>NC_140284.1:8541619-8577344 GCF_964030765.1 Micromesistius poutassou | reverse complement strand
GTGTTTACTTGCGTGTCGTTGGATCAGAGACCCAGGGTGTTTTGTCCGTCAGTGCTTAGCCGTGACCCCTCCTTGAAGAGGCTTTTTGTTGGTGGTTTAGTTTACTGGTCGCTAGTGAAAGGTGGTGGTGGGGTGATGTGTGTCCTCACAGCAGGGTGTCGGGAACGTTTGGCTGCTGGGAGGGGGATGAGGTGCAGGGCAGGGAAGCTGGATGAAGGAATGGTCACTTTCTCCTGTTGGGCCCTATAGTGGAGACTGGCCTTACTGGAAGACCATTGGCAGTCCTGAGTGGAACATTGTGTTAGTCATGGATTAAAGATTTACGTGTGCAGAGACACACGCACGCACGCACAATGGCAGTACTAGCTCTTTTCTGTTCTTTCTTACTTTCACATGCATTGCCCATTTTCCAATTATTTTTCTTTCCTCTTCTTCAAATGCTTGAGGTATTTTGCCCCCGTCTCCGGGAAAACTGAGATGCACAGAGCACTTGTTAAAGAAAACCTGTCAGACGTTGAATAAATTCATGGCCCCGCTTTCTTGAGGTTGCACCAGACGGCTCAATGACTTTAACTTACCCACCATGCGTCCAACATAGGAAATGCTCTCTCCTGGCGAATCGCCTGTGATGAAACCAGACCCTGACACGTGCAACACCGTATACTTCACAGTCCTCGTTCTCCAGTGTGCTGGACCGTCCACTGGAAGGTTTATTTATGGAGCCAAATGGATTTCCTAGCAGCTCTCCTCAGCTCCTCCTCTGCCTTGGCAACAGCTTCACATCCCCAGCCACAGTAGAGGCGGCTGCGAACCACAGAGCTTGAATGGGAGGATTAGGACGCCAGATTTGAATACACCTGGTTGAGATTCTTCACTCCTATTGACGTGAAATACAGGTCAAAATGTTTTCTCAATAATCATTATGAAGCTGCTGTCTGTGTAGCATAGATGTGATACACCAGATGTGTGTGTGTGTGTGTGTGTGTATATATACAGTGTATATATATATATATATATATATATATATATATATATATATATATATATATACATCCACAGTTTTGATTACATTTACTGCCCCAAGGTCAGGCACATCTGCAAGTCTTTAAAATTCATAAGGAATCGTAAAGATGGGGGGAGGGGTCTCCAGTCAGTCCACCGGCTTGCTTGTGGACTGCTGAGTGGATCGAGCCCCCCCCCCCCCCCCCCCCCCCCCAGAGAAGGTCATAGTTTATCACATGTATCCACAGTCATATTATTAACAGGCTGTTGTAACCGGGCACAGCTCAGTCTACAGCGTTTGTGAACATGGTTCATGGTTCACCACACGCATGTCTCTGGGAGCGATGGGGAGACGATGATCAAAACGTAAACGCAGGCCAAATACTCGCTAGTAAATATTAGCATAGAATGTATGACCAGATTTGAGTCTGTACATTTTTATTGACCACTCGTTCACGAATAAATGAAAAAACCAGGACAGTAGGGACCACCCAGGCTGAAAGAGTTGTGTGTTTTTAAAAGGCCAAGCTCCCACAACACCGGTCCACAGAACTCCACCATCACCTCACCGCCTATTCATTCCCCGTGGGCTGTCAGGGGTTCAGCGGAATGGAAAGCAATTATGGGCATAAGCAGCTCCAGCCGCGCATTGTTGTTGTCAGTGGACTGGTAATGAGCTTCTGACTTAATGAGTGGAAACATGATGAAGAGCTTCTTTCAGTCGTCTTGTGAGCGCCGTCGGTATGAAGCGTGGAGTTATCTCCCCGATTCATCAGCGAGGCGCGATGACAGAAGCAGAACACGACTCTGGTACCGGCACTTGAAACACAACATGGAGATGAAGGATGTCCTACCTGGAACGAACACGTCTTCTACTCAGTCTTCAGTTGGAACATCTGTTTAGTAGTCTGTTGTGTTAGCTGTTGCAAAACTCCCGAAGCTGGTTCCAGACGCAAAACGTCTCGGTACGAGATTATTTAGTTTGTTTTGCAACGTCCACTCTTATGAAATGCTTTGAATGATCCTACTCTGCCGGTCAACATTAGTTTGTGGCTATTAGAAAGTTCTTTCATTAAAGAAAAGTGGTGTTGTTATACTCTCCATGGTATCTGATCTCTGTATCGGTGATGTTCCAGTGTTGGCAACACACTGAACTACTGTCTCTCTTTTATCAATGGCACATTAAGGCAGTAATGTAGTATAATTATTAAGTATTTCTGTATAAAACAATAACAGTAGCATTGTACTACTGTTTCTTAACGAGATGCTGAGGAACGAGCGTGGTTGGCCTTTCTGATGGTGTAGCAAACCTCAGAGCTGTCCGTCAGCAGGCCAGCCGTCCGTCAGCGAGCGAGCCGTCCTGCCAACCCGCCCTGTCCCGACACCGACCTGACACCCCACACTCACGGCCTGCAAGGTCATCGCCCTGCAGCTGAGCCTGCAGTCTGACAACCCTCTGAATCAGCACAATTACATAATCTGCTCTAACATTTCTGTTTGTAATCATGTCAATCGACCTCATCCACCCACCTTGTTGTTATCCAGGTGAATCTGTAGCATTAGCATTGCTGAAGCTATTAATAGGCTACATTGATAATCAAGGTGGAGTGACCAGGAATATTACCATGGAAATGCCTTCACAAGCCCCTGTGTATGGGAATGATACTCTCTACCCTCGGGAATACCCTGCTGTCTTTCCCATCCGTTCTCTCAGCCCGCTGCAACTAAACATTCCCAGCCCCTGCCCTCAGATCAGGTTACGGATTGCTGTAGGCTGGGAATCTGTGTTGTGGTTGTTTGCTGTGGATCCCGTGTGTGTGACTCTCTGGCCGCTGTAAGCCCGAGCTCCACGGCCGAGGAAGATGTTGTTAGAAGAATGTGTAAATCCTCGGGCTGCAGCTGCCGCCTTCTTCTTCCTCACAGGCCACTGGAGGGGGCGACCCGTCAGAGATAGGGGAGCTGAATCATTCAGGCGGAGAGTGCGATTAACCATTGATTTCAGTTTTTTTTGTTGCCCCACTGTTGGTCTAGCATGATGAATGGTGTGTTATTGCCAGCGAGAGGGAATATGCTGGCATCCATATCCGTGAATCCTATTATCATAATATCCAGCTCCCTCTCTCCATCCCTTCCCCGGCGTGACGTGAGGGAATGCAGCGCTGAGATAAGGCGTCTTAGCGTGGTCGATTGTTACCCTCTTCTCTTTCACTTGTACCAATTATAATTCCCAAAGCTTTAAAGTGCGCTTAGGATAAGATGGATGCCGGTGAGTTTGGACCGGAGTTAAAGAGTTACAGTGAGATTGTAACCATGGCAACCGTCCCTCCGCCTTTCCCGCCCCTTCTCCCCCAGGCCATACTTGGCTTTTACGCCACGCGGTGAAAGAGGGGACTGTTAACGGCGGAGAGCAGACACAGAGGGGCCTCTCGTGTTTAATTTCCTATGTTGACGGGGGAATGTGCTCGCAGACCGAGGCTGGAGAGAAAGCCCTCTCTTTACAAAGCACGAAGAGGACGAGGACTGCTGGCCTGGATCGTCCGGCATGTTTCGTTCTGCTCCCTTCTGGAAGCTAAACGGGGTGAAGGCTTCCTTCAGCCCGGCTCCTCCTCTGGTCTACAGATTTGCAGTGGAAGCGCCAGTCGTCCTGGCAGGGATTTGGTCCACCCCCTAATCTTTTGCTCATAATTCCATACTAATAATGTTTATCTGAGCTGAGAAGGTGGCTATATCACACATTTGGCAGCAGGTTAAATAAGGAGAGTGTGACTCATCCCTCTCGACTAAATCGCTAATCATATTTCTAATCCTCCCTAATCTACTGATACTGTCTGACAGGAACGGCGATGTCCCTGTGATCTAACCCTCTAGGACGGTGTAGCCTGGATCGTCCGTTTTCTCTCTCTCTCTCTCTCTCTCTCTCTCTCTCTCTCTCTCTCTCTCTCTCTCTCTCTCTCTCTCTCTCTCTCTCTCTTGTTCTCTTGTTCTCTTGTTCTCTCGTTCTCTCTCTCTCAGCTAGTTGACTAAACGCCACATGCGCGACCACGGGTTTCCTCGTGGCTGGCCTGCGAGGAGCGGGTTGCCATGGCTACGCTGAGAGGTGCGGGGGGGAGCGGTCCGGGGCGGCGTGCGATTAGCGGCGCCACAGACTTCAGGCTCCTCCTGAGACCGGAGGCCCGTCTCCGCGTGGGCGTCGATGTCGCCGCACTACAGTGACACGCCGATTATGACGCCACCCATTCGGGGATATGTATCACTTCCTGTCGGGCAAGAGTGGGGTAGAGGACTCGGGCGTTTTTTTTTCTTTTGGTGAAATGTATTTTGAGAGATTAGCCATTTTCTTTCCTTCAGTGCTGATTGACCCAGTTTCCAAGCGATGGGGTTTTCCGTCGCACATCGCAAGGGCACTAAGCGGGTGGAAATCTTCCTGGTTTCATCAAGGCAACGTAAACCGAGGGAACCGTCTGCCAATGTGGTGGCACCTCACCATCCCCGGTGGTGGAGTTTCCACCGCCAAGGGTATTTTAACAGACGGAGAACAGCTGCCAATGCAGAGACCGTCACAACGTTGCGCTGAATGTGTGATTCCAGCTTTGTAATGGATCGCATTTCTCCATCGCCAAATTGGTTTCCATCGCACAATGCTTTTCTTAGATGAACTGTGACCGCTGACTGGTCATTTCTCATGGGGGGGAGAGTGGGAGGTGTGCTCCTAGGGTGGTCTGTGGGGGAGGGGGGGGGGGTTTCCCATGAATAAAGTCATCCTCTGAGACCACGTCTTTGAGGTGGACACTAGAAAAATCAATGTTGGTGTATTTTGTGGTTCATGACTGCCAGGAATCGAGAATAACATGTTCTTTAAGATAACACGGTACCATAATGCTCACAGATCACAACACACAGAAAAACATTTCTATACGCTCTTCTTCTGACATTTAGTTATTTTATATACTTCGATGAGTTTGGCTATTTCTGAAACCATGTCGTCGTGCGATTGCTGCGGGGGAACTGCTAATCGGATCCGATTCACACGTAGTTCGGCCATACAGGAATGTCTGCAGCAGAAGGGGAAATCGTCACCCGGGATGGGGGGGGTGGACTGATGCTGATATGGTCGGATTGACATATTGTCGGTTAAGCTGTGTGTGAAATGACGAGCAGTGTTTGTGAAGGCTTGACGCGGTTTCCTCTTTAATCCCACAAGCTGTGTCTATCCTCCAAAAAGATCGATTTAGAGGGCTTGGATTTGCTATGAAGCATAATCGATGAGACTTGGCCCTCATATGCTGGCACTGAAATAATAATCCACATCCCGAGTATGACTATGCGAGACGCGCACACTTCTATTTGCATTTCAACACTGTCACACTTTATCTTGGCAGAGGATCCTCGAGATATTTAGAGGAATACTCAAATATTTAAACCTTTTGGGAACTTTACAGAAAGCAGGAGTGTTTCTAAGAATAGAGACTTAGAACCGCCGGAGCCGGAGTGACCTCTTTAAGTCTATGAATCACTTCAAAGCCCCAACAGAGCCAAACAGATATATTTCATAAGAACGGTACGCGTACTGCACCAAGGTCCGCTCACACACACTTTCAAAGCCTTTTAGTTTGTGCCATGTTACTATGGTAACAGAGATGAGGGGTTGCTTGTTATTTTCCTCTTACATCTCTCGTGTTCCTCGGTAGAAATCTGCTGGTTGACTCTGACTTGCATGCAAGATCTTTCACGGCTGTGGCCCGGGAGGGTGGGGGGGGGGGGGGGGGGTTCAATTGTCCGTTGAGTTGTTGGTGTGTGGGTTCTTCCTCCTGCGTTGCTCTGATGTGACGGCTCGTACCTGGAACCCTGCGCTGAACGTTGGGCGTGGCGGTGTTTGTTGCTCGCTTGCCCCCCTCCCCCCTCTCTCTTCCCCTCTTATGTCCTTCTGTGAAAGGCAACTTCAACTCTAAAGACTGCAAACCCTCAAGAGATACCAGTACGATTCATCTCCACGGCAACCCTCTGCTGCCGCCATCCCGGTCGATGAATTATGAATGAATGAGATTCCAGAAAAAAGCTAATTAACATTTCAAAGTGACGTCCAGGGGATGATCCACTTCCCGTGGTGCCTTTTTGTTAGCAGGAGGCTACATCCTGTCGCTGGGTTCACCTTCACTCTCCTCCTTCACCATCAATATTCAGTCTGTCCTGCTGTGGAACATCTCCTGTAGGTCACTGACGTGGGTTTACCGTGTGGGTCCGTCTCCACGGTGACGGCGGTAATGAGGAGATGGATGTCTTGGTCCGTGAGAGGGAGGCGGGGGAACAGAAGTGTTCCTGTGATCAAGCCTGACCCCAGGACTAACATGATGTTCCCAGTGACTGGGGAGTCGGTGTTTGCGGCGCCTGAACCACAAACCAGTCATTCCCCGGGTGCCCAGTGCTGCAGGCGTGGCCCAGACCCTCACCAGGAGCCCAACCACAGCTAGACATCTCCCAAACCGATTCCAACCTCATTCTCGGGGTCAGGAACACCTGCCGATGGGGGATGGATTTGACAATTTGGACAACCCAGGGTAACGTTTTAAACAGTTGCTTGGCAGATGGATTATTTCACGTTGAAGGTGAAAAGTACAAAAATGTAAAAGGTAACTTCAGAGCCCACTCACACTTGGCTTAAACCATCGCCAACCTAATGCTGAATTATAAATGTTTATTACCTAAACATAACCATAATGATATATGGTATAATATATATAGCTGCTTTGCCTGGGCTGTACTGGAGATCTCCATGCGAGCGGTTCATTCTAGCCGGTACAGCCCTCACACCCTCACAAGTCTCCACATCCTCACAGCTTATCCCCGCGCCTGGCAGCCTGGGAAATGTCAAAGTAACGAGGAGTGCTGGTGAAAGCTAAGCATGGCTCCTCGCTCGTGGCAGATCCTCTCCTCACGGGGTCCCTGAGCTCGCTCCCCTCATGTCTCGCTATCTTCTGTTTAATTAAAACCCGTCACCATGTTTCACTTTGCTCCAGCCTCGTCCTTAATGGTCAAACTCTAGGCTGTAAAGACCTGCTTCAGCCGCGGCCCCACAGTGACTATATTCTTGTCATCCGTTTCTGGCTGAATTCCTTGCAGCTCTGTTTGGTCCATTTTCTGTATCTCCCAACGCTCTCCCTCCCCCCCCCCCCCCCCCCCCCCCCTCCATCCCCATCTTTTTTTTGCAGTAATTGAATTTCATTCCTCTTGGGTCGAGAGAAAGATATGTGTGGGAGGGCTTGAGAAAATGAAGTAAAGATTGAAGCAAAGACTGAAACGGAGAGACAGAGGGAGATGGATAGAAAACAATCTGGGGGAAGAAAGAGGGAGAGGGAGAAAGAAGGGGAGAGTAGTCACACAGCAGGTATTGGCACAGCTGGGGCCTTTCAGAGCCAATACCTGCTGGGAAGATATTGACTTGACGGCATTGCCCTCCCAATTAAGGTAGGAACTGTTGCATAAACCGCAGAGGAAAACACTAAAGCCGAGCCGACCGTTTCACTCTGCTGGCCTGAAGCCCCCCCCCCCCCCCCCCCCTCGCCCCTCCATCGAGTTCACACAGGTTTGCTGTTCGTCCCGATCTGAGTTATTCTTTTTATAAAAGATGGGCTAGCGATCTCAGTCTTCTCGGCGTCAACCTTTAAGTACCGTCAGCCTTTCTCCTGACTGCTCTCATTTTGAAGTGTAGCGCAGACTGAATGGAGGCTTTGTCAGTGGACACCGGTCTGAGAGGAACCTACACAGATTTCAAAAGAGGAGTCTCTGGGGAGGTCCTCCCTCGGAGAACCAGCAGGACTGGTCTTCCTGGGGACTCTGGGGTTCCTGTTCGCTCTTTTAACGGGAGCACAATGCTGCGACCAATGCGGCGCCTCTGCCTCCGCCAGGGATAGACAAACTAGCCGGTGAATAGCATGGTGCCTGTATTCTCCTCTGTTTTTCCATGCCCATGGGCCAATCGGCTCAGGCTGTGCGTGATTGGACAACACTTTACCAAAAGACGGCCAATCAGACACAGCCGGAGGCCTTTTAGCAAGCGGATTAAAAACAAAGGAAGTAAATGGAAGAAATGAAGGAAAAGCAGCTGGCAGCTATAATAAAAACAGGGAGGCTAATAGTGGCCCCTTTAGGGGCCTTTACACCCTACCTTCATTTAAACAAAGATGAACCACTGTGCTTGGAATAATTTGAAAAGATTTCAAATGAAGGCTTGGTAGCCGTAATGTTTCCAGGTTAAACGGGTCTTGTGATGTCCTGCGATCGCGCATCTCATTGCGTTCGAGACAGTGGAACTGATTCAGCTCTCGGGCCTCGTTACTGCCAGGTCTGAACTGACCCACTTTCACCAGATTTGGAGAGGGAACGTGGAAGCGTTTAGCCTAATAAGCCTATATATAGTCACTGACCAAATTGTGCTTGAATGACCTGCAGTGATGCAAGAGCTGTAATTGGATGATGGCGTCCAATCAAATCAAAGCCCATGTGGTTGGTAGAATGAAATTAGAGGCACACTGAGTGTTGTTTTTAACGTTGACTTGTGACCGAGAGGGCCACATTAACTGTACTTTACTATTTTAGGTTTTGTGTTTGGTTGTTTTCAATGTCTTGGATGCTTTCTGTTGGTAGTTAAAGAAGATTCTCCATAAACACACAGAAACATCATTTGCATTTTTGTGTAGTTCTGGATTTCTTTTATGTCACTTTTTTATTATTTTTTTATTTCACTGTGTCTCAATCCTGCCATGACAACTACATTTCCCATCTGGGATCCAATGAATAAAGACCAACTTTATTTCTCTCATCTGATAAGGAAAGAGTTTAAAGAGCACACAGGAATAATGGCGACTGATCTGTAAATGCTGTTGTACAGCTGAAGGTACCATCTCTGACCTTCAGTGTTACAGTTCATTCAGGCTGCTAAACATGTTCCCCCTGGACGCCATGCTGAAGCTCTCTGCAAAATCTCATCTCCATCCGTCCTTCTGTGGTGCGTTTTCATGGCACTGGTATTATTAGCCATGGTATTAATGTAGACAGAATTGTCTGTCTTGTTATTCTAAGTCCTCTAAAGCCCATTACTGTAAGCCTAGTCAGTCTTCAAAGACTTAACCCTGGCGTGTGCATGAACTTGCATGTTTGATTGTGTGCATGACATGTGTGTGTGTTCTAGAGAATGGGGAATTATGGCAAGTCAACATCTGTCAGATGGTTTGGCATATGTACACCATATGTAATCTAAAATACCCTTGGATCTGGTTTTAATATTTGAAAATGGATCTAGGTTTTTCCAGCCTTAGTCTAGTCCAGATTCCCATTACCATGGTCAGGGTCAGAGTAATTACAACAGTCACACAGTAAGATAATTACAACTGTCAGCCATGTTTGCTAATCTGAAAGGTACATTTTAACATGAAGATAATTAATGTTGTGTGGTAATTCCAGTGAATTGTGGCGTCTTTGTGCGGTTCACCGTAAACCCCGCAGTCCCTCCGACAGCATGCCTTTCCCCATACATTAGGAGCCAGGCTCTCCATCTGTATGTTGCCATGGTGACTAGACAGGCTCCCACTGCCTGGGCTGCAGAATTGGTATTCTGTTGTCGCAAAGACCTGGTGCCTGCTTTATCCCACTGGTCCGCTGGCTGCCACACCAGCGTGTGTGTGTGTGTGTGTGTGTGTGTGTGTGTGTGTGTGTGTGTGTGTGTGTGTGTGTGTGTGTGTGTGTGTGTGTGTGTGTGTGTGTGTGTGTGTGTGTGTGTGTGTGTGTGTGTGTGTGTGTGTGTGTGTGTGTGTGTGATCGCCTGTGTGTTTGTGTCCGGATGGCAGCCGTAAAGTTGAAACAATGCACCTCACCGGGACCGGCTCATCTGTCATACTGTCACGTAGTTCTGACATCATCGCTGCAGAGTAGGTCACACGCCACACACACTCACACTCACACACTCACACTAGAAGGGTCTTTTAATCAACCTTAAATAATGAAGAATAGACCTGTGGTCACAGTCGCCTCGGTAAGGGTTTGCTAAAGGTCATGTGTTTGAATAACATCACTGCTTATTAATAGTCCCCAAAGTTAGTAGAAGCCTGGACTCACGATAAAGCCTTAATTCCAACAGGGTTCATGTTTTAATAAGGGCCCTTTGATTAGCCTGACCTTTCAGCCTAAACTGGGGGCGGCATGTGGCTCGGAGGCAGAGCGGGTTGGCTGGTAACCGGAAGGTTGCTAGTTCGATCCCCGGCTCCTCCCAGCTGAGTATCGAGGTGTCCCTTAGCAAGACGCCTCACCCTGACTGCTCCTGACGAGCTGGCTGTCGCCTTGCATGGTGCTTGACTCTGCCGTCGGTGTGTGAATGTGTGTATGAATGGGTTAGTGTTATGCTAACCCTGCAATATTGTAAAGCGCTTTGATTGGCCACTGGTTAGAAAAGCGCTGTATAAATTCAGTCCATCTACCATCTACACAACTCTCAAATGTCACCATGGAAAATTACGTTTCCGTCATGTGATTCAGGTCTGTTGTGCTCTCACTCTGGACTCTGTGGATTTGAAGTGGACTTCATTGAGTGCCATGACACCTTGACTCAACAAGTGTAACATGATGTTCGCAAATCAATGGTTGGTTGCTTGTGTGAATCCCACGGAGGTGCTGCCTTCACCTGAGCCTGTTACCCACCTCACTGAGCAACATATGTTGCAGATGCTTGCCAAGTCAAGCACACCAAATGCCCTGTAGCAAAGGACACAACAGAACACTTGCTTTAGTTTGGATTCTTCAAAACAGTCAAACAGATCAGCTTAGTAGTCCATTCACTGTTACTGCTCAGTTATTTCGTTTTCATGCTTTAAGCCAAAGAGACTGCGCTGTTGTCAATGAGACTGATTTCCGAGTCCAGTTGTTCAGGTGCAGGTAGGGTTAAGGCTCTTAGCTAACCGGGATGGACCGAACCGGGATCAAACCCAGTGCATTCCGTCTGGGAATCAAACCCCCTAGCTACACTATCTCCCCCCTGAATGTAACGCACTGTAGCCTCACCCTGACCGCGGCGCAAGCAGCCGTCTGAAACAGGACGTGGTTTCTTGGCTGTTGACCCTAATCCCTGCCCAGAGGGCGTGCAGGCCTGGGCAGCGCGGCTCAGAGCCTGGCCCAGCTTATCCACAGATCAATTATGTTCTGACTGGAAAACCCCAGCACACTCCTCCATGCTGACGGGCTCAGCCCTGATGCAGCCCTCTGATAACCAAGACGGTCCTCATGGCAGGGTTTTAAATGCTTACCTTCCCATAAGTACTTATTGATTTCCGGGCGCTGTTTGACCAGTATGATCTCCTGCACCCCAGTGTTTGTTTGATTACCTTTTTGGGATTCTTAGCTTCCAAGTGACGGTCAATTATTCGGTTGAAGTATTCTACAAATTAGGATTAGCTTGGATAAGCCTTGTGGAAGCTTTGTAGCAGTGAGTTGTTGATATGCTGATCACCTCATTACCTTGTTGCTGTATATTGTTAATTTGTACATAATCAAAGTGTTACTCTTTGATTATGTTACTTTTGTTACTCAACATGTACAAGTAAATTAATTCATGAGCTCATTTTCTGTCGGTTCGCCTTGTTCCTCCCAAAGCCATAAGAGGAACAGGTCATCCTTTTGACTTCTGACGTCTCTCTAAGCAACTGATCCTGAAGGCACGACTCTTGAGTGGCGGGCAGCAGATGTTGCGTGATCTACGGACGCCAAGAACCAGCGCAGCCTCACTCGCGGTCTCCTATCACGCTGCGGAACGCCTCCTGGATCTGTAGCGCTAAGAAGTTTAGGCTAATCTCAAAGAGGCCAATTGATTGGCCTCCGTAGCAGAGCGGCATCTGGGCCTGTCGTTAGTTATTACCCAGAAGGCTCTGGAGTGAGGGCAGCCCGCCGCAAGGTAGCGCTGACCGACTCTGCCGCTGCTGCTCTGGTCTTCGGACATAACGCTCTGTTGTGTGACCTTTTTGTGTGTTTTTATTTCCAAAGTTGACTTCCGACACGTTTTTGTTGTTTTGGTGTTAATTAGGCTGGTGGCTTCTTCGTTTGCATATTTGCGTTTCGACAAATATTGTCTCTGCCTGCTGTGCCCGGCTCTACATATTAATCGTCGAGTTGCTCTATAATGATTATGCACCGTATCGAATTAGCATATCATCATATTAATTTGCCTCTCGCTCCCCCTCCCCCCTCCCCCCCTACAGCTACAGACATGTACGACACAGCCGCATTAAGACACTGGTTATGCGCGGCGGTGTGTCCGCTAGCTTATTGGAGAGTTGCTGCTCCGTACATGCGGAGCCTCGTGTTCACTTGTATCCAATCAATGTCAATTGAACGCTTATGCTTTCAGAGCTACAATGCGTGACCCGTCCGCCCCTCGCCTGGCCAATGGGCTGGTCCTGGTTTTAGGTGCGGCCTGTGAGATGTACCTGGTCTCCAGGTCTGAACCGCTGCCCGGTTAACGCTAATGCGACATCTGCTTGTGTAACTTTAACGCGGCTAGCCGGGGCGATGGTTCGGAACGGCTCTGCAGTGGATGGACGCCTCGGGACAGAAGACATTAAAAGCTCTGGATGAAGACGCTTTCTCTTTTTTATTTTCTTCTTATTTTCTTTTCTTTTTTTTTTTTTTTCTTTTTTAAACACACCCCTAACAAGATCGCAACTGTGTAATTAGGGGTGTGACCACACGGTTGAATTGTTTTAATTATGAGGGGATTGCATGTTCTAGTTTGTGTGTGCAGCACTTGTGCTGTAAAGAATTCCTCCAAACTATTTTCAAAATGTAATTGGGTTTGCGCTGTACACTTCGAATCAATTGCTACTCTTTATCTCTTGGGTACAGACCTGTAGACATAACCTCTGAATCTCTCTCATTCACTCTCCCACTCTCTCTCTCTGTCGTCTCTCTCTCGTTCTCTCTCTCTCTCGTTCTCTCTCTCTCTCTTGCTCTTTCTCTCGTACTCGCTCTCCCTCGCGGTCCGCCGTGCCCTCAGTCTCGCTCCCCGACGGTGCGTCCTAAAGTTCAGGTCTTGGGGGGGCGTGCGTGTCCGGGAGGTAATTGATCCTGGGATGTCCTGGCATGTCTCGCCGGGCCAGAACGTAGGGAGCGTGATGAGGCCCTCCTCTGATTGGTCGGCTGCCTCTGGGATCGGGTAGACTGGATGAATAGCGGAGACCTTTTCAAACCTGTCCTGTGAGTGGATCCGCGGTGTCGGGTAGCTCCTATAAGACCTGGCCTCGTGCCTGAACTCTGCTGTTTCAGCATTGTCTTCTAGTTTGGCTCAGGGTGGCTGCGGGGGTAGTGCTGTTGGTTCAAGCCAGGGGACTTCCATGTTTGTGTTTCTTCTGTCTGGTTAATGGTTTATGGGCTAGCATCGTAGCGTTGTAGCATCTGGAGCCAGATGATTCACTACTTGATTGGACACTGATTGGCTTGATGGCACCTAGTGGCCGTTACCGCGGCTAAATGAAGCCATGAACTAAATGTTGTGCTTACAAAATGTCTACTTAATGCTGCCTTCAATACATAACTGGTGACTAGGAATACCAGTTGTAAATTAATCCCTGTTAGGTAAGACATTGATCTGACAGTACTCACTTCTCATAAAAACTGTGTAGTCGATTTTTAAAGTCATTGATTGCTTAAACAGACATGAAAAGCAGAATGAAAGCATCCAATGCTGGTGTTCGGCAGCATGTCTATAGTGATTGACCGGCTGCTCCAGTCCACAGTTCTTACCCAGCAGTCGGTCACAGTCAGGGTCTGACATGCTCCGTGTAAAACCACCAAAGCCTCACTCTGCCTGCCAAACTTCAACATTTTGTCAATTCAAGATGGCAGTCAGAATAAGGCTAAACTTTTGGCCCGAGGAAACTAGTCTTTCAACATTTTGTCCCTATTTTTCTGTAGGGCGTGTCTACTCTGATTACATCATGCTGATCACACTGTGATGTTCCCTGATGCCAGGGGAACTGGCATCATATATTAGCATTTTGTAAGGTATTAGCATTAACAGGACACTCGGGTTAGAAGGTTAAGCATGGTACGGTAATAGGGCAAAAGATTGTCAAAAGACTCAAGAAACTGACCTTGGATCAGGTGCTCCAGTCCCTGTAGAACTGACCTTATGTGTGTTGTGGCGATGAATTCATTCTGTTTGTTCACCTGACCTGACTCTACTTAATGCTGCATCAAGTTCTCTTCACTGTCTCTTCATCTACATCTACAAACATCTACAGCATCAGGCGGTTGGCCTCATGCAGAACAGACATTCTATCACGTTACATGGAAGCTGGCCTCTCACTGTTCTTTGAATTCGAGAGTAACGGTGTTCCCCAAGTACAGCTGACTGCTCAGTAGGACGGGGTAATAGTATGGATAATATTATTGAACAATCACATAACATTGAAATATTGCCAGTCAAATATTTTCCCCAAATTTTCCCCATATTTTCTCTCGATTATATTTTTTAGCAAAGATAACGTGACTGAATGTCTCGTAATATTCATTCATAAATTCACCGCTACAGCTGTGGTTTGTGTGTTAATGTCCATTTAGGTGATTTTCTGTCCTCAGCGACCTTGTACGTTTCTTCTTTTTCCACTGAGCCACAGTGTCATAGCTTAATCACCGTCCAGACGGGTGTGTGAGTAATGGGGGTTTAGTCATGGGGAGGAAGTTCTGCTTATTCTTAAACATGCCAGTGCTTGTGAAGCCTCTTCATTCGCGCACGGATGGCTTGGTGGAAAGAATAGATTTATTACTGGCTTAATGTTTTGGATGTCTGTGTTAAAATTAAATTCAAATTAAATTCTTTGTCAGTTTTTAAATTGGTAATTCTAACATGCACCACTGAGATTATATCTCTTTGTCTTTAATTTTTCAATGAAGAGTCATTAATTGTTTTTAATTCAATAACATTTCATTATCAGTGTAGATAAAATTGGGTATGTGATCAACTGAAATACCTTTAACAAGTTTCTCACATAAAGGATTGAATTGATATTTGATGGGTCCAAGGGTATTTGTTTTTCAGAAGGGCGTCATGATTTCCCCAGACAAACCCCTGATAGAGGGAATAGGGAGAGGCAATGAAAGGCTGATCCCCACATTGAGGCAGGCTCTCTGGGCAGGAAGGCATTATCTGTTTTAATAATGCAGTCTCGGGGGATAATTAACCAGCACCATGGCAGAAGAATGTGATCGGGCATCTCTCAGCAAATCTTCCACCTGAGGCAACATGTTTTAAAACAGTTTAGTATTCATGAGTGCATGTTCCTGTCAGTTCTCTGCCAGAGGAACTAGACATTGGTGTTCCGTTCCTCCTCCCAGAGAGGTGGAGGGAGGAGGGACCACCCAGCCCTGGGTCCCATAATGTCAGAACCGGGCCGGGCTCCCACCGTGGTTCATGACGCTCATCATGCCCTGAGTCGCTATACGTTCCACAGTACGGTCGCTGTTTTGTTTGGCTGTGATTCCTCGATTGGTTGAGCCTCTGGCTGCCCCTGGCTGTGGCTGACAGCATGGTGGCTCTGCTGCGCTCTGCATCCTCGCTCAGTATGTGCTACCCTCTCTCCAGACACAACAGGGTACAAAGCAGAGGGAGAAATGAGGGCAGATCGCTTGGCTAATTCCAGAGAAGGATCCTTTATCTATTAATGTGATTCAGTATTTAGGTGATAAAAGTAGTCCAGTCTGCAGCCTACGCCATATGCACTGGCGTTTTATTACAGGCAGTGGTCGTAAAAGATGTGTTTTCCATCGTGCACCATTTTTACGGCACGCATTTAAAGGCGCCCACACCTCGGACATGTTGGATCTATTTATTAATTTGCGGTGGATGCTGGGGGGCTCGCACACACTGCTCTGGTCTCATTCCAATGGCACACTCCATTATACTTTATGCAGAATCAATGTGTTTGAAGCTTCCCAACTCCCTTTGACAACAGGCTTCACTTTTTGTCTCTTCTTTCTTTTTTTGAGATTCCTCAACCTTTATTTATCCAGGTAGAGACCACATTTTGCGAGGCTGATCTGGCCAAGCGAGCAGAACTTTATGTATAACATTCAGCAATACTCGAGTGCAGAAATATGAATCAAGTGCAAGGCAACAGCCACACTGGTCGTGTTCCAGGTCTTTCAGGTTGCCCTTTGAAATCAGCAAATCCCTGGCCAAGAGAAGGAGACGGCTCTCCCAGCGAGCCCCTTCTCTCAGCCTGTTCTCCCCCTTCAATCAGACACATTCCTCCCATGCCTGTCCTCTGCAGCCTGCAGGCGGAGGCCCGGTGTGACAGAGCGATTCTGACAGCTGTGGCAGCCCAATCACCACATTCTCTCAAAGCTTTTTTTAAATGTTTTTCGGCCACGGATTTGGTTTTTGGGGAAACCTACCAATCCAAACAAAGAAGACTTTTATTTAAGCGTATTTTGTCGTTTTTTTCAGACTAATGAGAACACCTTTTTTAAAATTACTTCTATTGTATTTTGAGCCGTGCTCAGAAACGACAAATGTAAATGCGGCTGTTGACAGCGAGATGAGGGAGATTACACACACACACACACACACACACACACACACACACACACACACACACACACACACACACACACACACACACACACACACACACACACACACACTCTGTGTCATCTTGCGGCATCACTGAAGTCACCCTGAGTGTTCCGGTAGCACATGACCTGAATCTCAATGAAGTCTGGCTCCTCTCCTCCCCTCCCTCTCCCAGCTCCCCTCCCTCCCCCCTCTTAGTCTTTGCTTACAGCCGGTGAACATGCTCTGACACTCCCCCTCTCCTCCCTCCCCGTTGCTCATCCCTCACAGCCGGTGAACATGCGTACGTGGGGACACGCCCGCAGGCTCCAGGCATGCATGCCGTGTTGCCCCCCAAATCATAAACACACACGCACGCTTGTACGCAATGCACGCATGTACACACACACACATGCACAAATAGACGTGCATGCACACACAATTACACACACACAGACGCTCATACACATAGGCATGCACACACAAATAGACACGTATGTACATACACGCACACTAGTGCACAAACACGCACGTGCACAAATAGACACGCATGCACACACAATTACACACAGAGACCCTTGCACACATAGACATGTACACACGCAGACACTCGCTCACATCGACATGCACACACACACACACACACACACACACACACACACACACACACACACACACCATACACACACAGACATGCACACGCACAGAGGCATATTCATTCAGACACTGTACACAGAAACACACGATCCCCCTCAGTCAGAGTGAGGCGATGCGGAACAAGCCAGTGAGTGCTGGACCTGTTGTCTCCTCCAGCAGACATGTGTTTCTGATGACAGCAGACGGAGCTGATAACTCTGTATCCGTCTGCTGCAGCACGGGGAGCTGCTTCTCCTCGGTCGGATCGCGGTGGAGGGAGAGGGGAACATCTCAGAGTTCTCCTTTGGTTTTCGCCGACCGGCGAGGTGTCACTTCATCTCTCGTGTTGTTGGACGGGGGAAACTTCAGCCTGCGTGTCTCACAGAAGAACACGAGGACACTGGTCCATTCCAACAGATTTATTTTGGTCAGGTTGCCGGAACCATTATCACCTAAATGTCTTTTTGTTCTTTTTGCAGATCATCATAACAAATGTATACACGTGGGGTTTTATTTCCTGCTCATTAGACAAAGCAGGCAGGCCTCAGGTAGCTTGTGACGGCCATTTTTCATCATTACTGACCTTATCTTATAGACTTGATGATTAATCAATAAATCAGAAGGGATGAATCGGTGAATCAACAAACAGCCACGTCTCATTCGTTCTAATAAACCGAGGCTGCAACACACAGGAAGGCTGTTCGCCCCTACCGTAACCCTTGAGCCATTCTTTACTGCCGCTTTAATGCCCTGTCTCACACGCTCCCCTCCATCTCGACCGCACCCACTTTAACGGCCACTGTGACCTTTTCTGAATGTCACGGTCACAAACCACCCGGCTGAGGGGAACGGCTTCCAGCCGACGGCGGTGAAGCCTTCCCACAGCCAGCGAGCCACGGAGTCCAGACCTCAACCAAACCCCATCGAGGCGTCCTCCTGCTCACACTCAGCCAGCAGCTACAGTAACAGACGCTCCCTCCCTCACATCCAGTGTAAACAGTCTCTATCGTCGATCCCCTCCCACCTCCAGTGAAAACAGTCAGCATTCTGCATCGCTATCCTCATGTCTCCCATCTAACCAGGCATGACGTCTTTGTTCTCATCTACAGCCCTCCAGGGCTGGGGGGTGGAGGGGTCCTCCCAACCCCTCCTCCCCCACCATCACCACCCCCACCCCCACCCCGTCCTCCTCCCCTTCTCACCCCCCCCCCCCCCAGGATAGGTCTATGTAGCATCACCCAGACTGACTCGCGTTCAGTCTGGGTGAATTCAGTAAAGCATGAGAAACATGACCTGGGGAAGAGCCAGAGGGCAGGTGCGCACACACACACACACACACACACACACACACACACACACACACACACACACACACACACACACACACACACACACACACACACACACACACACACACACACACACACACACACACACACACACACATTTTGGTATTTAGGTTGTGTTTTGGATTATTAGACTAGAGTATGTTAAAAGTGGTTCAGAAACATCCTTCTGAATGAATGGATGTTAATATTCAGGTGTGTGTGTGTGTGTCCCTGCCTATGTGCTGTCATCTTAATTTCTCTCTGTCCCGTCAGGCGGTAGCTCAGCAGGGGTAGGGAAGGGACGGTAGGCACGCCATGACCCCGGGGTCCTGGCCCCAGACATGTAAACACGGTGTCCATGTCCAGCCGTGACCGTCTCAGGAGGAAAGCACCCAGACGGACTCGTGGTTCCTGCATGCCTGAGCCGGACGGAAATAAATAAATAATTCCAAGGAGCAGCTGACTCAGGGCCTGTCTGCCTGATGTGGGAGCAGGGCTGCTGTGCCAGTACACCAGCATGCAAGGCTCTGAGATACGCTACTGGTTCTACTAAAACTGCTGTGTGCTGCGGCTGCTGCTGCTGCTGCTAATGTGTGCCGGTGACATTTCCTTTGTTCCCGGTAGAGGTGCAGGAAGATGTGGATTGTGAGGGAAATGGCAGGCAGCAACTGAAACGGTAACCGTGTCTAGGTGGGTGAGGGGGTGGTGGGGGGGGGGGGGGGGAGTCTGACAGCGGGCGTCTGTGATGGGCTTAGATTCGAGTCGAGTCTGTACGGAGAGGAGGTCTATGCGTCTCGTGTGCAATTCGTCTGATTCCCAAGGCTCTTCACATCGTAGCTCTGTCGTCCCGCCTTACAGACTCCTGTTGGCTCCCTTTGTTACTGTTGGGAGCAATGTGCTGAGAAATGAAGTGCAGGATGAGGTAAAGCTGGCAGGGAGTGTGTGTGTCGGTGGAGGAAAAACAAACCCAGTAGTGCCTTAGACCGTAGACCAGTGGACCTTTTCAGCACAAAGTCAGAGGTAGCGTCACTCGACCGCCCATCTCCTCCGTTCCTCCCCGTGTGTGTAGGGTGTAGGGGGGGGGGAGATGGAACCAGGAGGTGTTTTATGAATGGCTGTCTGCTGGGCGCTGGACCCTCGGCCCTCAGCCATCGATCAGCGTGACTCATTCGCTTCATTAATGGCCGGGTTTCTCAAATTGCGTCGGCCAGTTTCGTGTTCTCAGGAGGCGGGACAATTACTTCCCTCAGCCTCTCTCCCTGTGTGTGTGTGTGTGTGTGTGTGTGTGTGTGTGTGTGTGTGTGTGTGTGTGTGTGTGTGTGTGTGTGTGTGTGTGTGTGTGTGTGTGTGTGTGTGTGTGTGTGTGTGTGTGTGTGTGTGTGTGATAGCCTCTCTGTTTGATTTTCTCTCTCTCTCGGTCTCTCTCTGTGATAGCCTCTCGCTCTCTCTGTCTCTACGTCTGTCTGTCTCTGTCTCTACGTCTCTCTCTCTCTGGATCTCTCTCTGTGATAGCCTCTCTCTCTCTGTCTCTCTCGGTCTCTCTCTCCTGCGGTCCCATCTCCCTGCTTTCATTGTCCTCCACCCTCTCCACGGCCCATTTCCACGGGAGGAAATGAGAGATGAGCTGCAGCCAGGCACAGATCCTCGCCTCGTGTTTCCCCACGCCCTGCTTGGCTTTCTTTGGCTCATGTCCTCCACCCACCACCTCCACCTCCACCACCACCACCACTCCAGCCCACTGCGTTGGCTCTTAATGGGAACTGAGAACAGCTAACCTCTGGGAGCCGGTGGTTAGGAGGGAGGAGGGAGGGGGGGAGGAAGGGAGTGAGTGAGAGAAAGTTATTGTTTATGTCATTTTGATTGTCGTCCATCTGAAACTTTATGAGGTTGGCCGCCTGGCTCGGCCAAGGCCGTCTTGAAAAAGAGAAATTAAATTCAGATTTTTTTTGGTCTGAAATAGAAAATGTGGTTAAAATCCACTAAAATAACTAAAGCGCGATTTATTTTGTTCTCAAAACGGAACAGGGCGTTGACAAACGTTGACGCCCCGTTCAGTTATACAATTGATAAACTATAAAGTGTTCATTTAAAGGACTGAAGACGCGACACTCCAAGGCTGAAGTGTCTCAAAGCGTCGGGTGAAGTGTGCCCTCCTTGGCATTCGCCGGGCCGCCAAGTCGTCCATTTTGAATCATGAGGCGGAGTGGAGTCCAAACGGACGACAGAAGCAGAACCCCAGCGGGCTCATTATCAAGGCCGCCGGGGCGCTGCTGTAAACACGGAGCGTAGCTGTGTGGAGTACATTCTGCTCCACTTAAAACCCCATTTCTCCTCCACCACTCTCCAGAGAGAGGAGGCTGTCTGCACTACAGAACCAACCGACGACGTGCCACACACACTCTCTCTCTCTCTCTCTCTCTCTCTCTCTCTCTCTCTCTCTGTGTCTCTGTGTCTCTGTGTCTCTGTCTCTCTCTCTCTCTGTGTCTCTGTCTCTCTCTCTCTTCTCCCCGTACCCCAAGACATCCCCAACACAGGAATGTGTTTCTATAGCAGCCAGTAGCCAGAGTGTTGTGTAGTCAAACGAAGGGTTGGTCTTTGTAAATACTGGGGTGGGCTCACCGGTGTTGGTTTCTGTGTGCTGACTGTTGACCCTATGTTGGGGAGGAAGAGCCTGTGTTTGGGGAGGAAGTTGGGCCTGTTTTAAATGAATGAATGAATGTATATCTGGAGCAGAGTTCAGCAGAGCAAACTCCTTGTTTGGTCTTTTGAGAAGAGCCATGTTGTTCTCCTTAACACCCAGGGCCCCTCCCACCCAGGCTAGCAGCAGATTTGGCCCTTCTCGTGTGTGTGTGTGTGTGTGTGTGTGTGTGTGTGTGTGTGTGTGTGTGTGTGTGTGTGTGTGTGTGTGTGTGTGTGTGTGTGTGTGTGTGTGTGTGTGTGTGTGTGTGTGTGTGTGTGTGTGTGCTCTGTTACTGTAACGACTTCAAAGCCTGTTAGCTCCATGTTGGTCCCTCTGCAGTGACACTGAAAGCACAGATCAAAGCCTCAGTGATGACCCTCATCCCTCCCTCCTCACCCCCTGCTGGGGCGGTCACCCCCCCCCAACCCCAGTTAACCACTGGGGGGCTGGGAGTCAAACGGGGCTGAGGAGCTGAAGAACAGCCAGGCTTTGCTGAGAGAGTTTGGGATGGAGGGATTTTTCAATCATCTGTTAATGGAAGATAACATGACAGACTCCACAGAGCTGGAAGCTCAGAGTTTGTGTTGTGAGGGCCAGGCTTTTCAGGTTGTCACGATGTGAGGCTCAGCAGTTTTACAGGTTTACAATTCATTTACTTCATGTGAGTCGTTTAAAAGGCATGCGCATATCCGAAGGGACTTAAAATTAAGTGAATTCTGTGGATTCAGTAGCAGGTAGGGGCCGGGCGTGTTGCTCACGGATGCTTACAGAAGGGCTGTGGACGCAGGAGATCAAACCCAGTATCTTCTGGCTGTGTGTCGGCACAGCCTAGTCTCTGCTCCCTGTAATACCCTGCCCCCTCTTCTGGTGTTTCTGTGTAGTTCATCAGGTCTTCAGTCCGTCACACAGACCACAGACACTCACCTCAGCCCTACAGACTCCACCGTGTGCATGTGATGGAACGTTGTGAATTTAATTTAAACTGATATGTGACTCAAGCTGTGTTTGAGAATGTGTCTGTTGTGTGTCTTTTTACATATGTGTCATTGAGGATATGTAGGGAAGGAACTATAAAATTGCATCTGTGTGGCAATGAAAACTGCAACTCAAACTGGATTGATTACATTTTCTGAAGATCTCTTCTCTCACAGCCCCATGGAAATCGCTCTTTAACTGTTGTTTATCCCCTCACTTTTTTTCCTCTTTCTTCCAGCAAAGAGCGCCGGGCAAGGTGCTGTTTGACCTGGTCTGCACCCACATGAACCTCATCGAGGGGGACTACTTCGGTCTGGAGTTCCAGGACCACCACAAGATGACAGTGAGTGACAAGGTCGAGGGGATGGGGAGTCGGCCCGTGTCGATGCGTTGTTGTCGTTATTCCTGACGTTCTGTTGGGCCATTCTGTTCTTCTGCTCTTCAGGTATGGCTTGACCTCATCAAGCCACTCATAAAGCAGCTCCGACGTAAGTTCACTCTGTCACAAGCCGTACACAAGTAGAGTGATGCGGGGAGTGTTTGCTAAACGATACACTTAAAGTAAATTTTATGAGTAGTTGATGATATAATTGTGTTGGCCTGGATTTGTTGTGTATAGAATAAAATGCAATGTGGAACATGTCCCTCTAAATAAACAAGTATTTGGTGGAAGGGATTGCTGCAGAAGCGTGGAGAATTGAACCTGCATTGAGTGCGTTAGCATCGCTCTTGGTAACGTTGTGTCTAATGTGTTTAATAATCCACCCGGTCAGGACCCAAACACACGGTGCTGAGGTTCGTGGTCAAGTTCTACCCACCAGACCCCGCCCAGCTACTGGAGGAACTGACGCGGTGAGACAGAACAGGCCTGGGTGTACTCGCTCACTCACTCACTCACTCACTCACTCATTGTGTGTGTGTGTGTGTGTGTGTGTGTGTGTGTGTGTGTGTGTGTGTGTGTGTGTGTGTGTGTGTGTGTGTGTGTGTGTGTGTGTGTGTGTGTGTGTGTGTGTGTGTGTGTGTGTGTGTGTGTGTGTGAAACACTCATCCATGCCTGATGCGTTCAGTCAATACGTGTATTGACATCACTAGCGGTATAGTAAAGGTTTATGTCAGTTGACTGCCAGGGGACATGTAGGTGAGGCAACTGAATGCCGACATCAATAACGCAGATTTAAAATGTAACAGAATTACTTCTGAACAATGTCTATATTGCTCCCAAGGTGTTTATTTTCCCCAATAAAAACGATGTCAACGTTTCGAACACATTCTGAACACATTTCATCAGACTCAGCCTCGACTCTAAGATGTTTTTTATGGCATCTGCAAAGAGATTCGATGTTCATGTGAAACTCCTTCAGCAAAATGGCTTTTGACACTTTATGATATGAGGAGTCACACAGCCTTCTCCTTCTCACTGAATCCCCTCACTTCTCCTCTTGCAGAGCATCTCTTTCAGTCAATGCTTTGTTTTAAACGTTTTCCCTGTCTCCTTCAGTTTGCTTTAAACTTAAACGTGCTCCCTGTCTCCTCCAGTTGATTCCTTGTTTTAAACGTGTTCCCTGTCTCCTTCAGTTGATTCCTTGTGTTTTAAATGTGTTCCCTGTCTCCTTCAGTTTGTGTTTTAAACGGGTCCCGTCTCCTCCAGGTACCTGTTTGCCCTCCAGGTGAAGCAGGACCTCTCCGCCGGACGTCTGACCTGCAACGACAGCAGCTCCGCCCTCATGGTCTCCCATGTTATCCAATGTGAGTGCAGCAAACTCATTCTTCTTCGTTTGTTGTGCTTGTTTATTACGTTTTTTTGTGAATCTGGCAGCAGCCATGACCTGCTGTTTGTGAAGCCCAGGCGGAAGGGACTAGCATGTAGTTCCTCTAACGGCCTGTAGGTGGTTCACGGTAGAGACTAGCACGTAGTTCCACTAACTGCCTGTAGGTGGGTCACTAGAGACTAGCATGTAGTTCCTCTAACGGCCTGTAGGTGGTCCACTAGAGACTAGCATGTAGTTCCACTAACTGCCTGTAGGTGGTCCACTAGAGACTAGCATGTAGTTCCTCTAACGGCCTGTAGGTGGTTCACGGTAGAGACTAGTCACTAGCATTCGGTTCCTTTAACGGCCTTTAGGTAGTTCACGGTAGAGACTAGCATGTAGTTATTTGAAAGACCTGTAGTTGGATCAATGTAGAGAGTTGCATCAGTATAGTATGGAGTTAATCTACATACTATGTATTTGAGTCCCGTTGGACAGTTTATGTCATTAAAAAGTAATTATGGATTGACTATGAATTAGCCATGTGAGCAGCAATTAATTTTCTGCCCTCTGCGTGCCAAATATTGATCGTTGCTGCTGGTAGCAAAAATGGTTCCAAAACAATAGCATCCTCCACAGGAAGCACATCTTCACCCTCAGAAGGGTGGTGTGTGAACCAATAGGTGAAGCCACCATGCTACATCTATGATTTGTACTGTCTATGTTGTAAATACAATCTGTGTATCTTCTGAAGTGATGTTATGTCAGATGCTAGAGTTAAAACCTAGACTCTGCATGCATAGCCATCCAATCCCTCCCTCCCACTATTGGACGTCATGGCACTTAATGTACGCACTTAATGTATGTTGTATTTATTCATAGTACTTAATTGTCTAGCATCTGCATTAGCTAGCTATCACTGCTGTATATGGAGAATGGGTCAGCCTAGCGATTGTTAATACTTGCACTTGGTTCTATGAACATCTTTACTGTACCGACAGTGATATATTGTTTCACTTCTTATGACAAATGTACGTAAACCCATAACCTGAACGATAGAATAGAACAACAGTAATTAGTGGTTTGTTGCCATTTTTCAAATGATATTATTATAGTAACAGCCCAAACAATTATCCCATATAATTATAATTGTCCGCTACATTAGCACCCCCCTCTAACACACAACCCTAAACACAGACGGGGAAGATACTCAACAGGATACACAGAACTGTCATGTTTATCATGCTGAGCATGTCCTCAAACAAGGATCCAAAAACAGGTAACCACCAGAATCCCTGTGTTGCTATGGATACCGTTCAGGTAGATTCCGTACTCTGAGCATCTCCATGACACGGCACAGCGACCCTCCAGGAAATAGACACAGCCTTTCCTCAGCTTACGCTCATCAGCCCTTTATCTGATGCCAAAGCCGGCGTTTTAACCCGCTGATTAAAGACAGTGCCTTGCTCATGGGAATACCGGCGCGTTTTTATTAATGTTCTATATTTCTAAACCCCATGAATATGCAACAACTCTCCCGCCGGTTGTATTTAATCTTAAATTAATTGTTTGTTTTAATGGTTTTCCAGCATTTACCCAGCGTACATAATTCTGAATATTCCGTTGAGGGGGCGGAACATGGCTGGTAGCGGAGCCCGGAGCGTGTAGAAGTAGTGCTCTCTATTTAATGCTGCGTTTAGGAAACGCAGAAGCCGTGGTCCCGTGGGTCTTCAGCGGTGCTTCTCTGAGCTCACAGGCCGTCTGCTGTCCATTACTGCCGTCCGCTCTGGTCCCATGGTATTGATTACTGGTTAGTTATGGTCTTGTTAACGTGTCGTACAGGTTACTGATGGTCTTCTTGGTGTGGACTGGTGAGTTATCAGCTATAAAGCGGATGCCTTCCACTTCCATGAAGCATCCTTTGCAACCATCAGGAATTAAACCCAGGCCCTGGGTAAGGAATAACTGAGGAATAACCCTTTAGCGTCAGGCTAACGGGGAACCTCCTGGCTAGGGTTCAAGGGAGTTTGTAGAGGAGGTCGATGTGTCTGCCTCACTGCCACACTTGCTCCTCCCCAGGGGGGTCTTGGGAGTATAAAACTGCTGCTTCAAAGGCCGTGCAGCGCTAACGTTACTTATTACTGCCTTATTATTCTAAGGCCAGAGTGGCCTAGTCCCCGACGCAGCTTTAGCCGACAGCGGCCATTAATCGTTGTTTAACATGAAACGTTTTTTAACACGGTTTCTCCTTTCTCCTCCTCCTCGCCCCCCTCCTCCACGACTCCAGCGGAGATAGGGGACTTCGAGGGCAGCCAGAGCCGGTCCCACCTCCTCAACAACAACTACATTCCAGACCAGATGGCACTGATGGACCGCATCATGGAGTTCCACTCCAAGAACACGTGGGTTCCTCCTCTCCCAGAATGTATTGGGTCTCCTGCCCGTTCCCGGCAGCAGAGCCGGCCGTGAGCTCCCAGTGGCGGAGGACCTATGAATGCGTTCCTGTTATTCCTGAGCTCCGTGCCCGGAATACGCCGGCGTAGATCTCATCGGTGGGCCCTGGAATGAAACGCACCGGCGGTTTACTGGAGATATTAAATCAGAGGTCACACTCAGGAACTTGACCATCCCAGTTACCGTTTTATTTATATTGTATTTTTCACCGAGTGATCATAGAATTGTTAATTACGCTCAGAAAGGCCAAGTTATTATTTTTTTTCCATAGATCCGACGTTGTTGCTAAGCGCCTCTCGAACCCTTTAGTCCAAAGCGCCCAGCAGTGAGTTCAGACCAGCAGCCTGGCCTCAGTACTCACCGACCCGCTGCCCTTCAGTGCAGCCTGGGCCCCGTCACCGGCCTTTTGTGGGAGAACCGGTTTGTCCGTCCCCGGGACTCTCCCCCTGGACAGAGAGAGAGAGCGGGAGGGGCGTGGCGGGCCGCTGGAGGTTATTGGAGAGCTGCAGGTCTCCTTCACTATCCTCTAGCGATGCAGCATGATGCAGCTCTGTGCGACCGCACAGCCCGACCTAGACAGCTGACACGCACAAACATGCCTCCATTAGGTCTAAGTGCCCTCTTTCGCTTGTCTTTTTTTGTGTTGATTTCAGTTACTGCAAATAAGATAAGGGCTTGCGTGGTTCTGGTGGCGCGGTGCCACGCTGAGAGTTAAATCTCTAATTAAGTACCCAACGCTCAGGAAACACAGACGCATTGGCTCTGATTAGAAGTAGGATGTCTGTTAGCTTTCTGTCCTCCTCCACTCACTCACTGTCTGTGTGTCTCTCTCTCTTTCGGTCTTCTATCTGTCGTGCTATCTGTCTCTCTCTGTCTCTCTCTCGCTCCCTCGCTCCCTCTCTCTCTCTCTCTCTCTCTCTCTCTCTCTCTCTCTCTCTCTCTCTCTCTCTCTCTCTCTCTCTCGGATGATCATGGGAACCGCCCCCCCACCTCTATTAGTGAGACTCTGTTGGGTGATTTTCTGGGATTTAAGACATTTGGACGAATTACTGAAAGCGTAAACTCCCAGAAAGAAAACTCCCAGTTTTCATGTGGTGGGTCTCGACGAACATAAACCCAGAAGTCTGATTCGCTATTTAAATTCTGTTTTAAGGCATGTCAGTCATGCCTTAATTCTCCACTATTGCCTTAAAAAAAATAATGATAAAATAAGAAGGAAACAACGTTCATCTGGTTGCTATTGGTCCAGCACTCATCCTGGTCTCAAAGGGCCCCACCGTATAAGACCCCCTAAAGTCCCACCTTAACCTGGGCTGTCTAAAGGTGCAGGGAAAAACCCCCAAATCCAAAGGGATGAACAGGACCCTCTCCCAGTAGGATGTGGGATCCCACTCCCAGTAGGATGTGGGATCCCTCTTCCAGTAGGATATGGGATCCCTCTACCAGCAGGATGTGGGATCCCACTGTACCCGGGAGACCCTTGGACTACAATAGGTGTTCACTGGGCCTATGATGGTAGCAAAGAGAACCAATCAGAAATGACAGGTATGTAAGATGAGTAATGAGTCCAACGGATGTGCCTTGCTAGTGGGCAGACGCCGGCGGAGTCGGACTACCAGCTGCTGGAGGTGGCGCGGCGGCTGGAGATGTACGGCGTCCGACAGCACCCTGCCAAGGACCGGGAGGGCACCCAGCTGAGCCTGGCCGCGTCCCACACAGGGGTGCTGGTCTTTCAGGTGAGCTCGGCCTGAGGGGGAGGGACTAAGGCCTGTCACTCAGACGTCAGCTGATATACATGTGTTGGGGTTCAAAGAGTACCCTCTATTTATCTCTTTTTTTTACCCTCTTTTTATTCTCAGCACTAAAACACTATTACCCAGCGCGCCTTGGGGTACATGGTCATGATGTGCCTTGCTTGTGTTTCAAGTGTTTTACTATCAAATTTGCAGTATATCCTCGTCGGTGTGTTTTTTTAGTTATTCTTTCTGATTGCCTTTTCCATTCGTACAGGGACACACGCGGATCAACGCCTTCAACTGGTCCAAAGTACGCAAGCTGAGCTTCAAGAGAAAACGCTTCCTCATCAAGCTGAGAGCCGACCTGAACGTAAGTCCGACCTGATAGCCCAGCGATGGAGCGCATGTGGTGTCTGAACGCAGACTCCGGCGAGGTCGTCGTTGTTGTCATGTTTACTAACCGGGCCGCCGTGGTCGTCCTGCCCCAGAGTTCGTACCAGGACACCCTGGAATTCCTCATGGGCAGCCGGGACTGCTGCAAGGTGTTCTGGAAGATCTGCGTGGAGTACCACGCCTTCTTCAGGCTCTTCGAGGAGCCCAAGCCCAAACCCAAACCCGTCCTCTTCACCCGCGGCTCCTCCTTCAGATTCAGGTACCAGGGGCGGCATGGGGCTCAGGAGGTAGAGCGGGTTTGGCTGGTCACCGGAAGGTTGCTAGTTTGAGTGTCGAGGTGTCCCTGGGCGAGATGCCTGACCTGGACTGCTCCTGACGCGCTGGCTGTCCCCCTGCGTGGCTGACTCCGCTGTTGGTGTGTGAATGTGTGCATGAATGGGTGAATGTTAGGCAGTATTGTAAAGCGCTTTGAGTGGCCACTGGTTAGAAAGTATAAATGCAGTCTGTTTACCTTAACCAAGCGCAGGCTGCGCGGAGCCTCCGCCCACTCTCTGCTCCGCCTTCTCCTGTGTACTGCGTGAGGTAGCGCTGTGGTAGTTCCCGCTAACTCTACGTCCGTCACACCGTGTGTTGTGTGTTCTCTCCGCAGCGGGCGCACGCAGAAGCAGGTCATCGACTTTGTGAAGGAGTCTGAGTTTAAGAAGATCCCCTTTGAAAGGTGAAAGGTCGTCACCGTCGATTTGTTTCTGGTGACAGCCACTAAAAACGAGGGAGTTGTTGAGAAATAATCCCTTGTTCCTACACACTTCTTGACAGCAACGTATTAGATGTAATGGAGCACGGTCATAAGGGGGACTCATAGACAGCGTTTACCAAGCATCTCAGACGGGCCGATGCATGTTAAGGACCTTTAGAGTCACAATGTAGACACAAACATCTCAGGATACAGAGAAACCCAAACCAAAGAGGGGGTTCTCACAGTCTAAACTGGGGGGCTTAGACCGTGTACAAAACACATCTCATTTACATTAAGGGTTAGGGCATTTAGCAGATATTTCTATCCAACGCGACTTACAATAAGTACATTTGTCAGAAGAAAGAGAAACAACAATATATCGATGTTTATACAGATGTTCATAGAACCAAGTGCCAAGCACTAACAATCTCTGGGTGAACCCTGTATACAACAAAGATAGCTAGGATAAGATGCTACACAATGAGTACTATTCTTAAGTGCAAGGATGCACAACAAGCATATTGAATGAACTAGCAATAAAGTAAAAAAGGTTGCATCATTGGTGACACAACTGTTTGCATAGCAGGAGTGTAGCGCTCTCTGACCACCGCTGTTGTCTCCTCCCTCTAGGAAACACAGCCGGGTCCAACATGTCTGCCGGCTGTCTCCTGTGCCTTCGCCGCGCCGGCAGGAGGTGCCTTCAGAGGTCAGTCTTGATGATGTTCTCCTGGCTCAGGCTAGTCGTCGTAGCTAGGGCTAGCTGTCGTAGCTCAGGCTATGCCATGCTGGCTCGAGCTAGACGTGCTGGTTCACACTAGCTGGTTGTCACTCTGTCTCTGTGTCTCTCTCATCCCTCCCGTCTCTCTCTCCCCTCTCTCTCGTCTCTCCGTAGCAGAGCGGCACCCCTGCTGGTGGGGTGGACTCGCCGCCTCCGCGCCACTGGAAGGAATCTGCGCTGGTGACTGCAGAAGACCCCGCCCTCTCCTCGCCCCGGACGCGGGCCAGCCCCGCGGTGAGCCTGAGGAACGGCCGCGAGGACCCCAGGACCACGCCCCCCCCCGGAGGGCCCCGCCCCGGCCCAGAGGAGCCCAGCAGGGGGCCGGCCCGCCCCAACCACCCGGATCCTCTGAACACAGGTCCAGCCTCTCGCTCTCCTCCGGCTAGCGGCTTCTCTTCCCGCGCGTACGTCAGCTGTAGCGATCTAGAGGGGGAGTACGTCTCTGTGGGCGCGGGGTGGGGGGGTGTGGCAGGGAGTGCGCGGGAGTCTCACCCCCCTCAGCGGGACCCCCCCCTGGGTCGGGGGAGACACAGGGAGGCGCCCTCACCTGCTCCAGCCCTGCTCCGCACGGGCGGCGGGGAGATGAGCGAGGTAGCCCGGCTGTTGTACCAGAGGAGTGGCCAGCAGGGGGCCCTCTACATCCCGAGCCCCCTGGTCGCCCAGCAGGACCCGGGCTCCGCCGTCGGCCCCTTCCATCGGACCGGCAGCTCCTCCTCCGACGGCGTCGCCGCGCACAACGGCCACGCCGAGGACGGACGCTGCGTCGACGGCGACCACCTCGGCGGTTACGACTCCGGAGGGCTCCTCCCCCCCGGGCGAATCCCCTACCCCCAGTCGCCGCGGAGACGGCCCCACCGCTCCCCCGCGCCTGACCCTTCACCTGTCTCCGCCCCGCTACCCGCCCTGTCCCGGGCCGAGCGCATGGCCGCTCTGGAGCGCCGCATGCTGTCCGACGGCGAGGGGGCGGCGCCGGTCGCGGACCACGCCCACGCCGCCGCGCGGGGCCGCCACGGCGGCCTCGGCCTGCCGGGCTCGGGTCGCGTCAACGGCTGCTTCACTCCCAGCGGCTCGGAGTCCAGCGATGCAGACTCGGACACGGAGACGGACCCGGACCCCGCCGCTGCCGTCGTCCCCGGCGGCCGCGGCGGCTACACGCTAACGGGTGGCAGCGCGGTGGAGGGCGGCGCCAGCGGCCCGCTCCGCTCCCGCCTCCTCCCCAGGACCCCGTACTCTTTAGGCAGCCTTCAGCTGGACGAGGGGGCCGGCGAGGACGAGAGCCACGCCTTCAACGACGAGGACCCAGGGCGGGTGTTCAGCTGCTAGGCTGAACGGGTTAGCGGCTTACGGGTTGGCGGCAAACGGGTCCGGAGGATTCTGTCGTCCTCGGACCACACCTGGGCCTGTGGTCTATTTTTGGAATGGATGGTGATGGCCAATTATCGTGGAGGTGTTCTCTAGCGTCTGGGGACCCGTGTGGACCTTTTCCAACCATTGTGTTCCGAGGGTTTACTCACTGGTCTTCATCACTGGAAGCAGTGCGTTGTAGACGCACCCCCAGGTGTCTGTCCTCTAAAGTCATGTTGCCCTTTTTAAATGGCAACACACACACACACACACACACACACACACACACACACACACACACACACACACACACACACACACACACACACACACACACACACACACACACACACAGGGCTTTTGCTCATCATTTTATGTTGGTGCCAATAGGATTTACTGCTGTACATATAAAGATGATGACAATGGTCCCCAAAGCTATGGTAACATCATAGTTTAACCTTGGAGAGTGTAGCCGTGGAATATGTCACTGTTATTCTATTATACTATATTCTATTTTTTTTTAAATATAATTTGAGCCACTTTACTGATTGGGTGCAGCTGGTCAGCTGGTTTCAAATGCCTTTCCTTGTGTCTTCTGTTAGGGAACGATGGTTTCTAGCTGTTTGCCCTCTGTTCACTGAAATTTCAGATTAAGCGTGTCAAACAGGGGAGCGCTATCTGGTCGAGCTAGCTGGTAGAGCTAGCGTGTAGAGCTAGCTAAGTCCCTGCTTAATGTGATTTGGGTTTGTTAATGCCGTTAGGCATTGATGGAGCCGATTATTCTGACTTTGACTTCATACTGTCTGTCTTTAGTTGACTGTGGGAGTTGAGTAGCGGTTATGTTTACAGTCAAGCTCTGTGACTAAGGCCAACTTGGAAGCATAATAGGAGGAATGAACGCCAACAATGTCCTGGTGGATATGATGCATAGAGAATGTGGTTTGCTTGCTTTAGCTCGGGTGAACTTTTCATTTCAAAACGGCCCTGAACTTTTTTACTACCCTGAATAATTCATTTGCTTCACCCCCACATTTCTGTCATTTCTGTTTATATATTCATCAAAGCTTAACATGCTGCTCTGTTTGCTTCTCTCTGTCTCTATCCTTGTCTCTGTCTGTGATTGTTTCTCTGTCTCTCTCTCTTTCTGTGTCTCTCTCATTGTCTAATCCATTTACTATTGTGTCTGCATGTATCTCCTTTCTCCCAGCTCAGACCTGCATGTCCACCTGTACTGGTGCATGATGGTCATTACCTTTCTATACAGTAAACAATGCAACCCAACACATACTTGTTGCATCTTCTTATTCACTGCCAAGTCAGCCGACAGTTGTGTTGGGAAGTTGGAAATGGCAGAAAAGTGTGTGTGTGTGTCAGACATGGTTAAGATCCTGCTTAGTGTTTCCTCGGTTGTGATGCTGACACCATGCTCCACGTGGGGACAGAGATGAGATGCTGGATTATATGTACCGCTTGTCCTTAATGGAAACATAATTTGTAATGAGGTGATGTTAAATCTCTGTTGACACCGATTGGCTGAAGGGTACGGAATTAAACTATTGCTTAAGGGAATGTTGGTGATCTGAGTGTGTTTGTGCACTCGAGTCGCTGACGCCCAATCAACAGAAGATGGTACCTCCACACCACGCCTGATTTAAAGGGGACATATTATACCACCAGGTGTGAGTGTGATTAGCCATTACAAGCTGTTTTGAAAATGTTCCGCTTCTGACATCACAGGTGGGAGTGTCCACTTAGATGAGTGCTGGATAGATCAATCTACCAGCCTACCCAGTGGATTGTAGCAAACGTTGCTCATCTATCCGTCACACATCTAGGTGGACTCGCCCACCCGTGATGTCAGAAGTGGCTTGTAACTAATCACACCCACACCTGGTGGTATAATATGTCCTCTATAAGGGCTGGGGAATGAGACAGCCTTAATGGGATTCAGGTGTCGATGTTATAATCACGAGTGCTTTGTAAACCGGATCCTGACATCAACCAATGGCTGACTCAATCATCTATTATGTGCTCTCCTTATTAACCCAGGCGTAGTCCGTAACATAGTGGCACTTTAAATAGCTGAGCCTAGTGTTAAATTTAGACCATTTGTTACAACGCATGCTAATTACGGAGACATGCAGCACTCGTCTTCACGACTACTCTCTTTACTCTCTCGCACCGCTATTTTCTCTATGTCTCAGTCGCTCTCTCACCCTCTCTCTCCATATTTACAAACCACTCTATTTAATGGTGTCTTTCATTGATTCCCTTTCCTCTTCCTACTTTCACATCGTGTACGGTTGTATCTGAGAATAAGTTTAGAAAGGTTTTCCTTCTACATCCCACCACGGTTGATTGTGTAAGAGGAAAACCGCTCTGCTGCGTGTGTTTGACGTGCAGGACGTCGGGTCCCCCTATCCCCCTCTTAGCCGCGTGGCTCCTGTGTCTGTGGGTCTGCTATAGCGCGTGTTTATCCCTTCAGTCGTTATCTGTGTTTAGTATGTGTTGCCTGTGTAGCTCGTAGCTACACTCCCTCCTCTCGGCGTGGTGTTGGCGCCCGGCCAGCTGAGCGATGTCGTGACGAGAAATCCCCCAACTAGATTTATCTCCTCTCCGTTGTCCTAGCGTGTGGTGGCCCATTAAATGAGGTGTGTGTGTGTGTGTGTGTGTGTGTGTGTGTGTGTGTGTGTGTGTGTGTGTGTGTGTGTGTGTGTGTGTGTGTGTGTGTGTAATCTCTGCTCTGTTTATGCCATTCGTACCCGGGGAAAAACCCAGCAGACAATGGTGTGTGGCGAGGTTGTTGCGGTGGGAAGGCCTGTGCAGTGTGAGTAAGCGTAGTGGTAGATGGAAGTAGCTGCTCTAGTGAAACGCCAGTAGTTTTACCAGCCCTTCACAGAGCTAGCCAGCTTGTCCAGACGGGAGACCCTTACCCCCACAGACAGCCGAGACGAGTCTGAACTCTTTGCAAAAGGATGTGCAACGTTGCTTTGACCCCTACACCCACCACCCCTCCATCCCACGCTGTCCCCAGCCTTGACTGTTCCCCTCTGTTGCACCGAGCCACCCAGTGGTCCGAAGACTTTACTGCTATGGGGGGGACGAACAACTCGAGATTGCAAATACACAGACGCTTACGAAAACACAAAGCCGACTTGTTGAATGTTGTCCCTCACTCTGACACCATAGCCTTTTGTCTGCGGTCGAATTCTGTTGATTCATTTTTCCTTCTGTCTATTTTCTGTGAGCTGTTGACCTTTACTCGGTCTCACGCGGCCCCCTCCGTGTTCTCTCTCTCTCCTCAGGAGGTGGGGTGGTGTCCAGCAGCCCCCACCTGCCGGTGTCCCCAGGCCCCCCCCGGCCCCACGCGCTCCTCAACGGCCAGAAGTCCCTGGACCTCTGTGGCCTGAGCCCCGACGGACGGCAGCCCTCGCCGCTCACCAGCCCGCTGCTGTACGACGCCGGCTGCGTGCGCACGGACGACGAAGACGAGGTCCGCAGGAAGGTGGGTGACTAGTCTCACAAATCAGACTTCAAGTTCTGTATCCAAAGTCTGATTCGTCATCTAAAGTCTGATTCAGTATTTAAAGTCTGATTTGTCATCTAAAGTCTGATTCAGTATCTAAAGTCTGATTCCAGCAGGCTAGCTCAAATCCGGGAGAATGGAGCGTTTCACTTTGTTTCGCTTCATATTCGTTTTGACCAATCATGTCGCTCGAGGCGGGGATCTTTAAGCGAGTGATTGGCTAACCGCAAACACAGACCAACCCTAGTACTTTTCCTGGTGGGAAGACGAGCTATAGCTCATGCTGTCTGCCCACCACTGTTCTAAGAAGTGTAACAACTCAGCAGCGTGGAGCCACTGTAGGAAGTCACTGATTAAAACCTCTTCTGAAGGCGTCATCCACTAGTTAGTTTCTCTTCAGTAGCGCGTGTCTGTAACAAACAGGAATTTAGGCGTAGCCCCGCCCCTTACCCATTCTGGTTTCGAAGCCCAGGCTCTCAGACTTTATCCTCTTTTTAAACAAACAGTGAATCATTTATATCATTTTTTTTTTATATCACGACTGCCTGTGATGCTTTGTTCCATCAGTTATCAGGGTTTGTTTCCCTCCTGTTGTCTTCTGCTCGTTCTTCAGCGTTAGACCTTTTAAAAATAGCACAGGACTTACCTCAGAATACCTGCCCTACATAGTGGCCCCCGGGGGGCTGGGGCCCAGTACTGTCTCCTGAACCCCCCCAGAAGAGGGATGGGCTGGGGGCCAGGCGGGTAAGGACGTCCAGGAGGGTCCCAGCTCAGACGTGTCCTCTCCTCTCTCTCACACTCAG
>NC_140284.1:8376619-8536619 GCF_964030765.1 Micromesistius poutassou | reverse complement strand
TGGAGCTCAAGAAGGACCTGATCGGCATCGACAACCTGGTCATCCCTGGACGGGTTGGTGGAGGAGAGGCGTGGCCTCGGACTATTTGCTCCATCTTACGCCCTTATTAGGCCCTATCCACGTGCTCAGAGAGCACCGTCACACTCACAGAGAGAGAGAGCAGAGTAATAATCTCAGGGTCATCTGCCAGGCTGTAGCCCTCCAACTGATTGAAACGCTCTGTCAGAATAGCTGTTACAGCTGACTCTGTGTGAGACTGCTTCAATTTGTTCTGCCGCTGGCTCACTTCTGTCCATTAAGAGCATCTCCTCCTGATCTGTCCCTGATCTGATTGGTCCGGGGAACCCATCTTGTCTGTCAATCACAGGTCTGTCAGTCTGTGCCTCTCTGTGCCTCTCTCTCTGTCTCTGCCTCAAGGCCCTCGTCATGTGACATGTGTTGTGTGTTGTTGTGTGTTTCCCCAGGAGTTCATTCGGTTAGGTTGCCTCAGCAAGCTGTCGGGAAAAGGCCTCCAGCAACGCATGTTTTTCCTGGTAAGCTCCTCACTATGGTGTGTTTGTTGGTATAAAGTAGATGATAGGTTGGTATTTTCATGAAGTGTTGTGACTTGTGAAATATCCATCTCCACCAGTCCCCAGAGTTGTGGGGTAACACCGTCCCTCTTCAGAGTGTGATCTTTGACAGCGGTCTGACGGTCTGCTTGATTTAAAACCTTTGGGCTGTAAACATGAAGGCATCAAACACTGAATATTGTGGGGAATGCCTGGTTTGATCTTAATTAATATCATTGAGTTATTAAAGTGGGGACATCCCCAGCGTTGTCCAGACATGACTTATGACCGATGTTACCCTGGCCGGAGGCGGGGGAGGGGGTGATGTACGTGACGAGTGATGGGGTCTCTCAGCGCTCTGTCCCCTCCTGTTAATGCTCCACTTGATCCTGGTTCATTAAGGCTGGCAGGGGCCCAGCTCTGGCTCCTCTGAGAGGCGGTGGAGTGTCTCTCTGGCTCGCTGGTCCCTCCACGGGGTCAAATTACTCATGAACAGCAGTGATTTTTTCAGGTTTTTTTTAAGGACACTCAACTTGAATTACCCCATTTATTCACTTCCCCTCTTGTGCCTCTCTCTCTCTCTCTCTCTCTCTCTCTCTCTCTCTCTCTCTCTCTCTCTCTCTCTCTCTCTCTCTCTCTCTCTCTCTCTCTCTCTCTCTCTCTCTCTCTCTCTCTCTCTCTCTCTCTCTCTCTCGCTTTCTCTTTCTCTCTCTCAGTTCAATGATGTCATTTTGTACACGAGTCGTGGGATGACGGCCACCAACCAGTTCAAAGTTCACGGCCAGCTGCCGCTCCACGGCATGACGGTGAGCCCCCCATCTCACGCACACGGTTGGGGTTGACCAATCAGGGCATCGCTTCCCTGATTGGCTGGTGGAATCCTGCCTAATCATGTCAAGTGTGTTATTGCAAACCTTCTGTGGGGGGCGGAACAATTTTTGTGTGTAGTTTAAAAAATCTTGCCCTCTTCTTTTCTGCTCTATTGTCCACCTTCATCGTACTTACAGCAGCGTTAAGCGTTACACTATAAGTGCGCCGCATTCTGACATGTGCAAACCTCTTGTGTGTTCCCCCAGATCAGAGAGAGCGAGGATGAGTGGGGCGTGCCCAACGCCTTCACTCTAATTGGTCAACAGCAGTCGGTGGTAGTGGCAGCCAGGTAGGAGCATGACATCATCGTTCTGTTCATGATGAGGTCATCCACCTGGGCAGCAGAGCAACCAGTCTCGTGATTTTTTTATTAAGTTAACGTTCACTCACATTTTCAGCTCCGAGCCAAGGACACACCCTCTAAACGACGAGGTCACCACTGGGTGCTGTGTTGCATACTGATGCTTTCCCACAAGTGTGTGTGTGTGTGTGTGTGTGTGTGTCCTAATGTCTCCTCTGTCCCCCCAGCTCCCTGTCAGAGATGGAGAAGTGGATGGAGGACATTAAGATGGCGATAGACATGGCCGCAGAGTCCAGCAACGGCCCCACCTCAGACATCCTCAGCATCGACAACAGTAAGACTTTCAATACGTCAAAGTGACACTAGAGGCGATGTCCAGAAACATGAGAAGAATAGTATGTGATTCGTATGACATTTATGATTGTATACGTAAAGATTTTATCTTGGAAAATAAACACAGTGAGAGCAATACATAGCGAGCAGACTCTTCGAAAAGTCGTTCTGGTTTTACTCACAGTCTGTGGGCTTGACCGACCAATATAAATGTAGTAAAATATATACATGCATACATGCATACATACATACATACATACATACATACATACATACATACATACATACATACATACATACATACATACATACATACATACATACATATTTTACTACTTTTATATTGGTTGGTCAATCCCACTGAGTAAAACCAGAACGACTTTTGAAGAGTCTGCTCGCTATGTATTGCTCTCACTGTGTTTATTTCCATCAATAAAGAACGACGTCAACATTTCCATCGCGTTGTGATCTTTGTCCGGAGTAATCGCAGCGTTGACGTTGTTGTTCTTGGTGAGAACAAACTGCTCGGGAGCGTTGTACAGCGTGCGGTCTCTGCTCTTTCCAACACATCCTGAGCTGACTGTCGGTCAGCCTGTAGTGTTTCTACAGCAGCCGTCCGCACTGTGTGGATCGGAAACCTTTCCAGACACCTTCTCTAAGAGCGTCTGTGTCCAGACACAATGTGATCGCTTGGTGAACGTTGACTAGCGCTGGCCGAGTTTGTGTTCGCTGTTACCTAATTATACACCCCCACCCCCATCTCCCCGATTCCAGCGGCTTGATTGGTTGAAAGAAATATGAGGCGATAGAAAGTGGAATGCCCTGTTTCCCCCAGATTGAAGCTAGTCTGATTAGGCTAATTATTTTGATTATTAATCTAAACCCTTATGAGAATGGTGATATCCACGACTCGATCGGAAACTAAACAGTAAACGATAAACGTTAAAATGTTGCCTTCTCGTGTCTCTGTCCTCGGCACCCATTTCTGTTAACACCCAAGTCACATGGCACCCAAGTCTCTTAGCACCCATGTCTTTTGACACACAAGTCACTTAGCGCCCATGTCACTTAGCGTCCAAGTCACTTAGCGCCCATGTCACTTAGCACCCAAGTCTCTTAGCACCCAGTCGTCTGGGGTCAAAGGTCAGCTCTTCCCATGGTATTAATGGCTCGACCTTACCTGGCTTTCCCAGAATTCCCAGAGGACTCCTCGGCGGAGGCGGAGTCTGAGGACGACTCGGCGGCCCCGCGCGGCCCCCCGGAGAAGCCGGCCCCCCACCGTGCTAACACCACGGTGCACGTGTGCTGGCACCGCAACACCAGCGTGTCCATGCTGGACTTTAGCATAGCTGTGGAGGTACCACCACAGAACCACCTAACTACCCGCCTCCTTTTCTCCTTTCTTCCTTCCTTCTTTCCTTCCTGCCTCCCTCGCTGCCGCCTCCTGCCTCCTCTCTCGTCCGTATCTGAGTGTCTGTCTCTGATCTGTGTGTTGTATGTCCTGGTTTATAATCCACGGTGGTGATCTTGTCGGTGGGAACAGTGTCCTCTAGTGGTGAAGGTTGTCATTGTCTAATCTTAACGTCATGAGCACGATAGTCAGATCTGATTATGGTCTTAATAAATGTATCTTACAAAAAAATTTTGGGGCAGGTCAATTTGCTAAAAAAATATATTATTCAAGAAAATATATATCCAGAATTTTGTATATGTTTGCATTTAAATCTGCTTCCATAATCAACTTATAAATATGACTCGATAAATGATTAGGTCTGAGATGACATCATGATACCCGTGCGGGTGCTGTTCCCATTGTTCCCCCCCAGTGGCTCCCAGTAGCCAGTGCGTGACCAGTTACCAGCACAGACCAGTGACCAGTATCTGCCCTCGGCTGGTCAGCCTCCATCTATCTGAGTCGATAAGAGACCATTATGGACGATGCACCAGAGATCATCTCACCACTAACAGATGTTCTCACTCTCTGGTCTTGATGGAGAACCGTACCACCAGGGAACTGTACCCCGTTTAGACCCCGCCCTCTGGGGTCCTAACCTCCGCCTTATGGTCCACAGCCCGGAGCCCAGGCCGCGGCGGCGTGTGTGTTAGCACCCTAGGGTGCCCGCATGCTCGTGTTGAACCTACTCAGTCTCTGTGTTCTTCTCTCTCCTCCCTTCCTCCTTCTCTTCTTCTGTCGCTCTGCCCCTCTCCCTGTGCATCTGTCTGTGTGTCTTTTTCACTGTGTGTGTGTGTGTGTGTGTGTGTGTGTGTGTGTGTCTGTTTCCCTGTATGTGTTTGTCTGTGTATGTATATATATATATATATGTGTGTGTGTTTCCCTGTTTGTGTTTGTCTGTGTATATATATGTGTGTGTGTGTTCCCCTGTGTGTGTGTGTGTGTGTCCCCCTCACCCGCCCTCCCTCCTCGTGGTAGGGGACCCTAGTCCACACAGTGAGGGTGGGGTCCCCCCGGTGGGGCCCGCCAGCGGGTCGGGCCCCGTGCCCGTGTCTCTGATCTGCTGGTACCGCGTTCAGAGCCTCTCCTTTAGTGAATCCTGCCGGAGCCTGGAGGTAAAGCGGCAGCACGCAGGGCCCGCCCACTCTCTACCTATAGATAAGAACTCTGCAGGCATTGGTCCACTGTGTAGAAGACGGCATTTGATTGGCTCCTGTGCTGCAAAACAGTTCAAATTAATTATAAATGGGTTGTTTTCAGTAAAAGCAATGATGATACTGTAGGTATTTACTTTTTATTGAGGTTATAGCCCAATATCTATAGATCTATCTATATCTATACATCTCTACCAGTGGGTTTCTGTAGCTGTAAACAGCTCACCATTTTGTAAACATGACATTTAACATATGTATCAGACTTAGCATAGAGCCTCAAACATTACAATGTAGGGGTTAGTTAGTTAGGATTAATGCTTTTTCAAACATAGATTGTATAATCTGACATGCCCTGGTGTCTTCTGCAGAACCAGCTGTCAGGGAACCTCCTGAGGAAGTTCAAGAACAGCAACGGTTGGCAGAAGCTGTGGGTGGTCTTCACCAACTTCAGCCTCTTCTTCTACAAGACCCACCAGGTGAGGATCTCCTTGACTCTGGACCCCCTCTCTCTGTCAGGACCCTCGTCCACCCTTCTCCCCCATCCCCGCTGTGGACTTCCAGTTCACCAGACATCCCCCCCCGGCCCGTGCGAGATGTCCCGCCTTGGAGCCGGTCCAGATGGAAGTGTTTACGCAGAGCACTCTCTGACCTCGATGCACTCGAGGATCAGATCAGAATGGATGACTCAGCCTTGGTTCAGACACACAGCATTTGCCCTCTTTAAAACCATACTGTCCATCCCAAGGGGCAATCCTTCAATACACTCAATATTAATTTGCAGACCAGCAGCCATGCAGCTGGTCTGCAAACGTTGAGCTCTTCTCTGTCTGAGACCGGTGTGATTCCAGGGCATTACTGACGGTGGAACTCTTCCTCCTCTCCGCAGGACGACTACCCCCTGGCCAGCCTTCCCCTGCTGGGCTACTCCGTCACGGTGCCCAGTGAGGCGGAGAACATCCACAAGGACTACGTCTTCAAGCTGCACTTCAAGTCCCACGTGTACTACTTCCGCTCCGAGAGCGAGTACACCTTTGAAAGGTGCCGCCGCTCCCCCCCATCACAGGCCTGCTGTTAGGGTTGGGGATTCTGCTGTGTTCAATTGGGTACCAATTCCGTTGGGTTCTGTTCAGTTCTTTTTGGTTCTGTTGGGTTCTGTTCAGTTATTTGGGGTTCTGTTGGGTTCAATTGCGTTCCATAGGGTTCTATGATGTTATTTTGGGCTCTGTTGGGTTCCATTGGCTTCTCTTGGGTTCTGTCAGATTCTGTGGCGACCCCTTGGGTTCTGGTGGACAGACACACAGACTAACGCCCCGACTGTCGTTCGCAGGTGGATGGAGGTGATCCGCAGCGCCACCATTCCTTCCAGCAGAACCCGGATCCAGAACAGGAAGAACGAGACCATTCCTCACTGAACCAAACCACTACCCCCCAACCACGTCTATTTCTCTCTCTGTCTCTCTCTCTGACTCTCATCTCTCTGTCTCATTCTCACTCTCACTCTCTCACTCAAACCACTCCTCAAAGCCAGAATTTTTATCTGGTGGTTGAAATTCTACATCTGAGTTCAGAGGTTTTTTTTCTCCCCAGACATTCCCTCAGTGTCCCCCGCCCGGGTTTGAGTTCCTCCTCGTACCGGGACCTTTGTACAGCTGCCAGTGTCCGGGGACATACGTGGTGCTTTTTGATGCTTTAATGGTGACACGTCCGCTGGTTTAGACGGCATCAGAGGCTGCGTTTCTTTGCCGTTTTTACTCAACTCTGAAACCTCTTTTTTAGGACGTCATTTTATACCGTTTTTCTAAATGATTCGAACCACTACCAATCTTTCTGGTTTTTACTTTATTTCTTTTCTTTTCATCGAGTTGTTTTGACAAGACGTAAATGTGGATACAGATATTTCCTAAAAAAAATAACTATATATATATATATATATATATAGGTCCAAAATGGTACTACGATCACGACACTGTCATCAGGATTTTGTGTACTTTTTTCATCTCTGGAAAACGGCTGCTTTGGTGAACCCTAGGAGCTCCAGTGCCAAACACTTTCAAATTCTATTTTGCTACGAAAAGGTGCATCTTGTGTGAGTTCATGTCAGACGTGAGCCCTCGTTTCAGTGGTCCACGATGCATTGTGTCCTTGTGAAAATACAAAATGATGACGTAAATCGCGAACACATCACAAAATTGAAAACTATTTAGATGTATTTTTTAAATCTACGATGCGTAGCAATGCAGTCAGGGTAGCTAACATCTACACTTATTCCATTTCAAGTAAATCATTTTTTACCATATTTCCTGATCTTTGTTGTATACATACTTTTTATTCTATGGATTTTTTTTTAATGAAGTCTTGAAAGGAAATCTAACGTTGTCGTATGGTGGGAATATGAGATACTGATTATTTGTGTATGAAGGAAAAAATTTAATGGAAAGCTTTTAATGATGGTGTAAAATAAAAAGAAAAGGTTTCAACTTTCAGTTCCAAACACCGTCTTGTTGAATAGCCTGGCTGGTGTGAAGAGATCGTTTTATGGATCTGAACTCGACAGAAATATGCATAAAACGGGGTTATTGCGGTGAAGCATTTTAGATGGGAAACGTCAGTTCTTTGGAAATGTTTTTCATACAACAGAGAGCTCTTTGGAAATGAAAGCAATAAACACCTCACTTGAACTCAGTTTTCTGTCGACTGTTTGTGGTCAACAAACATGTGCACAACATGTTACATTATTCAAACTGTTTTCACTAAACAAATTGAATCCAATTTAGTGTGTAGTCCACTAACATAGAAGGTTCCAAAACACAGCCTCAGGCCCGGACCAAAATACAAGGCATCCATGCCATTTTAAGATAACTTGACATAATTTATTCAATTAAATCTAAATGATAAACAACCGTTCATCAATAAACAACAAAAAAATTGAATAACTGCAGTATATGACAATTATTGTTGTTTATTCTCCTGCTTGTGATCGCTCACAGTGAAATTGTCTCTATTTCACTAACTTCATCCATTCATCTGATGTCATCATCATGTCATCATCATGTCACTCATCATGTCTAATGTGTGCTGCTTTATTTCATTGCAGCTTGGCAGCCACTGTTCAACGACACATTTCTCTTCATCTGCCTTATGGTGTTTTTCTGCATTAATCCAAATATTTATAGCAATTACTAAGGATTTTCTTCCAACCAATGTTTGGGGGATTAATGTAGAATTTCGGCGCATTCCTATAGGGGGCGTCACCGCTCCAGGTGTGAGAGCGACCCGGCCCTGATGTTCTCCAGCCCGGGCCTGTGCGTGTGAACGCAGGGCCTCACGGTCATGACCCCGGGCTGTTCCTCTGAACCAGTCATCTGAGACGAAATCAAACACACAATTCTGCCAAGAATCCGAAGACAAGGGCCACATGATCGAGTGTGAACATAAACTTTGGCTTGATAATCACCTAAATTATACAATTACAGCACAATAACAACGTTGATACAATATCCATATCATATAATCATGATGTTTCATAGTTACATTGTCCTAAAGATTGCATCATTTGGAGACACATGCCCATTAGTCTGCACAGCCTTCCCACAAGCCTCGTTAGATTAAATAAATATTCCTCCTCCTACAGTAGGCCTATTAGTAAACCAAACCAAAATACACGTCCTGTCTGAAGCGCGCAGGATCAAAGCGGCGCAAAGTCCGAACGAGGTGAGCGATCAACCGCGGTGGGCGGGGTTCGACCGGCAAGGGGCGGGGCCACGTGTAGCCGACACAGGATTACGCCTCCTGTGTGGCGCAGGGCTGGGAATAAACCGACCGCGTTCACAGAGCGGCGAAGTACACACAGAAAGTATGGGGATTACCATGTCAACAAAACCTAGGTGGAGAAGTACCCTGGAACGGATGTAAACCAACCCAAAGTCACAGCATGAGCTCGGGAGGTAGGCCTACTGCTGAATTACAACATGCTCCGGCTCCAGACTCGTGGTGCGCTGTAGCGGGATCAGAGAAGCGGATAAACCGGTTGATTAATTCACTTTTTTGAGCGAACTCCGGTAAACATTGTCAGTTCTGCCCTCATTGATGAGAGCTGGATGCGCAACGATGGCCACCCCAACTCAGCCCGAGACGAGGAAGTTTACGCGGGGGCTTGGCAAGCCTGGCACGGCCGCTGAGCTGAGGCAGAGCGTCTCGGAGGTGGTGAGGACCTCCGTGTTGGTGGTAAGTACACAGGAACCCCGATCCTCTCCTTGTCTTTCGTATGTATGCTATTCCACGGCGCAGGAAGGTGCAGCACGCCGCTCCTCCCCAGAAAGTAACCTAACACGAACTTCCTCTCCTGAAGTTGAGCGCGCCCCCCCTCACCCCCGCAGGATTACACCGTGTATGTGTGTTTTGTATGAATAAAAAACACGTGGGCCACATTTACCCACCGTCAACGTTGTTAGAACGTGCACCTCCGAGTAGCCTGTTTATTGCACATGCAACTGTGTGTCAATTCACAACAGCTGTTTATGTTGTATGAAAAATTGTTGCATGTGTTTTTATTTTATTTATTTATTTACATCATGAGGTGGAGCCTGTTCTTATCAACATTACTAACTAGAAACAAAAAAGGCATTCTCACAGTCGTGCGCTTTAATGCACCGCACCCATTGCCATAGTGGAGCAAGTCTCCAGGCACTAAGCATTGAAGAAGTCGCCATGAAGTTCCCTTCACTGTATATGTTTTGCGTCCAGGACACAGACAACGCAATGCCTACACGTGTCCATCCTGCAAAAGCTCTGAAGGAGAGTATGAGCTCGTCTGTGGCCATATTGTGATTGGTGCTTGGTGGGATGTTGGGTCTGCTTGGTGTACAACTTCCCTGGGGTTGCTAGGTAACGGAACCGGACACCATCCAGGCTCTCTGTCAGAGAAATGGAATCCCGTGTTAGGATCGCAGACTCAGGACCACACCTTCAGATTATTTATTCATTCTCTTTCTTGTTGGGTCCCAGCAACGGAGCCACAGGGCAGGCAGCAGGGGAGAGAGAGAAAAGAAAACTGATCCAGAAATGTTTGCTTGAGAGTGCTTGGACTTGTTTATAAGTGAAAGGAACCAAACTGTAATGTATCCACACACTGCATTGTATGGCCTGTGTGTGTGTGGATGTATATTTTATACATATGGATCGCCTTCCTGGAAACAGCATACTGCCTATTTGCTAAGTTGCCTAAGTCATATGGGCCAGCAGGACAGCAGTTTAGAGAAACTCCTCAGCAGGACAGGATTGCGATGGTGACACAGAGAGTCCATCCACACACTTTCATAAGGAATTCCACCGTGAAAACATGTACATAACTTGTGACATAGAGCCAGGATTGTTGCCTCCTCCTCCATCGCTCCTTCGCTGGATAATTTGTGCGTTCCGTTTACACTGGAGCACAATTGTGCGCCTATTGTGTGTGTACGTTGCCTGTTCTGGCCAGTTCTCAAACGGCTATGAAACATGTTTTTCTTTCTAAATGCCAAATCAAACACTAACTAACACGGGGGCTGATATCCTCCGCAGGGACTTCAGAGCGTGAGTCAAGTGCTTTGCTCTGTGATGCTTTTCAAAGGTTATCCCAATGCTGTGCTTTTATTTTGAAGGCCTGATTGGAGTCGTTTGTTTATTGTGGTAGTGCTGAGTTAAGCGGGTGGTGGCAGTGGACACAGCTGATACTCTGTGTTTCTCCGGCCTGTGGTCCGCTCTTGAATACCATTAGCTCTGATAATGTCTGTCCCCTCCATTGGAAGATCCCACCACATTCCACCTCCTCATCAGAGACGCTCTCGCTGTCGGATCACAAAATGAATCCAACGGTTCCACTCCGTTTTCTCAACACATTTCATCACCTGGTTACCAATATGTTGTAAAAACATTAGCTTGATTGGTTAAGTGTATGACGCAGCAGGGAGGCTGTTATGCAATTTAAATCAATACAGATACACTCACTCTGACACACACTCACATTCACACTGACACACAGCCTCTCAGCCCACTAACGGTGATGTAAGTGGACGGTGGTTGGTTGTGATTGGTCCTGACCTCGGGCAACTGTGAGGCAGATGGGTATCATTATGTAGCCCAATAGCCGCTAACGTTGTTAGCAGTGCTTGGCTAGTCCATGTCTGTCTCTCTCTCTCTATCTGTCTGTCTCTCTCTGTGTCTCTCTCTGTCTCTTTCTCTGTCTGTATCTGACTGTGTGTACATTATGAGTATAGTGTTTCTTTCTTCCTTTTGCTCTGGCAAAGTGTAATAAACGCTGAGACATGGGTATTTATTTATTGCAAACTAGGCATCCGTGTGTGTGTGTGTGTGTGTGTGTGTGTGTGTGTGTGTGTGTGTGTGTGTGTGTGTGTGTGTGTGTGTGTGTGTGTGTGTGTGTGTGTGTGTGTGTGTGTGTGTGTGTGTGTGTGTGTGTGTGTGCACTCAATCTCTATTCTCTACTTAATCCCAAGAGGAAGTTTGATTTGGGAACACTACATTTCCGAGCGACTTTTTTCCCACGTGTGATAGTGTAACTTCTGAAGGTCTGGTCCAAGTTCACCACCGCCTGGTGTACTGCTTCCAAGAGGATCCAGGAACATCCTTCATGGGGCTGTCAGGCAGGGAGAACAAAGCACACCTTGTGCGCTTCCTCATGTGTCAACAACACACAGTCCGTCACCGTGGACCTGCGACCCTCCACACACCTTATCAGCTCCCCCTCCTTTTGCTTTTGCTTTCCGTCTCTAAAGGTCTGCTCTCCGAATACGGGAATCCCCAAACGTTTCCAGGACACAGCCACGCTGGGCCACCACGTCGTGGTTATGGAAACGCTCCTCTGAAATCAAGATTTTCTTATCAGCCATTTCCGCCTCACTGAGACGCCATGAAGTCCTCTAGTTTTTGGACTAGACTAGGTTCCCTAAGTTTGCTACTTATCTCTAAAAACAGAGTACACATGGACTTTGATCCATTCAAGTTTAAAGGCGGTTGTGTTTGGTCAACACATAAACCATTATTTATGTTTTATCTACCACACCCTTTTGGGAGAATCTCTGCCTAAATGACACGGTCTAAATATACGAGCTTATCCCTCAAGCAATGTGAAGACCACATCCACAACAGTGCTATCATTGGATTTGGTTCACCATATTTGTTTATGTCGATATTCTAATGAACCCATATGCTTGCTAATTTTCAATGATAAATATAAAGCATATTGCACAAAATATAAAGGTAGTGTCTCCCCCTTCATAAGAGGTCAAAACAATGATGGTGGTTTACCTAACCATCGTCAGTCAGAGCCATGTAGTGAGGTCACTACAGTCTGACACCCCTCTCTCCTTCTCTGCTCTGTGAACCCCCGTCTCTATTACTGAACCCTGTCCGCACGTCTCCCTATATGTCTACAGTTCTCCCTCTCTTGAGTTTCCCCTTGCATGTTGACTGTCGTCTCTGTTCATCTGTCTCTCCGCCGTCTCTAGGGCCATAAAATCATCTGTTAGCACGTCGCAAAAAGACCTGCATTGAGTGCATTGGTAAATGGACCCCCCACCCCCACCCAGCACAGGCCTACAGAGTTAGGGTGAGGGGGATGGGGTGGTAGTAATAGTTGATCGGATGTGTTCTGTGGCGGGGTCAATAATGCATGAGCACCTTCTAGTAACCATTGCAACCATTAAAGAGACTGCTTGTCGGGCAACTTAATCTTCTGGTGACGATGCTCTAGCTAACGAACCGGTAAACCTTCCAGGAAGTTAAGTGAGAACAGGAGTCCGGCCCCCTATACGGTTACATGAAAGAAAGAGTTCTGCTGCCTTGGCACCTGTTATTTGTGGTGGTTGTTGTTGTCATGGCGTTCCAAGCCATCAGCGAGGCATAGGACTGGCACCAGGAGTTACCTCCCTTGGATTATCAATCTTTCTACCAGTCTGTGCCTCTTTCCTTTAGTTGTTGTCGTCAAATTGATGTTTAGTTTTTCATTTGTGCGTAACTGTTACTGCGTCAAACTGCGTGATAAGTGTCAAAGTAGGCCCTTGGCGTAAACTCTGTCTACGTCCGCGTATGAAGCATCTTGTTTCGAACCCAGACAACCGCAAAGGCAGTAGTGATGCAGGGCTGGCAGAGTGAGGGGCTTCAAGACCCAAAACTACCAAAACCTTGTCAACAACAAATGAGAAATTATAAAGCCTGTCTACTTAAAACCGGGTGGGGTTGTTGGCACGGGGGATGGAGTAATTGCAACCAGATTTGTCCGTCATGTCCACAGACATAGAAATTCCAACAGGACTGTAAGTCAACGTGTGATGAGGATGGTCTGAGGCCAAAGCCATTACCTTGTTAAATCTCCAACAGCCAGCATGTGTGTCCAGTAGACGGGGGAGAGGAGGGACGACTGGATGACCTCACGGCCGGCCAGGCTTTGAGTTCCAGGCCCGGAGGAGAAGTGCCTAGTGGTCTGGATGTCTGTGGTTCTGCCTGGCCGTACGTGTCAGCGAAGAGGCGGTGAAACCTCAACAGTATTACCGGATGGAGCTGGCTCACTGGGCCATGAAATAATGTGCTTCACTCGCCCGGCAAATTGAATCGGCATGGAAACGTAATTTAAATCAAATTGGAGGAATTTGAAGACGATTCAGTTTACTTTCCAAATTCAAGAACATTTTGTAATTTATGGTTTTGTTGAATAGCAAATAACTAAATATGAGATCAAAGCAAAGAAAGAGTTTTTTTTTTTTTTTTTCACCATTTATTTTCTTTGTACAAATCGGTCCAGTCTAACATCTGCAGCACGCAATTCAAACAAGACAATAGTCCATCTATGTTTGTTATTTTCCTCTTTCTTCTTTTATGTCCACACCTGGGATCTCATTTTGATGTATTTTTTTATTACATAACATTATAAAAATCCTTATTTCTTTCCAGTGACACATTATTTGATCCAGAAGCAGCCTATCTTAAACAACCTTCCAGAACCTCTTCTGTCTCCCTCCTGTCCTCTGGTCTGACGTCCGTCCATCAAACCATTAGTTAAACAGCCATGAACTCACTTCCCAGAGCGCTCCCCTCTCGTCCCCTCAGGATGTGCGTTTATAGATCTCTTTTTCCACCTCTTTTTTTGTCCCCCCCAGGGCACCAGTGATCCCAGATACTGCTGGGTTTCCTGTACTGGTTGTGCTTGTGTGTTTCGGTGGTGCTGTGTTTTTGATCCACCCCCACTGTGTCTGGTGGGTTCAGTCCCATAGAGTAGACGTGTTTTGGGACACAGGGGGACATGGAGAAAGGGGTCTCGAGGGGGGGGCGGGTGGTAACCATAACAGAAGGGGCCGCCTGGCCAGGGGGGGTCTTCCTGTGACCAAGTGCAGGAAACTTTCCACTTGTGACGTTTCTCCTGGCTTCATACCAGATTTAGCACCGGCTTTAGCAATAGAGTGTGTGTGTGTGTGTGTGTGTGTGTGTGTGTGTGTGTGTGTGTGTGTGTGTGTGTGTGTGTGTGTGTGTGTGTGTGTGTGTGTGTGTGTGTGTGTGTGTGTGTGTGTGTGTGTGGAGACACAAAGCATTTGGTAGCACTGAGGTGCTAAGTCTCCGGTGCTCTTCTGGTCCAATCACAGCCCAGAAGCACTGTGATTGGACGGAGAGGCTGGGTGGTCTGTGCTACGGTCCCGGCGGCCCACCCGTTTGTTTAACATCAGCGATTCCCAGCCTTTTCTGCACATAAACAGCCGAGCTGACAGCCAAACATCACACACCTTCCGCTCACACACACCGCCAGATCCCGCGGGATTTCAGGGAACCCTCACATACCCCTCCGAGGTCCCGCAGGATTTCAGGGTCCCCTCAATGCTAGATATTAAACAACCTGCTCCTCAAGCTGTGATGTCAACTTTCACACCCCACACACACACTCCCAAGACATGGATCCTCATCAGCACTCACGTTTCTTACCCGGCAGTCTGCTGAGCCAATGGGGTCAGAGTTGGCGTATTATTAGTTGAGTTACATTTTTGTAACTCCCTCATGTCCCTGAACACGTCTGTGAAGTGATCTGTGATGATCACATTAAAGCATTCACCCGGCCTGGGATGTTTAAAACATAAGCCCCATGCTATAAAAAGAGGTGTTAAATCTCATCAGGTAAACATCTTTAGATGTCCAAACCCTCATTACTTTCCCCCTCTCGGGAGTCAGGGTGTACTTTATTTGGAGAAAGACCCTTTGTCGACTGCTGACGGTGTTTATACAGTATGTTTATCGCTGGCACCCAGTGCTAAGCTTTACCATCCAGCGTGCATTTGCATGGCTGTGAGTTTCCAGTCGCTGGCACCCCTCCACTACAACACCAGCACCCCTCCCCTACAGCCAGCACCCCTCCCCTACAGCCAGCACCCCTTCACTACAGCCAGCACCCATCCAGTACCTGCACACCTCCATTACAGGCAGCACCCCTCCATTACAGGCAGCACCCCTCCACTACAGACAGCACCCCTCGACTACTGACAGACAGCGGCTTTTAGGAAGGTAAACAAACGGGAGCATTACGGAGAGGCAGGACCCCGTCTCCCATCAGCTGAACCGGGTTGTTATTCTCCCACTGGGCACCGAACCAGTGGATAAGGGTATGAAGTGGATGAAGCCTGGACTGACTGGGTCAGTCAGCCCCGCCAGGCACACACACCGCTCACGTGAGGATTAAGTTTGTGGGATTACACCCTGAACAACAGCGCGAGGTCACGCGGTGAGCCCTGTCCTGGACTGGCCGCATGTAACCAGTGGTTGACCAGACCAGTGGCTGGCCAGACCAGTGGCTGACCAGACCAGTGACGCTCATCATTTCCTTTTCTAAGTGAACTGTATTCCTTCAAATACAATGTCAATCTTTGGTGTATACTATACTGTACAGTTAAAGAGACCTAGCCAAATGTAGAATCTGATTCCTAGCTGTTGATGGGTGTAATCCCTTGATCATATCCATCAACAGCTGAAACGTCAACAGCTGAAAAAAAAAAAAGAGTGAAGAACACAAACGATTTACAGTGAACATCATTACCAATCTTCCTTCAAGATCCACCCTTTGAATGGGAAAAGACAGCACCCATCAATGTAATTATATCATAAACTAATAATACACTGAAACAACCATACACCCCATCTACAGGATGAGTGCATGCAACGTCCTCCACCACAACATATGGTTAATCAATGAAACCATTACAGCAAACTCTCACAAATCGATCACTGGAACTCCAGCGTCTCCCCCCAGCTGTTTTCTACTTGGACCTCAGCCCTCTGGAGTGAAGAACGCGTCCGGTCAGGGCGATATCCCCTCGTAGTAACTCTACAGAGTATGTGGTCACAAGGCCCGGGATTCCCCCAGTCGTCCGGGCGCTCCCTCCCTAGTGGGTTAATCTGCTGTGAGGAGCTCGGTCACATCCCGTCCTCTGCGTCGGGCTCCAACAAAGCCGTCCTCTCTGCTGACCGGCTGGTCCGACCGCTGACACCTCCCATTCAGCCCGGCGCGCGGCCCGTCCCGGGATCAGTGCCCGGCCGGAAGTGTTGCAACACAGGACGGATTAGGGATGACTAGCCGCACACAAAGGCCTGGCTTCCCGGGCCGTGAGTTGGACTGAGTCACAGAGGGCCATTAGGAGGGAGAGCGTGTGGATTCGATGTGTTCATGAAAGCAGTGCGGATTATTCTTTTTCTTTTCAGTACTCGAGCGGGGAGCCCGTGCCAAAGCTAATGGCCGTGTTATTCCTTGGAAAGGAAATGTTGTTTTCCCACTGTTTATTTGTTCTGCGTTGAGTAAGAAGGGTCAGTATGGAGTGTGCGGGGAGCTACGTAGTGTAGCACATCAGTTATCAAACCTCTGTTGTGGTGTGTGAGATCATAACATTGATCATATCACTCATCTGGAATTTGCACAGAAACTGTAGAGTGTGTGTGTGTGTGTGTGTGTGTGTGTGTGTGTGTGTGTGTGTGTGTGTGTGTGTGTGTGTGTGTGTGTGTGTGTGTGTGTGTGTGTGTGTGTGTGTGTGTGTGTGTGTGTGTGTGTGTGTGTGTCAGAACATAACAATACCTAAAGTCCCATTCAGCCGGTGATTTACGTGCTTTAAGGAATGCGCCTCAGGCCTAGCACCCTGCTGTTATCTTAATGAACTGGGATTCTGGACCTCATGTGCACTGGGTAGGGTGGGTTGGTGGGTTGTTGCATATGTAATCGTTTGTATTGCGTGTGTGAATGTCGGTGTGTGTGTGTGTGTGTGTGTGTGTGTGTGTGTGTGTGTGTGTGTGTGTGTGTGTGTGTGTGTGTGTGTGTGTGTGTGTGTGTGTGTGTGTGTGTGTGTGTGTGTGTGTGTGTGTCTAACCTGCCACTGCCCGAGGGGGATCAACTAACGTCTTCTCCACAGAGCATGGCTGCATAGCTGGCATTCCTCAGACCCTATCGGCCTGGGAGGAGGTGGGAGGGAGGAGGTAGGCGGGGAGGAGGAGGAGGAGAGGGCCCTCCGCAGGGGGGGCTGTTCCCAGGCCGGGGGAGGGGAGGGGGGGGGGGGGGGGGGGTCACCCTCCAGGGCAGGGCTGATGTTTGGATCAGCTGTAGGTCTAGCAGGAGGTAGGAGGTTAGGGGGGAGGAGGTAGGGGCTAGGATAGGAGGAGAGGGCTCTTCAGGGGGGGTGGGGGGCGTTCCCAGGCCGGTGGGTGGCCGGTGTTTGGATCAGCTGGAGGTCTAGCTGCTGTCCGGCCCTCCCTCAGAGGACAAACCCCAGAACCCAGAGCCCTTCATGGAGGTTGTGTGAAGCTAGGGGGAGTTGGACACACAGAGTTTAGTGAATGAGTTGAGTTAATATGAGTTTAGAAGGTGTTTCTCATCATAGGGATCACTTCAAAGGTATTTCTGTCATATCTTTGTGTATAAATCCGACTCAGGGTACAATGAAGCCTGTCTCTCAGAACCTGCCTATTGATGATTTGTAGCCCATTCAAGAAGAAATGCATACAAAGTTCTCAACGCCAACAATGGAGCAGTTTTTTCTCCTGGTCTCTCTCTCGATGACAGTGGCACATTGTCTACTTCCAGCCCGCGAGCAACAACTGAGCTCTGTTAGGATCAGAGTCTGAGCAGTGTTTGCCCCCGCTCCTCCATCTCCGCCTTAGCTATGTTAGCATCCAGGGTGACCGAGAAGAACCGCACACATTTAGAACATCAAGAGGAGCCCAACGCAGGAGACGCATACTACCAGATGACGGCAGTGCTCACTGTTGGGTCGGTGTCTGGTGGTCTGTGTTCTGTCTGTCCGTCTGTATATTTCTGTCTGTCTGTGTGTCAGGGGGAACCAGTGTGTGCAGAGGGGCCACAGTGTCTCCTAGGAGCTCTGCTTGTACTTGTTGCTCACAGTTTGTTCTCCAGGGAGATTTGGAGAGCGAGCGAGAGCTTTGCTGTGACAGCGTCTAGGGTAAATAAAGACATGGCTCTCTGCTGTTTATGGATGGGAGGGGGGGGGGGACTCTCCCGCACGCTCCCAACACACACTGCACGACGACGGGGCCTCTGGAAGTGATATTGTGAGGAGTCATGTGAGCGTGCTCTGTTTATGTCCTCTGCCACGCGTCGCGGCGAACGGCTCGTGATTCATCACCAGGCCCCGTGAGGCCCCGCCCACCCCCAGGAGCACAGCCACCTCCCCCTCCCCCCCTTCAGAACTGTGGCGTACACTTTATCTCTGGGAGCTAAAGTGTCGGGGATCACTGACCTCACTTAATATCCTGTTAGTGCTTCTCCCCAACCTCACCGAGCCATCAGCACCTCCACCCCCTCTCTGTTGCTTCCAGAAGCTTCCTATTGATCAGGGCATGGATCTATACCCCGGCTCCTGTCAATGAGCTGCATTTATGTCACGCTTTCCTGGCCTGTGTGCGACCGTTTACAATCAGTGCCTCACGTTCACCCTTTTAAACACACATTCGTACAGCTTCCCTCGCACCTCGACATTTGGCTAAGAGGAGCTGGGGTTCGAACCAGCAACCTTCGGGTTTCCAGACGACCTGCTCTACCTCTTTCGCAAGGCACTCACCAAAGTCAAACCTTATGTTAATCCGCTTGGATAACTTGGTTGCTGTGATTAGTGTCACATTAGATGAGGCACTTCTGTTTTACCGTCTCCAGCTGAGATCATGTGTCTGCTCGGTGGTCTTCACCTTCAAAGGTGTGTGGCTCCATAGATTGCACATTTAGGGAAGTTGAGGTGCTGGGGTGTCGTCGGCCCCCAGCTGTAAGGTGCTCAAACACACCTCTCAGGGAATGCTAAGTGGTGCAGGAATTACCGACCCCTGGAATGCAGGAATGAGAGGGTGTCTTCATGGAGAACGGAGCTTGCACAAGGTTTGAGCAGCTTCTCCTCGGAATCACATGGAAAGAGGGAATCAATGATTTAATACAAGATAGAGATATCTCTGTCTATCTGTCATCAATGCTTCTGTTAAAATATAAGTTTATGTGCATATCCCTTGAAACCGTCTCCTGAGATCAGTTGGACCCACACCTGAATCATGGGGCTGATTGCTCATGGAACCAGTTGAGCTGAATTCTGTCATGCGCTTGTGTTGTGAACAACTGCCTCCTGACGTGTTGAAGCATGTGTTATGATTTGACATGAATTCCAAACACTGCGCTCTTTATGTATTTGCATAGCTCTGTCATTTCAATCAGAGCCATTTACTGGAGTGAAGTCATTGCTGTCAGATTGGCCGCGATGTAAACAGAAGAAAACATCCACTTCAAAGACTTTCTTTTCATGCAATTGTTTTGTATGTGTCTGTGATGGTGTGTGTGTGTGTGTGTTTGTATGTGTGTCTGTGTGTGTGTGTGAGGAGCTGTGGGACTGTGGATATTGCTGTATGGAATTTCAAACCTGGTGTGAGAGAGGGTGAGACAGGGAGGGAGTGAGGGAGAGAGGGTGAGAGAGATCCCATAACATGTGCTTCCTGTGGCAGGAAGGGTGGGGAGCATCCGTGGTGGTGGTGGTGGTTGTGTTGGGAGGTGTTAGTGGTGGTAATGGGAGGAGATTGGCACTGCAGAGTTGGTTCTGGTCAAACTATAAATTAAAGTAACGTCTGGTGATCCACAGTCCACAGCCGTCCACAGTCTTGCCTAATGAAGTGTAGAGTGCAGCAGAATGAATTAAACAATTACTCCACCGTCTTCGAATGACGTTTCATGGAGCATCTCTGCTTGACTGCCATTCTGTTACAGACCCGATCCACAGCATGTAACACCCTCATAGCAGCAGCTAAAGCCCCCCTAACAGAATGCGTATCGGTTATATCTGTACATATGTGTTGCATCCCGGTCCAACGGTGTATTTTCAACAGCCAGTGTTGCCATAGCAGCACACGAGTCAGTAATAAGATCACCTCCGTCCACGTCCTCATCAGGGGGGCTTATCCTGCCCCCCGGGGCGGCGAGTGGCCCAGTTTAGCGGCCCGTGCCGGGACAGGTGGACAGACATACGGTGCCTCCTCTTCCTCCCAGCTCTGTTTCCCCGGGATTGTCAGCAGCACTCAGTGAATGCGGATCAGGGGGGATTTCCAGTGATTATACAGACGGGAATCAGACGAGATTAGCTGAAACCTCAGAGGAAAATCTGAAACTCCCCAAACATCTTCTCGTTGTCGGGCCCCTCCCCGAACCGCCGTCAGACCGCCATCTCTCCCAGAGTCGGCGTGATCTTGCGGTTGATTTGGGGTCACGTGACGTGCGATCAGGACGAGCCCGGACCTGTAAGGTGAGGCGGCTGCAGGCGAGGCGGCTGCTGCCAGCGCCGCTCTGCTCAGAAACTCCCAGATTGACTCTGCCACGGAGGCCACTTTCTTACTGGAGATTAGCCTGCCCCGCACTAAGCTCTCTACCCCCCCCCACACAAACATAGGCACGCATACACACGCACACACGCATGCACGCACATATACACATATACATGCATAGACACACACGCACGCACATATTCATGCAGATTCACGTAGATACACATAACAACACACACACACACACACACACACACACACACACACACACACACACACACACACACACACACACACACACACACACACACACACACACACACACACACAACCATCCTCACACACACTTTCTTACTGAAGATTAGCTAACCACAACCCTCGCCTTAATATTCAGTCATGTGTGGCACATTGATGGAGATATCGTATGCATAAGTGTGGCTTTTAATGTAATACATTTACTGATTGGGTTATAATAAGGAAGCCCTCATTTGTATATGCTCTGTTTGACTGGCTTTTCAGAGTGCTGAGATTGATGGGGTCTTGGCTGGTACCATCTGGTTCTCAACCACAGCTAATCCCTTAATGGCTCCTTCGGGTTTACTTGGCTCCCATTAAGATAATTCATTAGAAATCAAAGATGAAGTAGTAGATATGATTCGTCTTCTGGTTTGTTTACCTTATATTTTTCAGATTCCAGTCGAGTACTATTGTCACTGAATGATCTAGATAGAACGCAAATCCGAAAAATCAATACAGAATCATGTTTTATTGCTGTACAAAATACCTAAGATAATACCTAACAAATGAACTATATTTCATAGAAAGATGTGCTCATAATAAGTAAGATACTCAGTTAAGTGCACTTAAGGCTAAAGTTCCCTTTCAATCAAGTGTTTTGACAGATTATTGTCGCCTCTAAATTCAACAAGAGTTCAAACATCCACTTATTGAGCGACCATACAGGTAATAATAAAATCACAATAGGAACGCCCTGTGAGCTGCCCCACCGGGCTGGTGAACCCTTCTTTGAACGCAGAAGGCTGGACCAGTCCCCAGTGTCTGGCTTGGCAGGTTGCAGGTTGTCTGCCTCGCGGGGCCCCGCGCCGTACCGACTTGTCTCTGGATGCGGCAGCAGCGGCACTGCAGGGGTTACAACCAGCCTGCGTGTTACAGCCAGCCTGCGTGTTACAACCTGACCAGCAGAGTGACACGATCTCAGCCTGTCACCTCCGTATACAGGGCTACCGGGGCCCGGAGCCAGGGGCTGGTATTTCCATGACGATACGTTGTCAGGTCACTTCTATTAAGAAAGTGTCAGGGATGTTGATTGTAGTTGGTTGTAAAAGGCTGAGCCATCGCTCAGGTGGTGGGGGGGAGGTGGCCGAGGTGGGAGGAGGTTGCCGAGGAGGAATGGAGCGATTCCCAAGAAATGAAGAGTTCTACAGAAATCTGATGCAGAGGCGATTAAGGTGAATGTTATCAAGGAAATGTCAAGAGAGAGACAGATGTTTCCCCGGGCCTGAGAGAGGTTCTAGGATCTATCTGTAATGCCCTCGGAAAATGTTTGTTTGTTGGTTTGTAAGGAACATAATATGGAAGGCCTACAGCGAGTTGTTTGCATTGTTGACGTGAGTGTAGTACAATCCACTGCCTGTAGGTGGCACTGACGGCATTCATGGGCTGAGAGGGCTTTTCTGTTTATTCAAATGTAATATGAAGAAATGTTTGTTATTGTTATCGTACCATAAAGAGTGTGACTGTGGTTTTTATTTCTCATAAGTCATACCCCTGTTTCACACTATTGTTGTAGATAACGTCACTGATGTCAATCTTCAAGTGATCAATAAGCTTTTGAAAAGTTTAATCTTTTCATCTTTAGGAAACAAGTGTTCACAAACTTGTTCTTCAGCTTCAAAAGGTGTGTTTTAGTGTTCCTTTCGGAGCAGGTTCCGAGTCAGGACAAATGTGTTCAATCTTGCGTTCAAGCTACACACACACACACACACACACACACACACACACACACACACACACACACACACACACACACACACACACACACACACACACACACACACACAGGGTGCATATGAGGTCTTGAATCCTACTCCATTAAGATCTCTGCAGGGTGACTGTTCACTGTCAACTGGTTGTACTTTTGAAAGGTGTGTGTGCATGCTGTGTCTAACGGGATGTGTTTATGCCAGCACTACAAAGCAAAGGAAACTGTGCAGCCATCATTTAGGCTAAATAAACCATCCCATAATAACTCATCCAGAAGCAGGAGGATGCTGCTGCTTGTGTTTGTCTGGGGCCATTTAAACAGCGGAAGCCAGGAGGTTTGGGGGGGGGGGGGGGGTGGTGATTCTCTCCCCAGTGGTGGTCGCTACATTCCAGGTGCCAACTGCTCCCCCTCCTCTGGGGAGATTCTCTTGTCTTCAGACATGTGAAGCATTTAGCGGGTGGATATTTCAGGCCTGTCGGTAACACTGCCTTCCCAACTACAGTACATGGCCGCCTCCTCCATCACCCCTAGCTCCACCGGATTTCCCACACCGTGTTTTATTGACTTTCTAGAAGCCTGTGCAACCCCCTCTTTACTGTGCACATGAACCCTGGACACCAGGTTCCCAGCATTCACCTGGAGAGCTGTGGTCTGCTTGTCGCAGGGCCGGTCTGCTTGTTTTGCTTTGAAGGACAGTGGGCATGGTGGGGTGGGGTGGGGTGGGGGGGGATGTTACCCACACACATCAGCAGGAAGCAGCCTCTTCCCTTCTGGAGACCTGGGGGGCTGGGGGTGATGTCACTGTGGTCCACTACACTGTGGCCTCAGTGTTACACACATGCATGTGGGCACACACACACGCACGCACGCACGCGCGCGCATGCATAAAATAAATGCACAACACACATTTCCTCCCAGCTAGCGGTTTGGCCAGCTGGGGACTCGACCTCCACCCCTGGCTGGTCTTGTCTGATGACTTTCAAATCCCCGCCCAACAGGAACACCAGCTATTCCTGTTCCACCATCCAGGTGTGTGTGTGTGTGTGTGTGTGTGTGTGTGTGTGTGTGTGTGTGTGTGTGTGTGTGTGTGTGTGTGTGTGTGTGTGTGTGTGTGTGTGTGTGTGTGTGTGTGTGTGTGTGTGTGTGTGTGTGACTCTTACTTACTCTCCAGTGTAGTAGGAGGGCTGAGCTTTGATGTTTTAATGAGCCCACCTCCCACCCCCTCTTTACTGTTGTGTTTACAGCTTGATGTACTTTAATGGTTCAGTCCCCATGAGGGGCGGACAGTTAGGGGCCTGAGTGTGGGCGGTAAGGGGCCGGAGTGTGGGGACGAAGTGTAGGCTCCGTACTGACCGAGGTGCATCATGGGGATTATAAGGAGTTAAAGTGTTGTTATTCATGCATATGAAAGGCGATCTCTTTATCCAATAAATTTTGTAAAAACTAGATTCAGACTGTCTTCTATTTTACTAGATCAAAGGCATGAAGACAACAGATCCTATGATAAATATTTGGTGTCAATAAAAAGCAAAGCCGTAACTGCAGAATCCATAAGTCAACGAGTTCAACGCCTCAGACCGCCTCTTATCTGCTCGACTCCAGCTGTGGAAACGAGCAGAGAAATGCATTGTGGGTGTGTTGGTTTCAGGCTGCTCACACAATCCCTCAACCCATGGATAAAGGTGTTGCTGTGCTTCAGCACACAGGAATACGTGATGGATCAGGCCCGTGGGCTCCCATCGGTTGTCTGCGGGGCTTTCAGTTCACCGGCTACCTCCTCTTTCTAAATGCATGCGTGCACAGTGCCCATAATAATACTCATATCAATTGTAAAGCACCTTTTTAATAGAACGTTAACACAATAGAAAGCATCAGAGGCAGGGAAAAGGACATGAAGGAGGGAGGGGAGCAGTCAAATACAGTCAGATACTTACAGGTTTGGAACATAAAATGTCTCCCTGGTACATCAGAATAAAATGAAAGACAATAAAAGAAATGAGAAGATCAAATAATGAATAATTAATATGGATAACCACGTTCTTCTACAGCGCTTGTCTCTCTCTGTCTCTGGTAGTAACGTGGTGGAGATCTACTCATGAGGTTAGCCTGTCATTGCCGGACGGGGTCATTCCAATAGTTCTTGTACATCATATCGTCACATTGAATGAATGACTGCTGGCATTTTTGGAGCGTAGGAGCATTGGAATGCTGGTCATTATTGTTTGAAACCGAGAGACGTGCCAAAACAAAGCTCTCCCTGGCCTAGGTGACGGTATATTTAGGTTGATTTACTATAACTTTATCGCCAACAAAACGTCCCATGATGCATTCTGGCGTACACGCCCTATAAGTGCAAAGTACGCAGAAGGTGACATGTATCTGTGCTGCGGGTGCCAGCGGGCCGGTGTTGGAGAGCAGACCTCTGCTGAGTGAGCAGAGAGAGGAGGGAAGGAGAGGAGAGTGGAACTCGGCCCCAAAAGATGACTCAGCAGCCCTGAACTCTGGCCTGAATTATTCATCGTTAGAACACCAATGCACCGCCTGTTGCAGGGCACACACATGCACGCACGTCGCACATACACACATACACACATACACATGTGCATGCACACACATATATATATATATATATGTGTATACACATTGAATCACATGCACACACACACACACACACACACACACACACACACACACACACACACACACACACACACACACACACACACACACACACACAGAATCACGCATATACACACACTCACTGTGTATACACATGTGCATGCACATACATGTGTACACATTGAATAACACACACACATGCACACACACCGAATCACACAAATACACACACTCACTGCAGACTCTCTCTCACACACACTCGGTCATCTCCTTTGGGCAGATTAAGCAGACCTTGGCCGTCTTTTCAGTGCGCTGCAGGTCTTGTTGTGCCAGCGTTTAGGATAAAGGTTTAGGAGCCGCAGCCACTCAAAGCTCTTGGGGGACCTTACCTTACATTCAGGCATTTCCGGCCTCCTGATTAGATGATGGTGGGAATAAGGGGTACTCGGCAAAATGCACAGAACGATGCGCTGGCTTTTCTGAGTGTCCCTGTTTACATGCAGGCTGTAAACAGACATTCAGGTTGAAAGGAAAGAAGCACAGACCACCATTTTTTACTTGTAACAAGTAACAAGGTAGTTTAGTATCTTGGTTGTACTATGTTGCATTTTGAATGCTTTTCAACCACATGAACCGCCTTTTAGAACGCTCTGTTGCTGCAGTTTGACCTACTTGTTGTTGTCATGTGTCCTTAAGTTGGTGAAACGTCACAGAATAGCCCAGGTTTTTAGAAACGTTTTGAGCGCATGATGCCTCAGTAGACGTCGGTCGGGCCTTGCTTCGGCGGGTCTGTGTTTAGTGTGCATGCCCAGGCCTGCAGGAAGAGAAACCTATAGGGCCTTGTGTGGTGGTACTGCAGCTAGACTGAGTTGTTGTGATGAATCAGCAGCCATGCAGCCTCTGGTTCCTCACTCAGTAATGACTACAGCTCGCCGACCGCAGTCCAACCACATGAGCCTCGCGCAGGAAGACAAAGACCTCAGCCTTCAGCCTGAGGTCCCTCCAGCATGGTTCTGTGATGTTCTGGAGAATCATACAGCAATCATTTGTTTTCACTCCAGGCTGCTGTATTGTTTGTCAGAATCTATTTGTACACCAGAGGATAACCTGACTCCAGGACCGTGGGTCTGGTCAACATAATACCAAATCCAAACTAAAGGGTCTGGAGCCAGGCTCCTTAACCTGTTGGACCCCATATGCAGATGGGAAGAGTTCTCACAATATACAGTAGATTTGGTCAAGAGGAGGCCGAGAGGAGAAGGCAGAGAGGAGATGTGTCCACTGATCAAAGTCCACTCTCTCGCTTACTCTCTTTTCATTTTTTTTCTTCTCTTTTACTCACTCACTCAATCACTCACTCACTCACTCACTCACTCACTCACTCACTCACTCACTCATGGCGCATTTCCACTGGCGGGTACGCTTCGGACCCAAAACACCTCAGCCCAGTAGTGAGGGTGCGTTATAGCCCAGCTCAGTTACGGTTCGCGTTTCCACCGCCACCAGTACCCTTATGGTAGCGCAGGGTTTAAGCTGGATGGAGATAGCCACGGCAGCTACATAAGCATTGTGATCTCATAGCAGCCCGACACAGTGTAGCCTGCTAATAAATCCAAGGAAAAAGAAGAATGTGCACAATGAACAAAGAGCAACAATATAGGATGTCCAAGAAGGACGGCAAACCTTTGCGCAACATTTTCTTCAATAAACAAAGCTTTCGCTGTTCAGAAATACCTTGTGGGTACTGTGTTTGTTTGTTATTATCCCCCTGTTGCACAGAATGGACGATTCTGTCGACCAATCAACGTACGGCATGTGTAGCTCAAACTTGCCGGGCCCCTTTCAGGCGTCTCAGTACCCCAACAGAGGAGTACTGCGAGATGAGTACGGCTCAATACGGCTCAGTCCGGGTCACGCCCACTTTTGGTGGTGGAAACGCGACCCGTGCCGCACCTTTGCAGACTGAACCGTCCTGCACTCTGCGGTGGAAATGCGCCATTACTCTCACTTGCTTGCTCTCTCTCCCACTCTCTCTCTCTCTCTCTCCCCCACTCTCTCTCACCCCACCAAATGTAGTTCAGTGTGTCAAGTCAAGGGCTGCTGAAATATTAACTGAGCTAGAGCAGAGGCAGCAGAGAGGGTCTCAGTGGTGGGCTTCATGCTCAGCGACCGGCCCCAGTGAGAGCGTCCACACATTTGTGTGCATGTGTGCGTGTTGTAGCAATGCTATGCTGCAGGGTGTAGGTTATGGTGGGGGTAGGAGGGTGTAGGTTATAGTGGGGGTAGGAGGGTGTAGGTTATGGTGGGGGTAGGAGGGAGTAGGTTATGGTGGGGGTAGGAGGGAGTAGGTTATGGGCGGGGGGGTAGGAGGGAGTAGGTTATGGTGGCGGTTACAGCGTGTAGGTTATGGTTAGGGTTAGAGATTGTAGGTTATGGTGGGGGTAGGAGGGTGTAGGTTATGGTCGGGGGGTAGGAGGGAGTAGGTTATGGTGGTGGTTAGAGCGTGTAGGTTATGGTTAGGGTTAGAGATTGTAGGTTATGGTGGGGATAGGAGGGTGTAGGTTATGGTCGGGGGGGCAGGAGGGTGTAGGTTATGGTCGGGGGGGTAGGAGGGAGTAGGTTATGGTGGTGGTTAGAGGGAGTAGGTTATGGTTAGGGTTAGAGATTGTAGGTTATGGTGGGTGTAGGAGGGTGTAAGTTATGGTCGGGGGGGCAGGAGGGTGTAGGTTATGGTGAGGGTTAGAGCGTGTAGGTTATGGTTGGCCTGGTTATTCTGTGGTGACACAGCCCCCCCCCCACCCCCCCTCCCTGAGCCGCGACCCGCTGATTTAATAATATTATCCCTCCCCCACCGGCCGCCGCTCTTAACAAGATCTGATCACACTTGAATTGTACAAATAGGATCATTCAAATTCTCCGGGAGAGAAGGGAAATAAATACTTGAAGTCGTTGCCAATTCAGCCAATAAATTGAATAATAACATTACGGTTCCATGGTTTTCAGTTATGTTTTATTGTGTTTTGACTTCAGTGTTTTTATTGTGTTATCGGCGCTAAGGGTTTTTATTCATTCTTCAGTGTTGTTGTTTTTGATTCATTCCAGGAGGTAGTGTATGTATTCGCTCTCTGCATCTCTGCACATCTCTTCTCAGAAGCGGTTCCTCTGCTCTGCTAAGTTTGCTAGGTTCAGGGGTTCAACTGTCTGTAGATCCACACATCTATAGATCTGTGGATCTATAGATCCACAGGTTCTGTTGAAGAAGGAGATGCGAGGAGTCAAGTGAGGAGCAGGGTGATGCTCCAAACCGCTTCCCGCCCGCTCAAACCCGATTGCTTTTGGTTTCTGAGCCACTGCGCATGATGGTCCGGCTGGAGACGGTTCTTGGAGCCTGCGGACCGACCTCCTGCCATGTTATTCTGTTGAGGTTGCTTCATACTTTCTCAATCTAAAGTCAACCCCACATCACTGCTACTCTTGAATTACAAGCCGTGTCGACGGAGGAGGGATTTGGCCTCATTTAAAAGCCGTTTGGACTATTGGCACATCTCTTCTGTGTTCCAACTACTTGTGTATCAGCGTGTTCCTGGCCCCCAATCTGGAGCGTCATGTATCGTTGCCGTCTCCCAGCGGCTAATCTTTTGTGGAAAAGAAGCAGAAATCTGTTTGATGTCTTGGCGGCGGCTGTTGAAAGCGGGCCATGTTGCCTTCCCCCCCCGCTGTGTGTTTAGTAAACAGGTCGCTCCCAGCCTGCAGCCATCCGCTGCCTCCCCCCTCCCTGTCCCTGTCTCCCCTCCCTGTCTCCCATCCTGTCTCCCATCCCTGTCTGCCCTCCCTGTCTCCCCTCCCTGTCTCCCCTCCCTGTCTCCCATCCCTGTCTCCCATCCCTGTCTCCCCTCCCTGTCTCCCCTCCCTGTCGCCCTCCCTGTCTCCCATCCCTGTCTCCCATACTGTCTCCCATCGCTGTCTCCCACCCCTGTCTCCCACCCCTGTCTCCCATCCTGTCTCCCTCCCTGTCTCCCATTGCTGTCTCCCCTCCCTGTCTCCCATACTGTCTCCCATCCCTGTCTCCCCTCCCTGTCTTCCTTCCCTGTCTTCCTTCCCTGTCTCCCCTCCCTGTCTCCCCTCCCTGTCTCCCATCGCTGTCTCCCTCTCTGTCTCACACCCCTGTCTCCCCTCGCTGTCTCCCTTCCCCGTCTGCCATATTTGGAAATCCATCGTCAAGCTGTCTTTTGTTTTAATCCAAATGCCTGAGTAGCAAAAAGTAATATTGATCAATATTACGTTTTACATCTTATTATTTTTTGTTAATTTGTAAGTGTGCTAATTTTTTATTCCAAACGCTGCATACTGCTGAATACAAGATAGAAATGCTACGTTGTGATTCATGGGCTTTTCGAGGAAGCTTTCGTGGGTTGAACTAAATAAGCAGTGAGCCATAGTGCAGTTTGCCTGCAGACTCCCCCCCAGATATGAGGTTACATTTAGAACAACCCATTTGTTTCACTTTGACTCAACTCACCCCACTCATCCGTAATATTACAGATGGCCTATTGTCACCACAGTATTTTGTCTTCCCTTTTGACCACAAGCCTTCAGCAGATCTATCAGTATTGATATGATATTGAAATAATATTTCAGTTTGATTTGTTGTTGTCCTTATGTGTTATTTGGTAATGGTCCTCATAAAATGATCCACGATTAAATGAAGAACATACAAGATACGAAAAAATATATATATGGTACAAATATATTAAAAGTCAGAAATTTGGGAATTGAGAGCAGAAGAGGGAAAATGAGAGAGAGAGAGAGAGAGAGGGGGGGAGAGAGACTCAGAAACAGAGAGGAACTGACTCAGAGAGAGAGAGGGAGAGAGAAACAGATGTTAGAAGCCTTTTCCATGGGAGCTTTGTCCTGAGCCTCACTAGTGGCTCAAGCAGAAGCAGAGCTCACACAGCAACCTTCTCTCTCTCTCTCTCTCTCTCCCTCCATCTCTCGCTCTCTCTCTCGCTCTCTCCCTCTCTCTCTCCCTCTCTCCTGCTCTCTCTCGCTCTCTCCTGCTGGAGGGTGGAGCTCCAGCTATAACTGTATCAGGCTTCATTCAGAGCGGCTCTGGGAGGCTGAGGCTGACACTCTGATGCATCGCCCTTAGCAACAGCAGCAGCAGCAGCAGCAGCAGCAGCCTCCACCTCCACCTGTCACCTCCTCCACCTGTCACCACACAGCGGTGTCCTGACCGGACACTCTCCAGGGGACCAAGAGGACGGGAGTGAGGGAGGGAGGGAGGGAGGGAGGGAGGGGGGGGGAGTCTCGCCCGGGGTTCCGGGGGTGGGGTGGTTCGGTTTCTGGGCCCGGGTCATGCGGCGCTCCGGAGCGGGAGGTCGGAATCGCGGGAGGCGGGTCAGCGCTTGCGGGTTTCTCCCTGAGCGCCAGCCAATGAGGTGAGGCCATGGGGTGCTCCCCGAGCACGGCGGTGGTGGACGGCCTGCGGGGGGTCCTGGAGAGGAACTGCAGCGGGTACGGCTGTAAGGACGCGGCCGGGGAGCCCAGCGCGGCGCAGACGGAGGCGGAGCGCGCGCTGAGCCGCAGGGAGTCCCGCGCCTGGCCCACCCCGCGGGCCCCCAAGGTGTGTGTGTGTGTTCGGAGCGGGGAGTGTGTGAGAGAGGGTTCTTGCGTTTGCAAGTGTGTGTGTGTGTGTGTGTGTGTGCCAGTGATAGTGCAAGTGTGTATGTGTGTGTGTGATATTTAACGTGTGTGTGTGTGCATGCAATTGTGAGGTTGTGTGTGTCAGCGATAGTGCAGGTGTGTGTGTCAGGCAGCGATAGGTGTGTGTGTGACAGTGTGTGTGACAAGTGTGCTAAGTTCTGTGAAAGTGTTTGTCCATGCAAGTGTGTGTGTGTGCATGTGACATTGTGTATATTTGTGTCGCAAAGTTATGCCTGTGTGTGGGTTGTAGTGCATGAACACTCGTCTAGGTTAGGTTCGTCTACTCGTCTACTCGTTAGGTTCACAGTGTGTGTTTCTGGTTTGTGTGTCAGGTGTCCATGTGCGCACACTTATAGCCACATGTGCTCCGAGCTGGAGTGAAATGAAAGGAATGGAATGTGGTTTATCATCGCGTTCTGGTCGTCTGGACTCTCTGATGTCGGCTGTACACTCTGTTCTTCTCCTTTATTCTCCGTAACGGTGCCCTCATCCTCTTGGCCTGGAGTTCTTTCCACATTTCTGATGAATGTTCGTCAGAAATGTGGAACGCTCACAAAGCGCTCTAAACCCGTAGATTGTGTTTTCTGACAGAAGGCAGAAGATTGATCATAAATCTCATGAATGTTTCATGCTGCTGCCGTGTGTAGGAACACCGTTTTCCAGTTATCACAATGCACTGAGGGTATTTTTAGTGAACTTTTTAAAAGATTTCTTATGGATCGAGGGTGCAGCTGAGGATAAAGGATCGGTAGGCAAGCTCTCCTGCCGTTTTTTTTTTTTCCTGAATATTAAAATATTTACATTGCAAAAGTCATTGCAAACATTGCAAAAAATATTTATGTTACATTTTCTTTATATTGTTTTATAACATATGTATTGTTTCAGTGGTGGGTTTTTATTTATCTTATGGTTGTGGTTGTGGCCGCATACAGCATCATAGCGTATGAGCTGATATCATGAGCATTTACTGTAGAGAGGAGAAATGTAGGGCAGTCGGCCCTCTGGCTGTCACCGAGTGCCACAGTAAGTACAGTCACCGCTAAGTCCACCGAGGAGGGTGGGGGAGGATGGTGGAGGGAGTGGTGGAGGGGGGAGGATGGGGATGGGGATGGGGGAGGGAGTAGGGGAGGATGGGGGAGGGACTGGGGGAGGATGGGGGCGGGAGTGGTGGTTGTGGTGGTGGTGGAGGAGGAGGAGGATGCAGTAAGCTTGTTGTCTACTGGAAATCAATCATAGCTCTTCATCAGCAGGCCTGGCAAGCTTCCTCTGTCTCCGTACCAGCTTGTCTCGCCCCCATCTTGTGTGTGTGTGGGACTCTGAGAGAGAGAGAAAGAGAGAGAGAGAGAAGTGTGTTTGTGTGGGAGGGGGAGACATACAGACGTGTGTGTTGGTGTGTGTGTGTGTGTGCAGAATGCTCGGTGTCTTCCGCTAAGGCCCTTCAGACGGCGCCGGTCATGATGTTGCATATCGTGGTGTTGAGTGACAGAGAGGGGAGGGGGGAGGTGAATGGGGGAGGAGGGGAGGAGGGGAGGAAGTAGGTCAAGGCCACCGTCTCTCTCCGTTTGACTCTCTGGGAGACGTCCGTCGAATGTTCAGCATGATCCCATCATTCCTCTCTCTGCATTACTCCTCACTCCCCCAACAGGGGTCAGACTCCCCCATCAGGGGTCAGACTCCCCCATCAGGGGTCAGCCTCCCCCTTCAGGGGTCAGAGTCCCCCGCCAGGGTTCAGTCTCCCCCTTCAGTGGTCAGTCTCCCCCATCAGACAATGGGGGAGTTCACATCACAGAGAACTCCCCATCTCAATGTGTTCTGAACAGCAGAGCCTGAGTGAATCCCGCTGGTGTCTGCTGGTCGTCCGGACCTGGTTCTCGGGACCTGGTTCTCGGGACCTGGTTCTCCGGACCTGATTCTCCGGACCTGGTTCTCCAGACCTCGTACTCCTGAGGCGCTGGGGTGGGTTTATCGCAGAAAGAAGGCAACCGTCACTCCTGACCTCTTAATCCCTGCTTATTCCAGTTGCTTCTTTTATCGGTGTGTGTTTGTGGGGCGGGGGGGGGGGGGGGGCGGGGGGGCTGGCGGGGGGATTTGGAGCAGATACCATCAGGTTAAAGGTCACACACGCCCCGCCTGACACACACACACACACACACACACACACACACACACACACACACACACACACAATAAACAACCGTTTCCTCAAGTGATAACTGTTGCGGCCTTTAATCGTGTGAGATTGTGTGTGCGAGGGTGAGAGTGAGGTGTGACGTAGACGTCTGGTCTGTTTGTATCCGCAGGTCATTAAATAGCGACGCTATTGATTCTACCGCTCTGACATCATCCCCATCAGACCTATGGAGGCCCCCTCTGAGGGGGCGGACTGAAGACAGATGTTCTGTAAACACACGCTCTTAAAGAGGAACACAAACAGCAATATATCCATAATCCACGAGGACACGCTGCCGCGGCCTAATGCGCTTGGCAGAGTCGGCCCTCCTGCTCCGACCGCTTCTCTCTTCCAGACTTCCCGAGAGAGACGCCTCAAGAAGTGCAACGCAGAGGCCGACGTGCCCTCCGCGTCGCGGCCCGCTCTTATCAGCGGAATGTTTCCAGACGGAAGAGGGAGCGGGCGTGGGGTGACGTCAGACCGGCCCGTGATAATAGAGCCTTTCATCAGATGATGTTTTGAAGGGGGAGGGGGGAAGAGAGAGGCTGTAATGACCCTCACCCAGAGCTGCTGCCATGTTCTCCTCTGAAACCGACCGTGCCCTAATGAGTCAATGATGCTGTGTTTGTTTTCACGTTCCCCGGGTGAGGGGAGTGGATTCTGCCAAATGCCTGGCCGGGGCCCTGCAAGGCCCCGGCCAGGCAGGCCCCCGACGCCGTTATTAGGTTAAAGCGCTCCGCCGAGATCATCTGCTTTTCTCTCTCTCTCTCTACCCTGAGTCACTGCATTGATGCATGATGAAAGCTTGTGCACAGATATAACCACATCTGAATGCTGAACGTCAAATCTATTTAGCAACATTATTGGAGTTGAAAGGCACATTATCCCGGCATATTTGCCAATCAGCTCAACAATGTCCATGGACAATAACACTGATGTCTCTGGTGAGATCACAGAGCCACAGAGTCAGGCGTCCACTTCACTGCTTGGCAACGGTTCACATTGCTTCACCCAGAGAGACCGCTGTTGTTGTCGGTCCTCCATCGATTGTGTCGTAACTCGGGAGGCGTCTGGCCCGGGGCGAGGCGGCTCCAGGGATGTCTCTCCAGACAGGCAGCGCGTCAGACTGCTCCGAGTTTCCTGCTGGCTGATTGAAGCAGGAGGTCGTTGTCTCGAGCTCCGCCCAGCGACGTACGAGCATCTTGGCAGGGAGCAGCGGCTCAGTGTTCCCAGCGTTCCCGGCATTCCCGGCGACGCTGGGCTTCTGGCCAGGACGAGCCGGTGTCTCCTGAAGGTTACAAAGTGAAGAGGGTCCAGACAGTTTGAGTCCTGGCTAGTGACCTGGCTCGGCCTTGATCTGCATCGTAGCAAGAACAACGAAGAGGTTGAAAATGACACACAATGGTTCTTGCACATTAGCAGCAGGGGCCGATGTGGTGAATACTAAAGTTATCCTCATCATGGGTGTTAATCAGTTTCTGTTCTGCTGTGTGGGATTGAGGCGGCTATCCGTGCGTGAAACCAGCTTTATCCAACGTGAGTCACAGTGAGTTCAGATACGTTAGTTTAGTTCAGATAGTTCAGATAGGTCATTCATTACCCAGCAGGTAGGGGCTGGGGCCTCTCCCCGAAGGAAACTGGCCACAGGCACATTGTGGCCAGCGGGGAACAAACCCGGTTCCTTGACCATCCGGGGGCCACTCCACCATCAGCTCAGAGCCCCGGCAGTGCTGCTGACTTCGCTTACACGAGTCCTTCTCCCACGCTCCTTATCTGTTCCTTTTAACCAGTCTGACTAACCGGTGTTCCCAGCAACACTACACCACCCCCCTACTGGGTGCCCCGCAGACCCCGCCCGCAAGGGGTGGCAGCTTCCAGAGAGGGAAGCAGAGAGTGGGTGGTGGAGGTGGAGGGGCGGGGGGGGGTGGAGGAGGAGATGGTGCTGGGTGTGTGAGTGGTTGGAGGCACTGAGTGTTTTTGTTACATTCCTGGCGTGGCTACTCCCTGTTTCCCTCTTGGATCACGCTGGGAAAGGTCTGGTTGATTGCATCAAGCCTGTGTTATGTAACCGGCCGGCCACGTTGTAGTGCTTGGTGTCCACTGGGAGGGGTGGGGCAGGGGGCGCGGGGGGGGGGGGGATATTTGTGTGCAGGGTTGTAATTGAGGAATAGTAACTGAAGACATTATAGAAATGACTGGGGAGAAGGGATGAGAAGGGATAGAAAATAACAATTTACACTAAATCTATTGTATGTGTCCCATTGAATCAGTTCCCTGTGTTCTCTACCTCATGGACGTTGGCTTTTGTGGTGTCTGCAGTCCACATAATGAACCTGTTCACGTGCCGGTCGGACCCTCTTAATGACACACGAGGAAACATACACTTTTACTGAACACAGATTACATTCAGGGTTGGGCGACTAAAGCACAGACACACAATCTCACATGATCAAAGGCCACAAAAGTCATCACATGAACAAATACTGTCATTTTGTGTGTGTGTGTGTGTGTGTGTGTGTGTGTGTGTGTGTGTGTGTGTGTGTGTGTGTGTGTGTGTGTGTGTGTGTGTGTGTGTGTGTGTGTGCTTAACTTAACCGTGTGTGCAGCTTTGTGTATTTTATCGTAGTAGGTGCTTCATGTGTGCATACAGTAGCTAAGGTGAGGGGGAAGGGCCTTTGAAGAGTGTGTGTGTGTTTGTGTGTGTTGCTCTAGACAGTAGTTCCCTTGCCTCATTGATCCAGCATCTCTGTGCAAACACATTTGCACAGAGTGGTCCAAGTCGCCCATCCCAGCTATGGTACTGTGCCATTGTTCCTGCGGTGTATGCTAATTAATTCCATATTCTGCCCCAGCAGAACCCCCACTGTGCGTTCAGGCCTGCATGGTATGGGACTCAACTGTCAGCAAAAACAAAGTTTTGTGCAATAGTTTCTGGTTCAGTTTAGCTTTGTTAGTAAATAATGAGTTATAAGTTATCTTTTGTTATTATTAAGTGTATGAATGTCATGAATGAGCATCTGAATGTATGCATGTCAGTGAAGCGATGCGTAGCATCAATGATCAGGTCAACATAATTGAAAAACATTCCACAATAAAACAATGTTGTGATCCGCCAGGCTTTGCTGGTTCATCGGTAGAAAATGTGTGGTTATGAATGTGTGGTGTGTGTGTGTGTGTGTGTGTGTGTGTGTGTGTGTGTGTGTACTTGCAGTTATCACTACGTGGGGCCCAGGCTATGGGAGAACACCAACGGTGTGAGGCCCTGAAACGTTGTGGGGCCCAAAATGGTGGGCCCCACACCGTTTTTCATCTCTCTGTGCTCAGGAGCCTCCCCTGATATGCCTGTTGCTTTTTTTTCATGTTTTGAAATTTGGCCCACAAAGTGACAAAAACTAGGTATGTGTGTAAAAGTGTGTGTGCTCACTATCGCCCCCTTTACCAGACCCCAGTATTGCAACCGATACACACTTACACACTCCTACATACACACACATGGGAAGGAAGGAGGGGCCCACAAAGTGTCAAAAACTAGGTATGTGTGTAAAAGTAAATGAATCAATATATCTTAATAAATACATTTTATTTATCGTTCATGTATTCATTCATATAAATGAAATGTATATTTTGTTTAGTGTAATATTATGGGTATGAAACATGACAATACGTAGGGATCTAATAAATATTTTATGTCAAATTTGAATAACACATAATGAAGGGAACAATTATTTTCAAACTATAGCAGTGTTATAACAAAGTAAGGAGCAGTGAATGGGGGCGCCCCCAACACATTTTTGGCGGCCGCCTAGTTCGCCTATGGCAATCGCCGGGCCTGTTTCCACAGTCCAAAAAGGAGGGCATGGCTTTTCAGTCCCTATACACGTACAGGACAAAACCTGGGACCGAGTACACAAGGTGCAGTGTGAGTTGGAGGATTGCAAACAGTACTCCAAAATGGCATCTAGAAGTGGATTAACTTTCACACACTGCGAACACATCCGCTCTTTACAATACTGCACAGATATAGCCACAGAAGAATGCCTCAGAGAAGATATGTTAACAGAAATGGTGCACTTAAAGTTTTTTGGTGACTCAAAAAAGTCAACCTGCCTTAAAAGGCAAAAATATGTAGGCAGAACATGTCCCTCTCTGTGTTGAGGTATCATTTGTGGAAAGCTCAAAGCACTTTTGTTTTTCCGTCCATGAGCCGACTTTGCACTATTACAGTCGCCTTGGGAGGATATTTGTAACCTACAATTCCTCCAACCAAGGATGACATGTGTTCACAAAAACATCAGCAAATGGCATTTATTTCAAACCAACCGAGATGTCTTCAAAACATAAAACTGAAAAAAGTAAAGGGCTACAGAACATTTGATCATGTTGTGACTTGTGTTTTTTTAAAATGTTTTCTCATTGATCACTTAATAATTTAACTTGGATTATACTGTAGATGAGAGTTAGGGTAGTATTTAGTGGTACTTAGGTGTTCCAGCAGCACAAGAACATGATTAGCATAGACATAGTGTAACAATCACCCTGATTTCTCTTTCAGGTAGACTATCACTTTTTGTTCGGAAAACTACATAATATTATTTCAGTTACATATGTAAACTCATCTTATTCCAAAAAAACATCAATCAAATCACATTCCCATCAGCAATCCAGTATATTCCAAAGAAAATACCCCATAAACAAACTGTTTTCTCAAAAGCTTTTGTATTGATTTTGATAATTGTATCAGTAACATCAAATTGTCCACAGCTTTTATACCCCATACGTTTTTGTGGGTAATCTGAAATAAGATTTCAGATTACCCACATGTACCGTGTCCGTATTGTCAGTGTCTTGCCATTTAAGCCTATAATTGAGAGGCCCTAATATTTTCATCACTTGTGCTGGCTCTGACCACTTGGGTGCTAGCTTTGATGAAAATTTTTCAAAGGCCTTAGACTGAGGTAGTGTTCGGACCCAGACCAGATCTCCCACAAGAAATTGCGCAATTCTCCTATGGGCATCATAGTATCTATTTTCCACATCGGCAAACACACACGCAAAACCAATTAACAGGTAACCCAAAACATTATTTGACCTTGCAAGGATTTAAAACTTTATGTTAACTGGGCACTGTTTTTTTTTTACATACAATTTGTACCATTTTCAACACTTATAACGTCATGTGGCTGTGTCACAATAGAACCAAACATGAAATTGATGGTGGTTAAGAATAAAAATACAGAATAATGCAACAGAAAAACTAATTGAAACAAATATAACAAATATATAGAAAAATAGCAGTGCAATAGAGTCAAAATTAAATGATAATGAAAAGGCAGTAAAGTACTCTGTATAGTACACAATAAAATGTATAGGCCTATGACATCTTATGAGATGTTGGTTTATGAATATGAGCTTAAGAGAAAATGTGTGCACTGATGAAACAAGTTTACTATACAAATAAAAACAATATATACTATAGACAAGGAATTGATCGATTTTATGTCATATACTAATTAATTCATTTGTGAGGAAAACGATTCAACCAGAAGTGCATTCGCGATTTTATTTTGAAACGTATGCCGTGCATTTCCGGGCCTGACAGCGGAGGTCTGCAGCCAGGACCTCGTGGAAGAATCGGCATCGACCGACGGCAATTTCTTGGAAATATATGGACAACAGGTAGGTGTTATTCATTTGATTAAGTCAAAATTATTCGGAGAATATCCAGTGATATTACTGCACATATAATGTAAGCAAATGTAATACAATGCTGTTTTACACCAATAGCCAGTTGGCTAAAATTAGCTACAGAGTGCTTGTTGCTAAATAGTGCATTTGATATTAGCTGTTAGCTGCCGTGCACTAGCTAAATAGCTCACTAACATAACGTTATCTACAACTTGACACTCGGTTAATGCAATGTTCCGCCGCAATGCATTGTGGGACGTGGCGGCCATTTTAGGCCTGAGTGCAATGTAAACATAAGCAGTAGTTGTGTCAATTCAGTGAAATATAAAAGAAAGACGACATGCACACATGCTAGAAAGGTAAGAGGATTTACTCAGAAACGTTAAAGGAGCCAGATAACGTTATCTGTATCCGTTTATTATGTAGAACAGATCAATTAATACTTATCCTTGCTTTTACAATTTTCTGTCTACAAGTTGCCAGAATCAATGGGCTAGACTTTGAGGTTAGTCACATATTATACATAATGTACACATAACAAGTATATTTATGAATTTCAATTATTTAAATAGTGATAAATTAACAAGTCAGTGAAGTCTTTGTGTTAACATCTTGACTTTCTCCTACAACTCTATTTTATTGTGGCTGTTGTGTTTAGAGATAAACCATGTAAATGTTACACATGGATCTTTATGGCTTCACTGGAAGCATCAAGCCCTGGAATGTTGAAGATCAGAGTTCGTTTTTTTTTTTCCTTTTTGGATAGCTACTGTGGTTCTGGTAACTGCTCGAAACAGATCATGAGTCAGTCAATAGGGATGCTGTTCTTGCATGTTGGGTAACTGTAAGGTTTATGATGTCCAAATCACTTTCAGGGAGCCATGTCAACCCGGAAAAAGAGAATAAAGCCTGTTGAGGAGGCCACCTCATTCATCCTGCTCTCGAAGGACAAGCCAGGAATTGAGGGAAAATATATTAATAGCGAAAAAGGTACAAGGCAGCAGATCATATTACACCAGTTCATTTCTCAGTACTGTTCTTTCACGTAAAAAAAATAACTTTGTGGTTAAAAGCTGTTATTTAGCTGCTGTTTTTTTGTTGAATCCAATATAACCAGCTATGGTTAAAAGTTAAGATTTTATTGTAAGTGGTTACAATATATATATATTTATTTTTATTTTTATGGTTACTCATTTATTAGAGATGTGGATGAATCTATGTTAAAGGATGAGACAACAAAATATTTTTAGCAAATACAGTAAGAAAGCAATCTATTAATTGATGTTCTTATAGGAAGAGGAGTTTTTGCTACCCAGCCCATCGATCCAGGTGCCTTTGTCGTGGAGTATAGAGGAGACCTTATGTCGGTGGAGGAATGCCAGTCGAGGCAATACTCAGAGACGGAGAGTACATTTCTTTTTGAGTTTGAATGGAAGAAACATCGCTATTGGTGAGCATTCTGAAAATGTGCAATTTGTAGACATAAACATTTTTAATTCAGACCCTAATAAGCAGCAAAAATTTGCTTTGTTTCAATTAGGGTTTTTTGGGCCAATTACTGCTCACCGATTGCTGATCTCAGTATCACTGAATGTTTCATTAATTATTGATTTATTTAATTTGTTCTTGACATTGGATAATAACCTACCATGCTTTGTGTCACATTTAAAGTTAATATAGTTGAGTTTGCAGAACCTGACCCAACACTTATTGCGATTTGCAATACGAAGACAGGACAGATACTTAAAAAACCTAAGTGGGCTTAACACCCCTGCCTCCCATTTGTTTTTTTTTGTAACTTGACATTTTGGGGCTAATATAGTACAGTATAGTATTTTTCTGTGTTAGGACAGTTTCCCATCACATTTAATAATGTTATTTAGTGTACTATGATGTTTAAATGTCTCTTCTAATGAATATTTAGAAAATTCTTTTAACTGATAATTTTCTCACATCTTTCAGTATTGACGCATCCCAAGAAAATGGATCGCTGGGACGATTAGTCAATGACAACAACAAATCTCCAAATTGCACCATTAAACAAATCGCAGTAAACAACAGGCCCCACTTATGCCTATTTGCTGTGAAGAAAATAGAAAAGTGGCCGTGGCGTAATAAGGTAAGTTGGTTATATTTAGCATATTGATTTTGATATATTTTGCAAAAAAATGAATCTGTCAGTTCAGCATTGCCTGTTTTCTCAATTCTGAAATGAATGGATGGGGAGAACAAGTTGTCAAATGCATGTTCAAAAAGAGATGTTACCATACAGGTAATACTAGGCTTTATTTTTAACAATTTTCTTCCCATGATTACACGTGGAGTGATTGCCTTATGCAATCTAACCTCTGATTGTTCAAATCAATTAAACTCAAGTTTCTAGAGATGCAATATAAAGCTTTCTGAGCATCTGCAAGTTTAACAAGGGTATTTTGAAAAGAATCTACTGCCATAAGCTGAATACGTTGTGTTTTTATCTCATATTCCAGGTGCCACTCAGTCAGTCTCCTGCAGTGCAGGTAGAGTCTAAGAAGCTCCCTGCTGCATCAGACACCACACCTAACGAGTCAGATTCTGCCGATCATGTTGGAACACAGGTAACAGCGAAGTGATGACACTGCTTCCTGAAACTGTGTTACGTTCCTTGGGGGATTTTCAAAGTCATCTTGTTCGTTCACGAACTGCCAAATGCAGTCCTAAACTCAGATTGTTCAGTAAATGAGCAATTCAAGAGGATGTTGACATCTCATTTTTCAAAAGTATTCCAGTCGGAAATACTTACCGGGGGATTGTACAGGAGCAGTGTAACATCACACACTCGTACATTTCTTGTTTTGTCCTTCTGGGGCCCCTGAAACTGAAATCTGTCTTTCAAGTTCCCTGTCAGGAGGCCAGTGTTACACACTCTTTTCTAGTCTTGCCTTATGGGGCCCTCCCGTTTGTATCTACATGAAATTGATTTTTCTTCATTAAGAAAACACCTGTCAATGTCTAAACTCAAGTTTCTAGAGATGCAATTTGAAGCTTCCTGAGCAGGTGCAAGTTTAACAAGGGTATTTTGAAAATAATCCACTGCATCCTCTTGTATTTGTCCTGAGATGTGCGGATACCTCTACGTGGGATCATGTCATGTGCTTGGTTTTAGGTTCTGTGCTGTTAAGCAACCGTTTTCACATGAACTAACGTGTTTACTGTAAAACAATCAAATTACAGTGCTTTATATCGGTTTCCTCTTAATACGTTGTGTTTTTATCTCATATTCCAGGTGCCACTCAGTCAGTCTCCTGCAGTGCAGGTAGAGTCTAAGAAGCTCCCTGCTGCATCAGACACCACACCTAACGAGTCAGATTCTGCCGATCATGTTGGAACACAGGTAACAGCGAAGTGATGACACTGCTTCCTGAAACTGTGTTACGTTCCTTGGGGGATTTTCAAAGTCATCTTGTTCGTTCACGAACTGCCCCATGCAGTCCTAAACTCAGATTGTTCAGTAAATGAGCAATTCAAGAGGATGTTGACATCTCATTTTTCAAAAGTATTCCAGTCAGAAATACTTACCGGGGGATTGTACAGGAGCAGTGTAACGTCACACACTTGTACATTTCTTGTTTTGTCCTTCTGGGGCCCCTGAAACTGAAATCTGTCTTTCAAGTTCCCTGTCAGGAGGCCAGTGTTACACACTCTTTTCTAGTCTTGCCTTATGGGGCCCTCCCGTTTGTATCTACATGAAATTGATTTTTCTTCATTAAGAAAACACCTGTCAATGTCTAAACTCAAGTTTCTAGAGATGCAATTTAAAGCTTCCTGAGCAGGTGCAAGTTTAACAAGGGTATTTTGAAAATAATTCACTGCATCCTCTTGTATTTGTCCTGAGATGTGCGGATACCTCTACGTGGGATCATGTCATGTGCTTGGTTTTAGGTTCTGTGCTGTTAAGCAACCGTTTTCACATGAACTAACGTGTTTACTGTAAAACAATCAAATTACAGTGCTTTATATCGGTTTCCTCTTAATACGTTGTGTTTTTATCTCATATTCCAGGTGCCACTCAGTCAGTCTCCTGCAGTGCAGGTAGAGTCTAAGAAGCTCCCTGCTGCATCAAACACCACACCTAACGAGTCAGATTCTGCCGATCATGTTGGAACACAGGTAACAGCGAAGTGATGACACTGCTTCCTGAAACTGTGTTACGTTCCTTGGGGGATTTTCAAAGTCATCTTGTTCGTTCCAGACTGCCCTATGCAGTCCTAAACTCAGATTGTTCAGTAAATGAGCAATTCAAGAGGATGTTGACATCTCATTTTTCAAAAGTATTCCAGTCGGAAATACTTACCGGGGGATTGTACAGGAGCAGTGTAACGTCACACACTTGTACATTTCTTGTTTTGTCCTTCTGGGGCCCCTGAAACTGAAATCTGTCTTTCAAGTTCCCTGTCAGGAGGCCAGTGTTACACACTCTTTTCTAGTCTTGCCTTATGGGGCCCTCCCGTTTGTATCTACATGAAATTGATTTTTCTTCATTAAGAAAACACCTGTCAATGTCTAAACTCAAGTTTCTAGAGATGCAATTTGAAGCTTCCTGAGCAGGTGCAAGTTTAACAAGGGTATTTTGAAAATAATTCACTGCATCCTCTTGTATTTGTCCTGAGATGTGCGGATACCTCTACGTGGGATCATGTCATGTGCTTGGTTTTAGGTTCTGTGCTGTTAAGCAACCGTTTTCACATGAACTAACGTGTTTACTGTAAAACAATCAAATTACAGTGCTTTATATCAGTTTCCTCTTAATACGTTGTGTTTTTATCTCATATTCCAGGTGCCACTCAGTCAGTCTCCTGCAGTGCAGGTAGAGTCTAAGAAGCTCCCTGCTGCATCAGACACCACACCTAACGAGTCAGATTCTGCCGATCATGTTGGAACACAGGTAACAGCGAAGTGATGACACTGCTTCCTGAAACTGTGTTACGTTCCTTGGGGGATTTTCAAAGTCACCTTGTTCGTTCACGAACTGCCCCATGCAGTCCTAAACTCAGATTGTTCAGTAAATGAGCAATTCAAGAGGATGTTGACATCTCATTTTTCAAAAGTATTCCAGTCGGAAATACTTACCGGGGGATTGTACAGGAGCAGTGTAACATCACACACTTGTACATTTCTTGTTTTGTCCTTCTGGGGCCCCTGAAACTGAAATCTGTCTTTCAAGTTCCCTGTCAGGAGGCCAGTGTTACACACTCTTTTCTAGTCTTGCCTTATGGGGCCCTCCCGTTTGTATCTACATGAAATTGATTTTTCTTCATTAAGAAAACACCTGTCAATGTCTAAACTCAAGTTTCTAGAGATGCAATTTGAAGCTTCCTGAGCAGGTGCAAGTTTAACAAGGGTATTTTGAAAATAATCCACTGCATCCTCTTGTATTTGTCCTGAGATGTGCGGATACCTCTACGTGGGATTATGTCATGTGCTTGGTTTTAGGTTCTGTGCTGTTAAGCAACCGTTTTCACATGAACTAACGTGTTTACTGTAAAACAATCAAATTACAGTGCTTTATATCGGTTTCCTCTTAATACGTTGTGTTTTTATCTCATATTCCAGGTGCCACTCAGTCAGTCTCCTGCAGTGCAGGTAGAGTCTAAGAAGCTCCCTGCTGCATCAGACACCACACCTAACGAGTCAGATTCTGCCGATCATGTTGGAACACAGGTAACAGCGAAGTGATGACACTGCTTCCTGAAACTGTGTTACGTTCCTTGGGGGATTTTCAAAGTCATCTCGTTCGTTCACGAACTGCCCCATGCAGTCCTAAACTCAGATTGTTCAGTAAATGAGCAATTCAAGAGGATGTTGACATCTCATTTTTCAAAAGTATTCCAGTCAGAAATACTTACCGGGGGATTGTACAGGAGCAGTGTAACGTCACACACTTGTACATTTCTTGTTTTGTCCTTCTGGGGCCCCTGAAACTGAAATCTGTCTTTCAAGTTCCCTGTCAGGAGGCCAGTGTTACACACTCTTTTCTAGTCTTGCCTTATGGGGCCCTCCCGTTTGTATCTACATGAAATTGATTTTTCTTCATTAAGAAAACACCTGTCAATGTCTAAACTCAAGTTTCTAGAGATGCAATTTGAAGCTTCCTGAGCAGGTGCAAGTTTAACAAGGGTATTTTGAAAATAATCCACTGCATCCTCTTGTATTTGTCCTGAGATGTGCGGATACCTCTACGTGGGATTATGTCATGTGCTTGGTTTTAGGTTCTGTGCTGTTAAGCAACCGTTTTCACATGAACTAACGTGTTTACTGTAAAACAATCAAATTACAGTGCTTTATATCGGTTTCCTCTTAATACGTTGTGTTTTTATCTCATATTCCAGGTGCCACTCAGTCAGTCTCCTGCAGTGCAGGTAGAGTCTAAGAAGCTCCCTGCTGCATCAGACACCACACCTAACGAGTCAGATTCTGCCGATCATGTTGGAACACAGGTAACAGCGAAGTGATGACACTGCTTCCTGAAACTGTGTTACGTTCCTTGGGGGATTTTCAAAGTCACCTTGTTCGTTCACGAACTGCCCCATGCAGTCCTAAACTCAGATTGTTCAGTAAATGAGCAATTCAAGAGGATGTTGACATCTCATTTTTCAAAAGTATTCCAGTCGGAAATACTTACCGGGGGATTGTACAGGAGCAGTGTAACATCACACACTTGTACATTTCTTGTTTTGTCCTTCTGGGGCCCCTGAAACTGAAATCTGTCTTTCAAGTTCCCTGTCAGGAGGCCAGTGTTACACACTCTTTTCTAGTCTTGCCTTATGGGGCCCTCCCGTTTGTATCTACATGAAATTGATTTTTCTTCATTAAGAAAACACCTGTCAATGTCTAAACTCAAGTTTCTAGAGATGCAATTTGAAGCTTCCTGAGCAGGTGCAAGTTTAACAAGGGTATTTTGAAAATAATCCACTGCATCCTCTTGTATTTGTCCTGAGATGTGCGGATACCTCTACGTGGGATTATGTCATGTGCTTGGTTTTAGGTTCTGTGCTGTTAAGCAACCGTTTTCACATGAACTAACGTGTTTACTGTAAAACAATCAAATTACAGTGCTTTATATCGGTTTCCTCTTAATACGTTGTGTTTTTATCTCATATTCCAGGTGCCACTCAGTCAGTCTCCTGCAGTGCAGGTAGAGTCTAAGAAGCTCCCTGCTGCATCAGACACCACACCTAACGAGTCAGATTCTGCCGATCATGTTGGAACACAGGTAACAGCGAAGTGATGACACTGCTTCCTGAAACTGTGTTACGTTCCTTGGGGGATTTTCAAAGTCATCTCGTTCGTTCACGAACTGCCCCATGCAGTCCTAAACTCAGATTGTTCAGTAAATGAGCAATTCAAGAGGATGTTGACATCTCATTTTTCAAAAGTATTCCAGTCAGAAATACTTACCGGGGGATTGTACAGGAGCAGTGTAACGTCACACACTTGTACATTTCTTGTTTTGTCCTTCTGGGGCCCCTGAAACTGAAATCTGTCTTTCAAGTTCCCTGTCAGGAGGCCAGTGTTACACACTCTTTTCTAGTCTTGCCTTATGGGGCCCTCCCGTTTGTATCTACATGAAATTGATTTTTCTTCATTAAGAAAACACCTGTCAATGTCTAAACTCAAGTTTCTAGAGATGCAATTTGAAGCTTCCTGAGCAGGTGCAAGTTTAACAAGGGTATTTTGAAAATAATCCACTGCATCCTCTTGTATTTGTCCTGAGATGTGCGGATACCTCTACGTGGGATTATGTCATGTGCTTGGTTTTAGGTTCTGTGCTGTTAAGCAACCGTTTTCACATGAACTAACGTGTTTACTGTAAAACAATCAAATTACAGTGCTTTATATCGGTTTCCTCTTAATACGTTGTGTTTTTATCTCATATTCCAGGTGCCACTCAGTCAGTCTCCTGCAGTGCAGGTAGAGTCTAAGAAGCTCCCTGCTGCATCAGACACCACACCTAACGAGTCAGATTCTGCCGATCATGTTGGAACACAGGTAACAGCGAAGTGATGACACTGCTTCCTGAAACTGTGTTACGTCCCTGGGGGATTTTCAAAGTCATCTTGTTCGTTCACGAACTGCCCCATGCAGTCCTAAACTCAGATTGTTCAGTAAATGAGCAATTCAAGAGGATGTTGACATCTCATTTTTCAAAAGTATTCCAGTCAGAAATACTTACCGGGGGATTGTACAGGAGCAGTGTAACGTCACACACTTGTACATTTCTTGTTTTGTCCTTCTGGGGCCCCTGAAACTGAAATCTGTCTTTCAAGTTCCCTGTCAGGAGGCCAGTGTTACACACTCTTTTCTAGTCTTGCCTTATGGGGCCCTCCCGTTTGTATCTACATGAAATTGATTTTTCTTCATTAAGAAAACACCTGTCAATGTCTAAACTCAAGTTTCTAGAGATGCAATTTGAAGCTTCCTGAGCAGGTGCAAGTTTAACAAGGGTATTTTGAAAATAATCCACTGCATCCTCTTGTATTTGTCCTGAGATGTGCGGATACCTCTACGTGGGATCATGTCATGTGCTTGGTTTTAGGTTCTGTGCTGTTAAGCAACCGTTTTCACATGAACTAACGTGTTTACTGTAAAACAATCAAATTACAGTGCTTTATATCGGTTTCCTCTTAATACGTTGTGTTTTTATCTCATATTCCAGGTGCCACTCAGTCAGTCTCCTGCAGTGCAGGTAGAGTCTAAGAAGCTCCCTGCTGCATCAGACACCACACCTAACGAGTCAGATTCTGCCGATCATGTTGGAACACAGGTAAGAGCGAAGTGATGACACTGCTTCCTGAAACTGTGTTACGTTCCTTGGGGGATTTTCAAAGTCATCTTGTTCGTTCACGAACTGCCCCATGCAGTCCTAAACTCAGATTGTTCAGTAAATGAGCAATTCAAGAGGATGTTGACATCTCATTTTTCAAAAGTATTCCAGTCGGAAATACTTACCGGGGGATTGTACAGGAGCAGTGTAACATCACACACTCGTACATTTCTTGTTTTGTCCTTCTGGGGCCCCTGAAACTGAAATCTGTCTTTCAAGTTCCCTGTCAGGAGGCCAGTGTTACACACTCTTTTCTAGTCTTGCCTTATGGGGCCCTCCCATTTGTATCTACATGAAATTGATTTTTCTTCATTAAGAAAACACCTGTTAATGTCTAAACTCAAGTTTGTAGAGATGCAATTTGAAGCTTCCTGAGCAGGTGCAAGTTTAACAAGGGTAGTCGTCAAGTCAAAGTCATCACGTTTGCTCACAAATTGATTATTTTCTCTATGTTCAGAAAAGATATCCTAATACAGTCAACTCACAGCTACTTAAAATTTTAAATCAATATCTGTTTAGCTTTACTGAATTAAGTATTGTCTTCAGCTAGATGCCTGTGAGACAGAGGCGGAAGGAAGAAGGTCTGCAAGAAAGAGAGGTGAGCTCAGAGCACACAATTTGAATCCAATTGTGGGTTAGTGCGCCTTTTTCATCCTTTAGGTCCCTTATCACCTTTTCAATAAGGATGGCTCACTGTCGTCAGATGTGCACAAAACATCGTGGAACCCTATTGCAAACTTTTGTTTGCAGATAGGAGACAAATTTTTGTTAAATGTCATTATTGACATTAATCTCTGTCTATGATTTGAGCCAGCCAGTGCAATTCCTTCATTTATTTAAATCCAGTCTTCATTGCAGACACCGAAAACAGGCCCATATTAACAATTAAAATAAAATATAACAAAATGATGAGTACTTCCATCCTTATGTAGTTCAGTGGGTACGATTTGTCCTATGTAAAACCAGATTGTATATGAATCAGGCAACCCTATAAATGCACCAATTGTGTAGACTACATTGCAGAATAGAAATGGCAAAGTAAATGTCTCATGTGAACTTTCGTATGGTGAATTCACACAGGACGATCCATGTTCCTCCCCTCTGAAATAGCTCTATCTCACTGATTAGGCCAAACCTTCTAACCACATCTGCCTTACTCCTTTCCATCTCCATGCAGTAGTTGTGTTGTTGATCCTGTAGTCGCTGTGGCTGCTTCACCAGTATATTAGCATTAAATCCAGTAAAACATACATGTTGCTGTAATGATCTGATAATTAAAATGCACTCTGTCTCATTAGGCAAAAAAACGGTACAAAAACGAAGTTGGACACTGAAAGAAAGTGCTGCAGTGGAAAGGCATCTGGGGAAGTACATAAGAAGAAACCAAGTACCTGGTAAAAGTGAATGTGAAAGTTGCATCGCTGCTGAATCAGAAGACCTTCAAAACAGAGACTGGAAAGCAGTCAAATATTTCGTAAACAATAGAATCTGTGCCGTGAGACGGAAACTTCAGTAACATTTATTTTCTATCTTATCTATCTCCTGAATATCATGGTGGGAAAACGTTTAACCTTTTATTCTTTTTCTTAAGACATGTTTATCCAAACTTGTTTATTCAAAATTCTCAACACATTTCAAATTGACACGGGAACATCCCCAGGCATAGTTTGATTGCCTTTTTTGGTTAAAAAACAAATGTTGCTCTTTGAGAATAAAGTTAAAACAATGGAAATTACTAATGTCTTCTCTTAGTTTCTTTGAGCCTCGTGAAGATATAAAGACTAGAAATATGTGTGTACAAGTGGACCTCACAAGGTCTTTGTGCTAGAAATATGTGTGTACAAGTGGACCTCACAAGGTCTTTGTGCTAGAAATATGTGTGTACAAGTGGACCTCACAAGGTCTTTGTGCTAGAAATATGTGTGTATACAATTGGACCTCACGAGGTCTTTGTGCTAGAAACCGGACCCCATAATTGGGCAAAAAACTTTTTGGACAAAAGTTTGGAAATCTTTAAATTTGAAGTGCTGGTAATTAAAAAGATTTTTTTTTTAGCTTCCCTGATTTTTTACAGAGCTGTAGGAGCACTGGAAAGGGTGGACCCCACAATTGGGTGAATAATGTGTGGCCCCCGCAATTGGGAAAGACAAGAATGTGTGTGTGTGTGTGTGTGTGTGTGTGTGTGTGTGTGTGTGTGTGTGTGTGTGTGTGTGTGTGTGTGTGTGTGTGTGTGTGTGTGTGTGTGTGTGTGTGTGTGTGTGTGTGTGTGTGTGTGTGTGTGTGTGTGGTCAAATACAGCAGTATTTGACCACAGTATTTGACCTCAAATACAGCAGTATTTGACCACAGCATAAATCTCCTAGATTGGAGCGAGAGGAGCAGGGGAAACAAGTGGGTGTGAACGACGAGGAGTTCTGGTGAAGCTGGACCAGCCTGTGGTTCTGGAGCAGAGGGAGTGGTGTACTCCGACAGTACCGACCTGCTCCACCCGAAGGAGGGGGTGCAACGTCCAAACATATACTTTAACTTCAGACAAACAGGATGCGACATCATATGCAGGGCGGGAAACAACCTCATGCAGTACGTGTCGTGGTGTCCTTCCCCTGCTGCCATTGACTGCAATCACTGAATACTCTGTTGTTCCATCTTTGACCTGTCAACGGACTGTGTGTGTGTGTGTACTCCAGAGATTACAATTCTGCCTGTTAGGAAGCAAAAATTAAGTCATTTCCTTAGAGAACCAGTCATGTGTCCAGGTACAGTAAGGGTCTGCACAGGGGGTCTCCCTAGAATGTTGAGGGCAGTGTGTGTGTGTGTGTGTGTGTGTGTGTGTTGCCATAGCGTGTGTGTGTGTGTGTGTGTGTGTGTGTGTGATGCCTTAGTGTGTGTGTGTGTGTTGCCATAGTGTGTGTGTGTGTGTGAGAGAGGCAGTGGGAGGGGAGCAGCTGTGTGGAACCACCCCGTGTCTCCCCGTGTTCAACTCTGACCCCGGGCGTGAAAAGACAACACGCTCCCCGCAGTGACGCAGCAGTGGCCGCGTAACACAGGAATGCCCCTGGAGCAGATGGATCAACAAGCAGAGGAGCTGGTGGAGCAGTAAGACCGGCCCTCACCCTCCACCTCCACCGCTAGCCTCAGCCCCTCGCCAGTTCTCTCTCTCTCTCTCTCTCTCTCTTTCTTTCTTTCTTTCTTTCTTTCTTTCTTTCTTTCTTTCTTTCTTTCTTTCTTTCTTTCTTTCTTTCTTTCTTTCTTTCTTTCTTTCTTTCTTTCTTTCTTTCTTTCTTTCTTTTTCTCTCTCTCTCTCTCTCTCTCTCTCTCTCTCTCTCTCTCTCTCTCTCTCTCTCTCTCTCTCTCTCTCTCTCTCTCTCTCTCTCTCTCTCACCAGCTCTCTCTCTCTCTGGTATACTTCAGTTCAGATTAACTGATCGCCGCGCCTGGTTCCTCACTGCAGCGGCGAGGGCGGAGGAACCCCGGGAGTGTGGAAGACATGACCTCATGTGAGGGAGGTCTCCGCACCGTGGAGCCCTGCGGGACACGGGTCCGTAGTTCTCATCGGGTTCAGGTCGGAAACCGCGGTCACTCGCGGATCAGTCACAGTCCACATCTGAGTGAGTCAGCGCCGCTCTGATTGCACGAGGGTCGAGTCACCGGCTGTGCACACCTCGGGGCATTGCCTCCCCCGCCCCCCCCCCCCCCCCCCCCCCCCCCCCCCCAGTACCCACAAATCACTGCGTCTACGACCTTGTGTTCAGGAACGCACAAAGTAACAGAGCCAGAAGGCGTACTGCGTATCGTGTTTCTCCTCGCCGTGCTAATTGTATCCGTGTGATTGGGGAGTGAGGCCGCCTCGTCCTGCAGCTGTCCAGGACGGCGCGGGACGTCCCGGGTCGGACTGTAATACCCCAGGAATGTTCCCCTTTTGTTTTGCCTTTTGTCCACCCAGTGTGTCGTAGTGCAGGTGGATGGCAGAGGCTCTGATATCTTTAGTGTGTGTGTGTGTGTGTGTGTGTGTGTGTGTGTGTGTGTGTGTGTGTGTGTGTGTGTGTGTGTGTGTGTGTGTGTGTGTGTGTGTATAAGTGTGTGCGTGTGTGTGTGTGTCACTCCCCCACAGCTAGAGATGGGGGAGGTGCTTGTCTCTCGCTAGCAGGGGTGTGAGTTCAGGACGCTCCCTGCCTCTCAAAGACAGCAGGCTCTCAGGAGGGGAGGTTGTCAGCACTCTGTGTGTGAGAGGGGGAAAACCAACCACTTCTATGACTGGACTCCAACAACACAGACCACCAACTTTACTCCACCTGGACATGCCGCGGGACCGCGGGCCAGAGCGGGGGACTGAGTAGCAATAGTGCGGATTACCACAGCTTGTGACCATGCAGGGACGAGGAGCGAGCAAGGCTTCCAAGAAAGAGCTGGTGATTGAGTCTCCGCAGCAGTACCAGAGCCTGGCTCCGTGTGAGGTGGAGCCCGCCCCGGTGCCCCAGGTGGTGGTGAGTCTCAGAGCACCCCCCCCCCCCCCACCCACAAACCCACCGGACCCTCTGAGGACACATTCTGTCCGGCGGCCTTGAGGTCGTTCGTACGTTGTGTGTTTTTTTTTTCTTAAAGAGTTTCTGAAGTTGCTTTGGGGGAGAGTGGTTGGCTGGGACTGGAGGTCGGGGTTGATGGTGGAACGTGCAGTAAAGGTGAACTGTGGTCCTAAGGTGTGCGCCTGTGGATACCTCAGTGTGTATGGTTTGTTTTATGTCAGGATGTCCAACCTTTCTTTAAGGAAAACATAGAACAGTCTTATCATTAGTTGCATTAGACAGTTTACTACGACGTTAATGAGGCCATAGTTCACCCTCTTGTAAAAGGTTCGGCTTGGCTCAAAAGTCACCTGTAAAGACCTGGTTGAGTGGGGTCGCTGTAGGGCTGAGTTCTAGATGACCGAGCACAATCAACAGGGCTGTTCTCTTCAGGCCACAGTAAGGCCAGAGTGATCATAAATCCATTGTCCAGAACAAATGGAAAGAATCACTTAAACCGTCCCTCTGTCCAAGTTTCAATGGCACCCTTGGATTTTTCTTACAGTGTCTTACAGGCAGATATGGAGTTAATGTTTGCAGCGATGATTCTCTCAGGGTTTTTGGGGTTGTGGTTAAACGGGGACATGTTGCAGAAAATGTTGTTTATCTTTATGGAATTTTGTGCATTGATGCTGCTTTCAGTCGGACCAAGCTCAGCACTGTGGTTTGGTTCAGCAGGGGGGTGTCACTGAAATGGATGTGAGTGGACAGTTGTGGTGTGTGTGTGTGTTTGTGTGTGTCTGTGTGTTCGTGTGTATTCAGTGTTTGGCTCAGTCCATGCGCTGACATAAACATGTGGAGGAGTGCTGGGCTGATGTGGATTGCGTAGGTAAAGGAGGGAGACAACACGTCTAATTATAGTCAGCAGAAGGGGGGAGGTAAGGGGGGAGGAGGAGGTGAGTTCAGGAATCCATACTGAGGAGAGGAAGCCTTTCCAAACAATGGACTCCTAATTATCCCTGTTGTGTTGTTCTTCCTCATTGTCATGTTTCTGAATGCACTGCCAACATCCTAATTAAATCACCTGCGTACGGGAAAGCAAACTGTTTTGCTTCAGCCGAGCGGAAAGCACACTTCAAATATTTTTATTCCCGCTGGCTGAGACCGAAGAATTCCTTTTGCAGACAAACTCGTTCTGCGCTTCAGACTAATCACGCTCCGTGTTCACATCGCCGCCATCTGCGGATCTCGAGTTACTACTCTTGGACGTGCAGAAGAAGTGCAGAGAAGGCGTTCTGTGGAGTCTGCCTTGGCTCGTTTTCTCCACCATCACGTCATTTTGTTCTCACAACCTCCCCAAAGTTATTTTCCGTATAGGTATAGCGACCTCTTAAAAGTATACAACCTTTGACCCTTCCTTATTCAATTTCATAATTGCATGGCCTGATGGAAGTTCCAACCCCCCTCCCTTTGTCCATCCCTCCCTCCCTCCCTCTTAGGACGTTAACAATGTCCCTGGCCTCTAGCCTATCCCAGCAGTGATGTCTCACACTCAAACCCTTCGAGGGGGAATCACCCTGGCCAGCCGGCTTTTCACTGGCTGCCCGGTGCTGAGCTGTCATTGGTCTCACACTGGCTGTTGTGGTGGCGCAGGTAGATGAGGCCCAGACAAGCCGGTGTTTATGGTGGTCACAGAGGATTTGGCTTACAAGATGTTCATTATAGACTGTGGACTGGCCCTGTGTCACATGACCGCATGATCACACACACACCGCCGGCCACATAAACACACAGTCACATGAATACCTTATCTGTGTGGACTGTTATCCTGCAGAAGTCTTTCATTAGCGTGAGTCTCCTGGCTCTGTGGTGGTGTCAGTTGTGTGCGTCTCTCTGTTTCTCGCTCTCCTATGTCTCTGTGTGTCTCTCTCTGTCTCTCTGGCTCTGCCCCCGTGTGTGTGTGTGTGTGTGTGTGTGTGTGTGTGTGTGTGTGTGTGTGTGTGTGTGTGTGTGTGTGTGTGTGTGTGTGTGTGTGTGTGTGTGTGTGTGTGTGTGTGTGTGTGTGTGTGTGTGCACGCGCGCATTAACACCATGCCTTTAATCGTATACAAACAGAAAGCTAAGTTTCACTTAGTTTTCTGATATATTTTTAGATTTTATAAATGGTAAACTTGGATTCAGAAAATAAGCTAATCATGTGTTTTTGGGGGTGGGGCTTATGAGGGAGCTCCTGAAGGGAGGCTGGGATTCTTTTAAAATCTATCTTACTCCAGCCGTATCTCTAAATGGCCTTCCCTAGCTTTAAACTGCAGGGTGAGAGAGAAGAGAGTCTATGTCTCCCCCCCCCCCCCTGCCCTCTGGCCCGGCTGGGTCTGTGGAGTCCCCCCCCCCCCCAGCCTATACGGCGTCAGGTGCTTTGTTCACCAGGGCTGCCTAGCAACGCGTTTCCACCCGGGGTCAGTCTCCAAGGACCCCCTCTCTGACGTCAGGCCTTATCAGAGCCAGATGTGTTGGGGCGATGTGCAGCCCTGCTCAGGACCACGCTGAGGCTCTGCTCTCGGTCTGGGTCTGGGCCTTAAGCTCCGAGGTCTGGACTATGGGGTCTGGGTATGGACTATGGACTATGGGGTCTGGGTCTGGACTATGGGGTCTGGGTCTGGACTATGGGGGCTATGGGGCCTGGACTATGGGAGCTGGGCTATGGGGTCTGGGTCTGGACTATGGGGTCTGGGTCTGGACTATGGGGTCTGGGTCTGGACTATGGGGGCTATGGGGCCTGGACTATGGGAGCTGGGCTATGGGGTCTGGGTCTGGACTATGGGGTCTGGGTCTGGACTATGGGATCTGGGTCTGGGCTTTGGGCTCTGGGTCTCTGCATCAACACACATCCACACTCACACACACTCTGGTTAGTCCTCAGCTGGCAGTGTGGAGAGGCTGCGCTGCAGTCGTTTAATGACCTTCCGTCGTTATGAATAGTCCACTCTTGTGGATTTGAAACAATATCTCGTGGCATGACATACGAGACGCCTCTAATCACCCCAGTGAGGGAGCAACATCTGGGGCCGTGGATTAGAGCATTAATAACTCCTGCCCTGCTGTCTGACCGCACAGTGGAACATATAGCTGTTGCTTCACCGACGTGTTTATGAAGGGATGTGATATCATACATGGCACATGTCATGTTTTAAAGAGACATTGACTCCTCTTGAAGCAAAAATTATACTCCTCATGTTTATATATCTATGCGCTTATCCGAGGGGGTTGTAGCACAAATGACAACAAGGAACGTTATTGTTTTGGATGATAATCCAACCAAGCAGAACGTGTGTGTGTGTGTGTTTGACTCCTGGTTCTTGTGTGTGTTCCTTGCATCAGCTCGAGGGAGGACAAGGGGAACGGCAGTGTTTTGGTTCCTGCGTTGTGTAAAGAGCTGTGATCTATGTTGGCTGTCACGGGGAGATGACCTCATTAGGTTCCTCCCAGCCCTCAAACCGTTGTGTTCTCACATGGGACTCCTCCTGAGCTGTCACGGTGCGGTAACATGGAGCATGTGTCTGTGGAGCTCTGGCCGTACGGGGAGGGATGGCCCGGGGCCGGGCCGGGAGTTATGCTCTGCTGGAGACCAGGGTTTTAGAAGACACAAGCTGCCGGACCAATCACAGTCAGGCCCAGTCCTGTTTATTCACGAAACACACCTGGAAAACTGAAGTCATCCAGAGTGCTTTACAGTAGTGGGTCATGAAATAACCTCTTAATATCTGTATGGTTAAGTAAATATGAATCACAATTCAATATAAAAGATAATAGCAATATTAAAAAGAGGAGCACGATATGAAACATAAATGACATTGAGACTAGTGCGTAGAGGCCTCACGTTAAAGCTGTTCAGTTCACTGTGGTGCACATTGCCTCATCATGAAGCTGCTTGCTCTGGTGTTGTCCTGATGGACCCCCAGGAGATGACGACCCTCCAGTGTGGGGCTAGCTGCTGTCGTTAGCAGTCCTCACATCTTTGGTGGATCTCAATGCCTGGTTCCTCGCTGAGTGCACTTGGCATCGCTTACTCCACACTTCATTCTAGTGCAGATGTTCCGATTTTTTTTTTTCCTTCCTGATACTGATACAGATTCCTGAACTGGAGTATCGGCCGATGCCGAGTATATACCGATACAGCATCTAGCATTGTAACTACAAATAGCACTTGTTCTTATTGAAGGGTTCTCTTACGATGACAGCAATATAATTATAATAATACATTTGTATTCTTGTAATTTAGTGTGAGCATCCATGGTTTTCCGACTTGGTAGCATGAATCACGTATTTCGGAGATGACGCGTTTCTGGTTCAGACTTTCCACCTCTGACCGTTAACAAATGCAGCATAATACGTAGTGTTCGTTCTCTGCCTGTGTAGTAAATGAGTCATGTGATGTATCGGATCGGCGCATAGACTTCTCGCCGATACCTGATAATGCATTTTAGGCAGTATTGGAGGAATTTCTGATACTGGTATTGATATCGTTCAATACTATTGTCATTCACCTGCTACCTCAGACACCGTGGAGCGAGCAGCACGCTAACGACTCCTTTCTTCTGTTCCAGGTGAAGCCCAAAGTGATCGAGCCGCTGGACTACGAGAACGTTCTGGTCCAGAGGAAGACGCAGATCCTCAGCGATGTCCTCAGGGACATGCTGCAGTTCCCCCTGGAGGACTTCCAGGTCAGCTTCACAGCACCACCCCAAACACCACCACCAGCACCACAAACACCACCATCAGCACCATCACCACTCACACCACCAGCACGAACACCACCATCACCAGCACCACCCCCCTCACACCACCACACACCACCACCACAACCACTAACACCACCAACACAAACACCACCACCACTAACACCACCACCACCAGCACCACCACCCCTCACGCCACCACACACCACCACTCACAGCACCACCACTAACACCACTACTATACCCACCCATAACACCACCACCGCCGCTTACACCACCACCAACAGGGGTTCACCCCCATGACCACCAGGGTGGTATTTCTCAAAGTTCGGGGGCGACGATTGTCTGGAGGTCTGCAGGTGTCGAGCTGGGGTTTGGTTTAGTTAATCATGTGGTACACTTCACAGCAATATTCCAAGTTAGAGTACTATTTTTTTAAATCACATGGCATAGCACATACACATGCACATACAGTTGAATTGATTGCAATTCTGCGTCGTAAGCCTGCAGTGTGATTCCCACTCAGATCCCACACAGCATCTCTAGCGAGCAGCTTCTGTAGCTCGACGAGGGCTTACACTGAACACCACATCAAACGCTGTCCTGAACCCATCAAAGCTCTTTATTATGTCATCAGCCCGTATACGACCCGAAGGGCGTTTATGTGTTTTGTTTTGTTGCGAGAACCTGCTCTGTGTCCTTACAAGGCCCTGCCGGCTGTGAAGCATTATCTCACCCCCTACGGTCCAGTCTCCCCCTCCGGTGTCACGATGCCTTTCTTTGTTGTGTTTTATCCCCCACCTTTTCTGTTGTCCCTCGCTCCGGCCCGTCCCGTGCTATTGAGCACTGGGCGTGGCTCACAGAAAGGTGTTTCCTTTGTTTACCCCACCTCGGCGGTGTAACCAGCGAGCGAGGCGGTCCTACGTCCTGTCACGACGCGGGCAGGCGCACTCAGCCAATCACAAACCCGCGTCGTGACAGGACATACGTTTGCTCCGAAGCGTTCCGTCGATCGCGTTCCCCCCCCCCCCCCCCCGGGGGCTGTGGAAACCTGCGCTGGAATGGAAAGCTGGACGGGCTCACTAGCCCTGGCAGGATGTCAGAAAGGTCCCTCAGAAGGAAACCAAAAAAAATAATAATTGAAAAAGGACGTTCTGTTCTTTAGGTCCTGGAGACCGAGCCCCAGTGTCATTGTCACACACACGCGCACGAGCAGATGTTATTCAGTGTGTGTCATATGATGACTTAAACATCTCTCAGCGTCTCCGAGTGGGTGGGAGCAGGGGCCGGTAGGGGCCGCACTGAGCTGATGCATCGAACACATTTGCTCGTCTCTCCGTGGCCAACCTCGTAAAAAAGAAGCCATCATACTTTGCAGTGAGATAATTAATATTAAAGCGAATGAGACCGTTGGGTTCCTCTTCTTGCACTTGGGTCACCAGGGATGTCCCATAATACCCAATGTGCTCTCTCACCGTCTCTGTCTTTGTCTCTCTCTGTCTCTAGCTCTCTCTAACTCTGTCTCTCTCTCTGTCTCTGGCTCTCTCTAACTTTTTCTCTCTCTCTCCCTCTCTATGTCTCTCTGTCTCACTGTCGGCTGAGAGAAGAGATATGATTATTACTGTTGGGTTATTTATTAATCCCATCCTGGGTGTCACAGCAGAAGTACTGGACAGACTTAATAATAATTCAAAAGAGCAAGATAAAAGAGGAACAAAGTTGAGAAGTAAATCCCAATAACAAGGAGATGCAGAACAGCAGAAGGGAGTGTGGCTGAGTCTGTCCGAGCCGCTCACTGGAGAGAACCTCCTCCTCCCCAATGTCAGAGAGAAGAGCTGGGACCGGCAGCTGTTGGACCTAATGAAAGGGAGGTGGCCATGCTTGCCTGCTTGTATCACACTGTGTGTGTGTGTGTGTGTGTGTGTGTGTGTGTGTGTGTGTGTGTGTGTGTGTGTGTGTGTGTGTGTGTGTGTGTGTGTGTGTGTGTGCGTGTGTGCGTGTGCGTGTGTGCATGCACGTGTGTGCATGTGGCTGTGTGTGTGTGTGTGTGCATGCGCCTGTCTGTGTGTATGTGCGTGTGTTTTTGTGCCTGTGTTTGAGTGTGTGTGCGCGTGTGTGTGCATGTGCTTCTGTGTGTGTGTGTGTGTGTGTGTGTGTGTGTGCGTGCACGGGTGTGCGTGTGTGCGTGTGCACACGCCTGTGTGTGTGCGTGTGTGTGTGCGTGCCTGACATACCATCCCTGCAGACAAACACTGCGTGGGGGGGGGGTTGGGGGGGACCCCAACAGGTGATGGGATAAAAAAAACACAGAAGAAGAAGAAGCAGAAGACGGCGCTGTGAGTGAGGGTAACATCTGTTCAGCATCTCTTTGAGCTATGGTTCTCAAGCCGCTCTTCATCACGCCGCTGTGTGTCCAGACCTAAAGACACGGTGGGCCAGGACGGGCTCAGGGCTCGGCTACACACGGACGCCGCTGAGGACAGTTGCTGGCTCAGAGTCCAGACAGGCAAGGCCTTCTCTGAGGATCACAAGGGTCAGACTTGGCGTATTAGGCCATTGAACCGGCCGTCTTACCCCCCTGTTCTCCCAGCGACCAATCAACGCACGGCCTCCGATAAGTGGGATCTTTCTGTCCAGCAGTACATTGGAGAGGAACGCTGCTGGAGCTGTGGAAGGAAAATACCTGTAAGCCCCATTTATCTCCCTCTCCATCTGACTCTGATCAGGGAAGATCTGAGCTCAGGAGGCCTGTGTGTGTGTGTGTGTGTGTGTATGTGTGTGTGCGTGTGCGTGTGTGTGTGTGTGTGTGTGGTTCTATCCCCCCCCTCATATCTCCCCTCATAGTGTCGGGAACCAATGAGAAGAGCCAGTGCCTCTCCCCTTGCCTCAGACTGGATCTGGATCCCTGGGCTCGCTCAGACGGATCAGCAAGCTTTCGACGAAGCCGTTAAAAACCGTCAGACGCCGTTTCCTCTCTCCCGAATTAGCCTCACCTGTAATAGATGGAACGAAACTGATGTCTCCCTCCCACAGAGTTGGTCTCTGTGTTGTTGTGAGAGAGCTGACTTCATGTCGGGCATGAGATCCAGACACCAGCAGGAGAGCCGTCCACTGAACAGTCTGGGTTCAGAATGTAGGATGAGATCTATCAGTTTTTATTGGGTATTGAGCAGTACCGTTCCTCCCGATACCTCCCCATACCTCCCTATACCTCCCCATACCTCCCATCCCTTACCCAATCCCCCCCATACCTCCCCATACCTCCCTATACCTCCCTATACCTCCCCATACCTCCCTATACCTTCCTATACCTCCCCATACCTCCCTATACCTCCCTATACCTCCCCATATCTCCTTGTTCCTCCCCATACCTCCATACCTCCCCATACCTCCCTATACCTCCCCATACCTCCCTATACCTCCCCATATCTCCCTATACCTCCCTATGCCTCCCCATATCTCCTTGTTCCTCCCCATACCTTCCTATACCTTCCTATACCTCCCCATACCTCTCCATACCTCCCTATACCTCCCCATTCCTCCCCCTTCCTTCATGGTTATTGTTTCTCCTGCTCAGATGATGGAGATTAGGGTCCAGGCAGCTGGACTCACACTCAACGGCCAGACAATAGCCAGGATCAGACCTCAGGTTTCCAGAGAAAAACCTCTCTGGTGTGTCTGTCAGAGCTGACACGACCCAGCAGACTGTTGTTCAGAGGCTTAAAAGGCCATGGAGCTCAAATGCTGTTATGGTCGTAATCATGTTTATTTATGGGTTCATTTAGACGGCCAGTAAGCCCTCACCGAAGTGAGCTTCCATTACTTTTTATTTTTCTATAAAAATAACCTTGATGATGACACTCGTTCTGTAGTCTGTGTTCCCTGTTCTGTTCAAGCGTAATCGTTTGCCAAACGAGTCACTGGAGCAGACAGAGTAATAAGCCCTGCTGTTAAAACGATTATTCTAAAAGCATAAAAACGAATCACTGTGTTGCTCAGAAAGACCCTTGGAGATTCTCAGAGTACTCTCCTCACTCCTGGCCCCATATGGCCAGTACCTTCCTGGAAGTGAAGGTACTACAGTAGCAGGGGTTACACTAAGGTCTGCTGTCGGAGCCTTTTCTCTTTAAGGTGTTTTCTAACGGATGCGAGTCAGGGCACCGTGTGGTGTGTTATCGTTTGTTTTGGTTTCTGTTCGGTTTCCTGTGAAAGCTTTCATTTTCCCCCTGTGGTCTTCGACGGGCTATATGTGTTCTGTTTTCTTTTCTTAAAAGTAGTTTTGTTTTTGTTTCGAAGAACATCTGTTTGATGTTTTTTTTCCCCCGACGGCGTGTCGGTCTCTGTGAATCACGACGCAGCAACAGAACTCGGATGAGGCTTTACGGGATGTCTTCCTGTGAGGCCACTTCCCACTGACTTCCAACACTGCCAACCGTTTTGCCAACAACACAGACATTTTATGTATTTTTATAGTACATGTGAAGAATAGAAATACATAAATATGAATCAATACAAATGATCATGTCATGTTCACTATTTTCTTGGGGGGTCCAATAATAGCACTGTTTTATGTCATTTCAAACAAGGATTGTTACCACGAGCTGGTGAGCTACTGAAGCCTGTTCTGACCTGAGTGTGTAGCGTATGGGGTGTGATCCTGTCCTATAGGGTGTGGTCCTGTCCTATAGGGCGTGGTCTTGTCCTATAGGGTGTGGTCCTAGAGGGTGTGATCCTGTCCTATAGGGTGTGGTCCTGTCCTATAGGGCGTGGTCTTGTCCTAGAGGGTGTGGTCCTGTCCTATAGGGTGTGGTCCTGTCCTATAGGGTGTGGTCCTGTCCTATAGGGCGTGGTCTTGTCCTATAGGGTGTGGTCCTAGAGGGTGTGGTCCTGTCCTATAGGGTGGGGTCCTGTCCTATAGGGCGTGGTCCTGTCCTATAGGATTTGCTAGAGCGACTCTCAGCCATCCTGTCCAGCTGTGGTCACTCACCGTAGCGCTTGGAGAATTCATCTCTCAAACGTTTTTGAAAGATGACATTTTTGCCTTTTTGTTTGTCTATAGATATCGCCCCCGTGGATCACACTCTGTTTGAGGGGGATAGCACTCTGTAGCACTCTGTCAGTGTTACGCTGTCAGTGTTATCGCTGCCCTTTCTTGTTATGGATTTATCTGTTTTTTTTAATTATGCATAAACTATCATTTCCGTTTGCAGATCTCCACATTAAGGCGCCAGGGAAGGACTGTGTACCCCACTGTGCCCGAGAACGCAGAGGTGCAGGCCCAGAGTCTGTTCGTCCAGGAGGTAAGACCTCACAGCACAGGAGAAGCAAGCTGCCTTCAAAATATACCTGATTGGATACACTGCTATATATACTTTATCCTATATGACACTCGCCCGGTGTGCAGGCACTGTTTTGACAAGACTGAGGTGGGTATTCATACACATTCCAAACTCACACAGGACAGGAAGTGGGACAATCTCAGCGATCGGAAAGCCCTTACGTTGCTCGAGTTCCTGAAGAATTTCCTCTGAGTTGATTTGATTTCCCAACCGGGGACGGCTCCCATTCCACGTCAGGACTGTGATCCATGACGTCGTTGCCTCAGTGTTTTATTGTTTAGTACCAGGCAACTGGGCCCATTACGGCCCATCGCTGGCCCCGGCCCAGGCCATGTCAGCCTTCGTTTTCATTCCAAGAAGTGAAGTAACCGCGCTGGACGTTTGTGTGTTTATAGTGCGCTCTGCGCGTGTCAGGTTGTTATGAGGTCACCTCCCGCTCTGCGGTATTTAAACGTTCAGCTGTGCTCCAGAACGCCGCCCGTGGAAGTGTGAAATGAGCGTGGCTCAGATGGTGGATTTCCCGTCACGCGTGTGCGGTGCTGTGGAGCGTGTTGTTGTTTCTGCACCTCTGCGTGTCTTCATCGTCGTTAAGCAGAGGAGGGCCACAGGCAGGGGGCCAGACCTCTTATGGGGGTTATTGGATCGCTGTTGTAGGAAATATAAGCCTTTTATTGCACCTTTTAAAACACTGATGTAAAGAGGTTACCTCTGCACCGGCTGGGAACAGAAGGTCAATATCCACCGCTAAGAGTCTTTATCTTTACATTAATGAAGGAAGTGCTTCATATAATAACTATTGATACGTGAATAATGAAATGTACAGTGAGGCTTCAGTTACATCTAAAGGTGAGTGGTCTTTGATCCCCTTCTTCCCAGTACAACCAGCAGTACCAGTACCGTCTGTACATGTCAGAGAACCTGAGGACGTTTATGGCTCGACACGTAGAAGATAGTGAAGCTGGCCTATTATGTGTGTGTGTGTGTGTGTGTGTGTGTGTGTGTGTGTGTGTGTGTGTGTGTGTGTGTGTGTGTGTGTGTGTGTGTGTGTATGTGTGTGTGTGTGTGTGTGTGTGTGTGTGTGTGTGTACGTGACATCACCCTGTGAACAGCTGTGCCGACCGACCCAGCGGGGAACGCCTCTGGTTCCATCAGTCTCCCCGATCACGTTACAGTTCAGACTCCTCCAATCAGAGAAAGTCTTTCAACATCACGCATGACACCACCATAGATCTCACCAGGCATTGCATACCACCGAACAATAAACAGAGATGAGGGAGAGACAGACAGACAGATAGAGAGGGAGAGAGAGACAGGGAGGGAGAGAGACAGACAGACAGACAGGGAGGGAGGGAGGGAGAGACAGACAGAAAGAGATGGAGAGAGAGAGAGACAGAAAGGGAGAAAGGGAGGGAGAGCGAGAGACAGATATTCAGCCAGTGATTTCCTGACCTGGCCTCTGAGGAATGTGCTTATGCTCAGGTTTAAACGTATCAAAGGCTTAATCATTTGGCCCATTCTCTGCTTGGCTTATGGTCATTTGACTTGTATTAGTGCAATAAAATAATGCTCAGGTCAGCTTGGCTCACCAAGTAAAGTGCTTTGGGGGGCATGAAAAGCACTTTATAAATGCAATTAATTATTGGGATTATAACAAACAAAAGCTGCTGTGTCAGGCTCCTAAACACAAACCTTTTAAAGGTGGCTTGGATTCATTCATTCATTCATTCATTCATTCATTCATTCATCCATCCATCCATCCATTCATTCATTCATTCATTCATTCATTTTTCCATTCATTCATTGCTTCACTCTATGCTTTTTCCAGTGCATCAGGACCTACAACTCAGATTGGCATGTTGTCAACTACAAGTATGAGGACTATTCCGGGGACTTTCGGCAGATTCCAAAGTAAGTCTGTCACCACGGTAACCATGGTAACCACGTCTGTGTGTCATGGCGACCCCCTTTCAGGCACGTCGGGACGTGTTCCAGGTGTGACCCGAGGATGCTTGAGATGTCTGCGGCACGCGCACACATATGCCCAGACACACACACATACATTCAGCAACACACAGATCCAGGAATGCACACACACATACACACTCACGCACGCACGCACACACACGCATGCATCCACGTACACACACGTATCCACGCACACGTACGCATCCATGTACACACTCACCGCAGCCTACCCACACGCACGCCTTTGTTCCTGACTGACTCAGTGCTGCAGTCAAGGAAGCGCACATTTACTGTAAGTCACGGCAACACAACAATAGTGAGTGTCCTTGTTTCGCCACGCTGGCTGCTGGCTGCCTGGGGCCGTCAGGAAACCATGGTCCCTGTCTGGATCCATCAGCGCTCCCCCCCCCCCCCCCCCGTCCCCGTTCCGTCCCATCCCCCCGCTATTGTTCTGGAGACGTGGATCTGAAATACTGGTTGGATCATGTTGTCACTGTTTGGATTTAACTTCAGGGAGGTTGGAACAAACATCATGTTGCCTCCCTTTGGTAAAGTCAAATACATTTTGAGACTCTGACTTTTGACTCGGCACCCCCTTTATGTTGTTTTCGTTTCCCTGGTTTCAGTTTTATAAAAGTTTTAAAGATAAGATGTAACAAAAAAAAAGAACATTACAGATTAAATTGTTTAATGTTGAATTGTTTGTTTCACTACCAAGGTTGCTGGTTCCATCCCCTTAGAGTTTAGATGATGTGTCTCACATACTAATAATGTCAGCCTTTTACCCTGACATCTATTTAAGTTAATTATGTTCCTGTTAGGTTTTGTGTAAAGTTATTGCTAGTGTTTTCAAACTGCCTGGCATTTTCTTTTGTTTGTGTGTCGACAGCAAAGTCTCCCGACCGGAGAAGCTGGCCGTACACGTGTTCGAGGTGGACGAGGACGTGGATAAAGATGAGGTGAGAAGGGTCTGAATCACCAGCAGCTGACAGGATGGCTCCAAACAATCTAGACGCTCAATTTGATCATCTCCATCTGTGGGTTTAAAAGTAATGACACTGGTAGAGGACAGAACTAGATTAGTGCTCTACCTCAAAGGTGCCCACTTCTCCTCCTCACTGCTCTTCACTGAGTGGCCGGGCGTCTTCGTGGAAAATGTAACAGAGAACTCAACAAACCTCACTTACCATATGTGTGACACAAACACGACATCCATGTGACGTCCAAGCACACACACACATGCTGACCATATACACACACACGCACGCATGCATTGCACGCACACACACACATTCAACAACAGCAATCCTCAGAGCCAGAGGAAACACATGGATCTCTTCTATGTGTTGTTTTTTACATCTGGTTGTGGAGGAAGTGCTCTGGAACACGCAGCGTTGACAGGTCATCAGAGGTCATCAGAGGTCACAGGGTCCCCTGCGGCGCATCACAACACACCTGACACGGGCGTGGCCCGCTATCGGAGGGGGTTAGGGAGATTCCGTCCCAAATCAACTCTCTCTCTCTCTCTCTCTCTCTCTCTCTCTCTCTCTCTCTCTCTCTCTCTCTCTCTCTCTCTCTCTCTCTCTCTCTCTCTCTCTCTCTCTCTCTCTCTCTCTCTCTCTCTCTCTCTCTCTCTCTGTGTGTGCTGAATAAGTTATCAAACCAGAGGGCTCTCTTTCTTTCTGGCTCTCTCTTTATCTTGTCTCTTTGTCTTGGTGAAAGAGGAGAGACTCAGTGATTGAACTCTATCGTACACAGGATTCATCTCTTTTCTGTTTAACATATTCCTGGAAACTTGATATGAGAAATAGAATAAACAGTAGGTTGAGTATTTTGGATAAAGTGTAAAGTCGGTTGTGGAGAACCTCTCACATACTGTGGTATGTTCTCTTTAACCAGTTCCATTTTGAAAGTTCACAACTTTATGTGTGGCAAATCTGTATTGAGACAGAGAGAAGCCAGGGATTTGTCACCCTCTCTTTGGACCGTGTGTGTGTGTGTGTGTGTGTGTGTGTGTGTGTGTGTGTGTGTGCTCCTCTCTGGGGACTAGTCTGTGTTGTCTAGCACATGATGAAAAGAAGCAGAGCCATGAATCTTTCCAGACGCTCCCTTAGATCCCCCCCTCTGCTCAATGAAAAGAAATACCAACAGATGATTGCATATTGAAAACCCATTTGTAATGAGTGTCGTTTTCCACTGCAGCAGCACAGGGCCGGTCCCGGTATTTTCTCATAAAGGGAGAGCTGAAGTTATACCATGACCAAGCTTCACAGCTGAAACCCCTATCCTCCATTCCCTTCCATACCAACGGACGCAACCCATCACTCTAATGTTGCTGACAGGTTAGATTAGAAAGTTAGTTTTATTATCTGTGACGTGCAACCTCGTTCAGTTTGACCTGAGAGCTGAGGAGCTCAGATGTCCGGGACGGTCGGGTTATCTGCAAGATGGAGGATGTTTGCTTGGACTTGGGGTCCGGGTTTATTTAATGTTCTGCTATCTGTTTGTTTGGAGGCGGCTAGGCCCCCGCTTGTGTTAAGAGTCAACTTCCATCTGCCCAGCCTCCAACCTGGGAATCCCCACAACACCATGATAGCTTCCCAAGAAATGGGAACTTTGAACTTCCTTTAAGATAGCCCTCACAAAGCATGCAGTGATTCATGGTTTTCACTGCATTTCCCAAAAGGCCTCGTTAACGACCGCAGCCTCCACTCCTCCTCCACGAATGTACGGGGTCACCACCAGGACCTCTACATGGATGCGTGGGTCTTCTTGAGCAGGGATTGATGAGTTTGAAGTAATCCGGGGGGCTTTTTCAAGTTACCGAAAATGTGCCGAAAAAATAACAAAGACGAATGTATGAAAACAAAAAGTTGAAATCCTCAGCAGTAGATTGACAATAAGTTAAAGTTACACACTGCTGCAAAATCTTTGTGAGTCAGAGCCGGTACACCTGTTCCTCCGGTTGTAGGTGTCGGACGGATGTGCTGCTTCATGGTGTTCAGCCTCTCTGCTCTCTCATGGGTCTCACTGTCTTGGTTCTCCTGCAGGACACGGCCTCGCTGGGCTCCCAGAAGGGAGGCATCACCAAGCACGGCTGGCTGCACAAGGGCAACATGAACAGTGCCATCAGCGTCACCATGAGGGTAAGAGACTGACGGAGTAGGTCACGACCAAAGGCCCCGATACACTGACAGAGAACCCAAAAGTGGCGTCTTTGCGTACATTGTTGAACACGGCTTTTTCGACAGGGTACGATGTAGACACCCACTGGTACATGTGGGCTGTTCGTTTAATGTCACCAGGAGTATCCTACCCTTTCTGTGTCCTTGTCATCTTTGCCTGAGTGGTAATTCAAATGGAATAGTTCCTGCAAATCTCGGGCAGCCTTGTTGGCCGAGATCATCTTCCACCATAAGATACAGGTCTAACTGGGTCATCTTGAAGATTAGATCACTCCTCGAGTGGTCCGTATTTGTCTGATGCCAAATATTCACAGACACCAGCTACAAATTGAATCATTCAGGTGGTGTTGTTGACCAATCAGAGGTGATGGAAGCCAAATGCGGCTCTTCTCATCGGTCGCAAACCGGCCATTTCCTCTTTGCAAACACACCATGTTTACATTTAGTTTTAAATATATATAAACAATACCGGAACCTAACTGGTGTCAAATTCTTAGAACAGTGATGTGAACTTTGTGTTCTCCCCGCGAACAAGAAGATCAACAAGAAGATGTAGATATTGATCAGTTGCTTTGTGAGGGGAAGAATGTTATGTCATGTAATTCAAATCCTTTGTTTTCTCATCTCTCACCAATGTTTTCCGATTCTATCTCTTGCTGGATCCATGCCTCTCGTCTCCACGTTCAAATGCACTCTGGTCTGGCCTTTGTTTCAGTCCTTCAAGCGGCGGTATTTCCATCTGACCCAGCTGGGGGACGGCTCCTACAACCTCAACTTCTACAAGGATGAGAAGATCTCCAAGGAGCCCAAAGGAACCATCTTCCTGGACTCCTGCATGGGTGTGATCCAGGTACAGTCCCGTTTCAAACCCCTTCTCATGGGTGGTGAACCAGAGTGACCGTTGGAGGAGATCCAAGTTAACACGAAACAAACGACCGCTACACACGCACGCATGCACACACACACACACACACACACACACACACACACACACACACACACACACACACACACACACACACACACACACACACACACATACATATACACGCACACACATACACACATACATGCACGCACACACACGTACATGCACGTACACACACGCAGATACAAACACACATATATACACCCACAAAAGCACACATACATGCTGAAACGCACACAAACATGCACACACGCACGCACACATACACTCACACAAACACACACACGCAAGCACGCACAAATACACACACACGCAAACAGACACACACAGACACACATGCAAGCACGCAAGTACACGCACACACAAGCAAACAGACGTGCACACACACACACACACACACACACACACACACACACACACACCGCAGTACACGCAGTACCCCCTCTGGGGTCCCTGGGGTCTCTCTGGTATCGCTGACTCCTCCGCTGCAGCAGGCCAGTGCTGCAGATGTTCTCCACGACGTGCTCGGCGTCCACGCCATATGCTGACACATGTGGAAAACCAGCGTTCCACTTCCATCGTTATTCACCTGGTGGACATGGAGCCAGGGCTGTGCGTGTTGTCGCTGCTTTACAGATGAAGTGATGTGATGTTGAACGGGGACATGTTCCTGGCCAGCCTCAGAACATCTCCCACCCCCACTCTGTTCCAAAGGGTCGTGACCAGAATCCATCCAATCTGTGTTTCTGAAGATATGGGTGTGTCTGAGGATATTTCTGTGTTTATGTGGTGTTGGAGGGTCGGAGGGCTTTAGGGCGGGGATTGAGATGGACGTGGGGGAGAGTAGAGACTAGAGATGACTCAGAGGTGGTCCAGTCGCTAGCCAAACACACAGCGGCCTCTGTTTGTACACCTTGTACTGTGATGTCCAATAATGTAGCAATAGCTCTCATCCCCCCCAGATACAGCCCCTCGCTGTGTGTGGATCTGCTGTTCCTCACCGTACCGTCCTAGTGTATTGAGTTATGTCACAATCGTCCACTGCCTGCAGATGTAATGTTTTGTGTCTCAACCTTAGCTCTGTCTCTTTGTAAGCTAATTCAAACAACATGGACACACATTAATGCATGCAAAATACACACATTCAAGAGGAGTAAGATGGGGGGCCGAGTTGTCCTTAAGCAACTCACCACATTCAAATTCCTCTGTATACCAATGGTTCCTGAACATGTACATATACAGTAAGTACAGAACACAATGTGACCGATTGTTGGTCCATGAGGCAGGCTCCTGGTTCTGTGCGTCTCTCCCACCCTCTCCTCAGAGATATCTCCAGCCGTCCCCCCCACCCCCCCGTCACAACCACACGGTGTCCCTGACTGCAGCAGAGACAGAGTTAGTCTACAGAGTTAGTCTTCCAGTCTAACCTGGACTTCTATGTGGTGTATACTGTAAGTTTTATACGTTTAACAGACAATACCGGTCTGGGGGAACAAACCATCGAGGCCTCAGTCAAACATCCGTTACCGATATCATCCGTCAGAGTGACCGACTTGTTGTGCTGAGAGCAGTCGGCGTGAACACACCGGCCACAGATGTAAACGCCAGCGGTGACACTGTGGTCTGGGTGAAAGGCTTTTAGCAGAGTAAGACACACTGTTATGTCGTCCACAAACCGCAACAAAGTCCATTCGACGACTTGCTTTCACTGACGGATGTTTTAGTGAAGCCAGGAGAGACGGTGACTACGGTGATGACCCAGACCGCTACGGCCCTTTAAGATAATCTACCGTACTCAACAGCTTCCATGCTGGAAGTCCTGCTAGTCGACACAGAGAGGATGATGACCTATGACCTCAGAGAGGATGATGACCTCTGACCCCAGAGAGCATGATGACCTATGAACCGTAAACTCAAGGGGAGTTTTGGTGTCACTGGTTCGTTTCGGTTGTATTAGGCTGCGTTTCAAAAAGAGATTCCTTTCTCCTTTCTCTTGTCTGTCAGGCGTCATAATGAGTCCCATGTTGATTACTCCTGTCTGATTCCCCTCCCAACGCCCCCGCACGTTCTCATGTGTTTACTCAGCTCTCCTGCAGCCCCGTCGCTCCTCCACCCACCCACTCCCCAACGGGGGACATAAACTATAACCACATTCATACCAATAGCTTTAACACCCACAATAACCATAACCATTTGAGTAACAAAAAATAATTACAGAACCAAAACCAAAACAAAAACCTACTGATGAAGGTCTCTGATGAATGTTTTACTGGAAGACTTATAGTAACGTCCACACTGTACCAGAAGTGACTGTGCTAAGCTAGCTCTCCTGTGTTTATAGCCAAATCAGCAGCTGGGAAAAGGTTTAGCTAGCCGCTAACACGCTAAGGATGCTAAGGATCAGGTTGTACTTGGACACCGCCATAGTCCTGGTGGATTGGAGGTCAAAGTTAAGTTCTGCCGTTCCAATTCCATAGTTTTTTCCTGCATCAGCAGCTCTTCTGAGAAGACTCCTCAAACTCTGAGCTGGCTGTCATCTCCCACATATGGAAGCACTCTGCTCTCCCTCTCCCTGCCTCCCTGCTCTCTGTGGAAGGGAATCATAGCTGGGTCGGGCCATCCACATCCAGCATACATCACACACTGCGACGGTCCTTTTCACATTTCATAGTGAAAAACATGGATTTTGGAGGTGGTTTTTGCATTTCCTCAGTGACATTGCATACATTCATACATTCACAGTCATGCACAAATGCATTCAACATATTCCGTTTTCTTTGTCCTAATTGGAGTACAACAATGGCTCTTGTGAATGCCACTGTGATTCCTCAGTAGAACGAGGCAGAGTGTTGCCACAGATCACAACTACCGGCCTCCTGCTGTGTTCCAGTGGCTGTCGGCCATTTCCCTATGTGCCCTTGGACACTTTTATGGAAACATTCTTTCTAAGGTGCCATACTCCCGCTACGAAGAATATAGAAACTCGGGCTGATTAATCATGGAATACTTGGCAGACATGTGACCTCCCACCTTTAGAACAACAAACATCTCTCCCTCTCTGGTGAGCGGCCCTCAGCCCAAGTGTGTGGTCCGGTTATTGTAGGCAAGCAGCGGTAGAACTCAAAGTGAAACCCAGTAAGCCTCACAGACCACCGTTCTGAAGCCCACCATTCTCCTGCTCTTATCTCCTCTCGTGTGCGGGGTATGGTCGGGAATCGGAGAGGATCTGGCATCTCTGAGTTGACAAAGCGATACACACTGCATTACCTACTGTGATACACACTACTGTGATACGTACTGTGGTACTGTACCCATTGCGACGCGATGAAGCGTTTTCTTTCCTTGGGTTCTTTGTGGTGTTCTTGTCACGGTGGGTTTTGGGTTCTACAGGTCCCACCATTCGTTTGTAGATAAACATGGATAAACAGAACAGAACAAGGTGGATGCAAATCTACTTACGCCTAATACACTGCAGCACCCTCTGTAGGACGATACCGTACATGTGCTTCCACTGAGATAACGTTGTGTTTTAAATGGACTCCATTCATACGGCACTTTTCTAACCAGTGGCCACTCAAAGCGCTGTACAATATTGCCTAACATTCACCCATTCATGCACACATTCACACAACCGACGGCGGAGTCAACCACGCAAGGCGAAAGCTAGCTCGTCTGGAGCAATTAGGGTGAGGTGTCTCGCTCAGGGACACCTCGATCCCCCGGCTAGGAGGAGCCTGGGCTCGAAATAAGCAACCTTCTGGTTACCAGCCAACCCGCTCTACCTCCAGAGCCACATCTCTGACTTAATTTGTTAATTTATTTAAAAAAAAATGTTTTAGCCCACCCGACGATACAAGTACTGCAGAAGAGGTGCGATGCTCCCATGAATCCCTGTGTCCCCACCCTGAGTGTGTGTGTGTGTGTGTGTGCTGTGTCTCCATACAGAACACCAAGGTGAGGCGGTTCGCCTTCGAGCTGAAGATGCAGGACAAGAGCACCTACCTGCTGGCGGCGGAGGGGGAGGCGGAGATGGAGGAGTGGGTGGCGACGCTCAACAAGATCCTCCACAGCAGCTTTGAGGTCGCCATGCAGGACAAGAGGAACGGAGACCTTCACGACGGTGGGGGGGCTGTGTGTGTGTGTGGGTGTGGGTGTGGGTGTGTGTGTGTGTGTGTGGGGGGGGGGGGGGGGGGGGGGGTTCTCTGTGCGGGTAGAGAGGGGGGAGATTTTGTGTATGAGGAGCAATGTGTGTGGCGGGATGGGTGTGTGTGTGTGTGTGTGACAGCGCTATGCTTCATGGTAGCCTGTGTGTGTATGTTTCCATTACCACTTAAAATACCGTCCTCTTCCTTGGAAAATGCTCTCGTCAGACTCGTGTCAGAGAAAAAAAGTCTTGCAAAAAAATAGCAATATTATGACTTTCTCAACAAACAGTTTAGAGTAGCGTGGACTTCCATCACCAGAGTCATTCTTTACGCTCCTCTAAAGCTCTGCTTCATGGAACTTTTCATGTCAGAGTTGTGGTCCAGAGGACGACACTTCAAGGGGAGATCCGCTATTTGGGTGATCCACTGGCTCGTTACGGTAGACCACCGCATAATGAAACCGCGACAGCAGGATAAACAGCTTTGCTTGTTTATGCGTCTGATTCAAAGTGGTTCATCCACGCCTTCATCCACCCTTTGAGACTTCACTTTCCATCCGTGTCTAGCGAGACCACCCAGGTGTCGGTCTAACACTCCCCTCCTGTCTCACCATGGAAGCCCCTCAGAGGAAGCCGTCTGACTGGCTTCACGCTAACTCAGCCTGGCTTATCTCCCTCACTCCTGTGCTTTTTATTAATCACAACGTGGAAGAGGAATGGGTGCAGCCAACACCCCACCTGACCTGACCCCCCCCCCCGCCCCTAGCCCACACACACTGACGTCTAGGTGGGGGGGGGGGGGGGGTACTCCGTCCCAGCACCCTAACAGCTCAGCTTCTGCTAAGCCCTGACTGATCCCTTCCACACAATTACTGTTTAGTGAGTCCAAAACGTTAGAGTCGTAAATGCTTTAGCCGAGATTAAGCGTGTCTCTGCTGTGCTGAGGTTTGCTGCCTCAACACTGTTGACTTACCAGCCGCCCCCTTTTTGTTGCTCTGTCGACTTAATTCTTCTCCTTTATCCTCTCCGTAGACGACGACATGGGCAAGTCGGACAGCTCCTCTGGGAGCATGGACAGCTTCCAGGTAGGTTGTTACAACAATCTGGTTGAACACTTCATGAGGAATATTATGGATGCATTATGTACGTTTGTCTCAGTAACATTCTGAAGCCCAACCTGAGACTGGACAGCTCCATGGTTTTTTAATGATGAGCGTAGCACATTTGAACCATAAACCATACTCAAAACAACATATACACTATATAAACACACTAGCACATTATTATTATGGCAGCTGTCTTAAAAATGTAACACATTCCCCCATTAAAATCGATTGGGTAGGCCATCATTTCTTCTGCTCGATTTGAGGTGCATACGGACAGAAATGATATCCTGTCAGGGCAGTGGTTGACAGGGCAGGGTTAACCAAACGTCTGGAAGCTGTGCAGACAGCTGGATGTGTTGCACTGCTCTGCAGTCTCACTGGAGTCACCTTCTCTTTAACCCCTGGACCTGTCGGGCCCCCGTTTCTGTCAGCTCGTAAAACACAATACCTTACGTCCATACGGACACTAAATGAACAGGGCTGTCCTGGTTATGATGAAATCTGTTGAGTATGAAAGAAAACGTTCACTGGCAATCGAAACTGAAATGAAACGTGTCTGCGGTCCTCAGAGTGCGCGGGACATCGAATCCAAGATGAGGAACGAAACCAGATTCAAGCTGTTCACCCTGGACCCCGACACGCAGGTAAGGAAACGCAGAGCGCAGAGGAAGATGTTTATCTCATCACCGTGACCACCACATCCACTCAGCGCTCTCTTCTTTCCCCCGACGCCCGACAGAAACTGGACTTCTCTGGGATCGAGCCGGACGTCAAACAGTTTGAGGAGAAGTTTGGCAAGCGCATCCTGGTGAACTGCAACGACCTCTCCTTCAACCTGCAGAGCTGCGTGGCGGAGAACGAGGAAGGGCCCACGACCAACGTAAGCGAGATGGGTCCGTCGGCCCGTCTCTGTTGTCATGGCGGCGATCGATCGGGCCGTGCATTATGCCCGCTCACCACTCTAGCTAATGAGCTTAGCGCGGGGGAGGATGTGATGGTCTGGCCCGGTAGCTGGGCTCCATCCTATCATCTTCTGTCTCGCCAGGAGATGAGGTTGGCATGGTTACTGGCTCAATGTGGTATAAGTTGTCTAGTGTTGCTCCGACTCGACGCTAAAGCGCTTTTGTGTCCTCGCAGACACAAAACTGTCGTTTTGTGTTTCGACATGAATTATGTACTAATAGTTGACTGGTCTTTCTAACGGTCAACTCCACCAACCTTTTCCCTGGGAGATTCTGTCGTTCGTTTCTCAGCCGTCGGTTCTTCGTCTCTTCCTTCCATCAGGTGGAACCGTTCTACGTCACCCTGTCACTGTTTGACATCCAGAACAGCAGGAAGATCTCCTCGGACTTCCATGTTGACCTCAACCACCCCTCCGTCCGGGGCATGCTGCCCAATAACGGTAGCCATTACATCAATGGGGGCGGGGACACTCTCCATGGAGCGCAGCGATTGGTCCACGGTGTTCCAGAGGCGGCCATGCAGTACCCCAGAAAGGTACACACTCACACTTGTAACCGGATGGTTGCTAGTTCGATCCCCGGCTGTTCAGGAGTCCCTGAGCAAGACACCTCACCCTGACTACTCTTGATCAACTGTGTTTTTTTAAGCCTTTATTTAATATCATATCTTAGTTTATTAGTACAACGTTGTTGGAGAACCCTAGCTCTAAATGTTATCCTTTTAGAGCTCCATCCCTGAATATCAGCCTTATCTTTCCTCTGCGCTCAAATTCAAGATCACTTTCTGCAGATCTGATCAGCGTTCTCACGGGACACACAACGAACACACACCGAACACACACCAAACCCACACTGAACACACACAACACACAAAAAACACAAAACCATCTCACAACCAAACAGACACCAAACACACACAACACACAAAAAACACAAAACCATCACACAAAATACACACAACACACAAAAAACGCACAACTAACACACAACCAGACACACACCGAATACACCGAACACACACTAAACAGACACCAAACACACAACACGCGCCAATCAACACACCCCGAACACACACACACAAACACGTACCAAACACACAGGAACACACAGAAACCAAACACACACACCCAACACACACCCAACGCACACCAAGGTTCCTGCCATCCTCCCCAGAACAACTTTTTCATAGCGATGAGCGATATCCCGTCTCCCAGGACTCCCCCTGTTGTGATTCTGCCTCATGGCTAAGGAGCTGATTCCGTTGGTTTGATGTCTGCTCGTCTTCTGAGCCGAACGTGTCCTCTCTCCACAGGGGGTCTTCTCGGTGACCTGCCCGCACCCGGACATCTTCCTGGTGGCGCGCGTGGAGAAGATCCTGCAGGGAGGAATCACCCACTGTGCGGAGCCCTACATGAAGAGCTCCGACTCCACCAAGGTGCGGAGGGGCAGGGGGTGCACGTGCACACACATGCACACACATACACACACACATGCTTACACACACACATTCTCACACATACACATACACATACACACAAACATGCTGACACACACATGCACGCACGCACGCACACACGCGCGCGCACACACACACACAGATGTTCACACATATACAGATGCTCACACATAAACACAAAGACACACACACATGCTTACCGCTCACAATGCGTGTGTGTTCTATCTGCCTTCTTACACATGCTCAGCAGATAAGAATGATAACCATGAGATCAGGTCCTAACTGGTAAAAGTATAGGCCAAGTGAACACACACACACACACGCACACGCACGCACGCACACATACACAAAGAATACAAATATTGGCCTTGGTAGTATAACCAGGGTCGTGACCCCTCTTGGGGCTAGGCAGTACAGCTGGGTTCGTGACCCCTCTTGGTGCTAGGCAGTACAGCCGGGGTCGTGACCCGTCTTGGGGCATCAGTGGGCATCAACATGAGTCAGTAATTCCATACTGATCAGATTTGCACATCGGTGGGATTTGGGGAGAGTCTCTGTGTCTCGGTCGGCCCAAGAATGTTTCTTTGTGTGCACAAGACGAGTATCTCCTCAGGACTCCTGTGTGTGTCTGTGTTGTGATTGGCTGCTATGTTTCAACTTTGGTTTAAACATGGCTGCCAATGTTAAGCGGGAAGCTGAAAACCATCTGTTCCCCGTTGGATAAAGCTTTTATCTCAATCTCGCTCTCTCTCTCTCTCCGCTAGGTGGCGCAGAAGGTTCTGAAGAATGCCAAGTGGGCGTGCAACCGGCTGGGTCATTACCGGATGCCCTTTGCCTGGGCAGCGAGGTATTGAACCAGCACACCTTGGGATTAATATGAAGTGTATTTGGGGTTATTGGGTTCAAATGTGGACACAATTGTGTTAGAGTTGGGTTAGGGTTACACAACAGTGTTACACAACAGTGCATAAAGATAACATGTAGCCTCATGTTCTGCTGCCTTTCTTAGCAAGGTCTCATTTCGAAATGTTTTTTTAAATTTCAAGAGACTAACTGGTAAAATAAAGGTAAAAACAATAAAAGATCATATGTAATATTTAGTGATAATAATGGAGTGAAGACCAGCGTGCAGTGGGAGATGATGTGTGGCTCCCCTGGCAGAGAGGCTAACAGTCATGTGCAGGCTGGTGGTGGCCGACCCCCTCTGACCCTTGACCTCTGACCCCTGTCCTCCAGGCCTCTGTTTAAAGACGCTTCCGGGACCCTGGACAAGAGCGCGCGCTTCTCGGCGCTGTACCGACAGGACAGCAACAAGCTGTCCAACGACGACATGTTCAAACTGCTGGCCGACTTCAGGAAGTAAGCCCTATTAATGTTAACATCTGAACCTACTGTGATCCTGTAGGCATTATTGTAGTGCATGACAACAGCAGCTATTGTTAATGTTAACATTTTATCCTACTGTTATCCTGAAGGCATTACTGTAGTGAACAACAAGAGCAGCTACTGTTAATGTTAACATCTGAACCTACTGTGATCCTGTAGGCATTATTGTAGTGAACTACAAAAGCCTGTTTCTAGAGTGATTCAGTAGACCTTTTTACTGGATATATTATGCATTATATCAAAGTGCATATGATTCTCGTCTTGTACACACATGTTGTTTCACGTGTTTAAATGCTTTGTCACCATGCAGAGGAAGTCCCAAATGCAGAGTTCTTTGGATTGAATTGAATTCAGTTAGATTGATGTGTTAGTCTTAGGTTAGATGTTGGTTTAGCTGTAGTTAGCCACTGAAGCCTCTAGCTTCTCAACATCCAGTGTAAATGTGATAACCTAAAGGTTGGAGTTCAGGGTCTCCCCTTACCTGCTTCGAGTCAGTCTGTCTAATTATGAGTTCATATCTTCTGTCCTCCTCCAGACCTGAGAAGATGGCCAAGCTCCCTGTGATCCTGGGGAACCTGGACGTCACCATCGACAACGTCGCCCCTGACCTGAACAGTGAGTGCTCCGGGTTCTGCCAACTGAAAAACCATGAGGAAGAGGAACGCCATATCGACCTCCAATGATTCACGGTGTCTGCATTAAGATATTCTGCTCTCTCCCCCTCTCTCTTGCTCTCTCTCTCCCCATCGCTCTCTGTCTCTCTCTCACCCTCTCTATCTGTGTCTCTCCTCTTCTGTCTCTCTCCCCCTCTCTCTGTCTCTCTCTCCCCCTCTCTGTGTCTCTCTCTCCCCCTCTCTCTCTGTCTCTCTCTCCCTCTCTCTATCTGTGTCTTTCTCTCCGTCTCTCTGTGTCTCTCTCTCCCCCTCCCTCTGTGTCTCTCTCTCCCTCTCTCTATCTGTGTCTTTCTCTCTGTCTCTCTGTGTCTCTCTATCCCCCTCTCTCTGTGTGTCTCTCTCTGTGTCTCTATCTCCCCTCTCTCTCTGTGTCTCTCTCTCTGGGTCTTAGACTGCGTTACCTCGTCCTACATTCCTGTGAAGTCGTTTGATAACGGCGAGAAGGCCAACATCCTGTTTGAGGTGGAGGAGTTTGTGCCGAGCATCGCCAAGTGCTCCCAGCCGTTCACCACCTACAACAACCACCTGTACGTCTACCCGCGCCAGCTCAAGTACGATGGCCAGAAGGCCTTCGCCAAGGTACGCAGAGCCTCCACCCGTTACTAGAACCGTCTTAATGACGTTAGTGCATCGTTATCATTGTAGAATCGTACTATAATAGGGTATAATTGTACCCTTACTGTACCGACAGCAATATATTGTTGATTCTCTTTCTTCTGACAAATGTACTTATTCGTTTTGGATAAAAGCGTCTGCTAAATGCCCTAAATGTAAATAATTGCATGGTAAATCATGATTGCATTTGGTTCCTCTGTAAAAGTGGTGTGTATGAACATAGAGCAGACGGCATATTGCAACGGGTTTCAACGGGTTTCTGGGTGACGTCCTTTAGAAGGTCAGCCGTGACCTCGGGGGGCTCCCCTTGTGCGGCTTGTGTTTACTGCACCGCGTGGAAACCCCACACATGGTCCACAGCTCACAAGCCGCCTCTGCTCTGTCCGTCCGTCCGCAGGCCAGGAACATCGCCGTGTGCATCGAGGTCAAGGAGTCTGACGACGAGGACGCTCTTCCGCTGAAGGTAAACACCAACGTCTGCCCGTCGTCTAGTGCCTCACCGCCGCTCCCCCAGTGCGTCTTCTGTTTCCAAACATCGCTCCCCCTCCCACCTGGCAGTTAACCAACCGTCTGATTCCACAGTGTATCTACGGCCGGCCTGGGGGCAAGCTGTTTACCAAGAGTGCCTTGGCTGCAGTGTTACATCACCAACACAACCCAGAGTTCTACGATGAGGTGAGATCCCTTCCCGTCGTTCCGTCACACTGTGTCCTCTCTCAATCCTCACAGTGACGAATGGGATGTCATTTCAATTCAACTCGCTCCAGAGGTTTTGAAGATATTTCTACTCAGCCGATACTCAATGAAGGTTTTGTTGCTTTCACACCGAGTTGTCATGTTTGTCCCATATTCTCCAGCTAGCTTTTCCATTTCTGAACTAACAGAGAAATGTATGAGAAAAGTGCGTGCGCTCGTGCGCGCGTGTGTGTGCGTGTGTGTGTGTGCGTGTGCGTGCGTGCGTGCGTGCGTGCATGGAGGAACTAACAAGCGTAACACGTGAAGCACCAACGAGACGGCAGTGTTTTAAAGTTGTATCTCCTACTCCTTCAGTTCAAGATCGAGCTGCCCACCCAGCTCCACGAGAAGCACCACCTGCTCTTCACCTTCTACCACGTCAGCTGTGACAGCAACAGCAAGGCCAGCACCAAGAAGAGGGACATGGTGGAGACACAAGGTGCACAACACACAACACCCAGCACGTGAAGGGAGCCCCACTGAACCAATCCCTTACTGATGACCTTATCGTTGGGCTGTTGACCTCAATCGTGTTTCGATCAGCTCTTGACAACCTATCATGGGACAGGGCATTGTATCAGTATGCCAAAAGGTTCTGGGTTTGAAACCCAATGTTTACAATTATGGTAAGCACCTTTCAGCAAGATGTCTCGCCCCTTACCTGCTCATTGATTAAATGTATCATAAAAATAATAGCCACTCACAGCGGCTGTATATAAAAGCATCAGCGGAATCCAACAATATCCTGTACTCGTCGTGTGACGCTACGACGGCTGACACTTCTCCCCCCTGCTGTCTCTTCCCTCAGTGGGCTACGCCTGGATCCCTCTGCTGAAGGACGGCCGGATGATCATGAACGAGAGCCAGGCCTCGGTGGCCTCCAGCCTGCCCGCGGGCTACCTCAGCTGCCAGGACGGAGCCAACAAGGTAGGGTTCGCCAGCTGAGGCGCAGAGGGGACCTGAGGACACCCAGGGTCGGGTGACCAGGGTGGAGGGGGGACCCGGGTAGAGTGACCGATGTTCATGGGGGTTGGAAGAACTCCAGCAGCACATGGGCAGACACGCTCGCACACACAAGCATGTACGTGTGCGCATGCACACACACACACACACAACCACATACTACACACACATACAATTTTGTGTTATTTGTTATGTGTGGACCCCAGGGAGACTAGCAGCATTTATCAGCTAATAGGGACCCTGTCATTAACAAATGAACACATAGAACTCGCACGCACACGCACACACACACACACACACACACACACACACACACACACACACACACACACACACACACACACACACACACACACACACATCTCACACACACACAGAAAATTAATTTGCATGCACATACATTGACAAATCGAAAGTGTGTGGGGGGAGTAATAATTGATGGGGTACTACCATAAAGCAACACAATTTGAGAGTATTACTAACAAGAATTGTTGTTGTTGTTGTTGTTGTTGTGATGGCAGCACTCCGGCCCTGACGTCAAGTGGGTGGATGGAGGCAAGCCGCTCTTCAAGGTGTCCACCCACCTGGTCTCCACAGTGTACACACAGGTCAGCCATGTCCCTCTAGAGCTACGTTAGTACGTCCTACACCTTCTGGGTCCAGAGCCTAAACTCCACGTCTCCCCTCTCGTCTCCCTGCTCTCCATCCATCCTCCAGGATCAGCATTTGCACAACTTCTTCCAGCACTGTCAGAGTGCCGCAGCGCAGCCGCCGACGTCAGGAGGGGAGCTGGTCAAATACCTGAAGGTACAACCCCCGTCTGCGCCATGGAGCCGTTGAGCAACGCTAACAAGGGTGCTCCTCGCTTTATCGCTCTGATCAGAGCGATGCGCACGCGCACACACAGAAATGCCCAATCATAAACACTCCCAGGCTCGCAGGCTGCTGACGTACTCTCAGAGCGCTTGAACCGTCAATCCCTCGCTCTGTTTTGTTTCTCTCTATCTCTCCATCTGTGTTCGGACATTTGTCCGTGTCTGATTGTTTACGCGGGGCGGGGCAGGACAATGTTGTTGACACGAGCCGCTCCCGATATCCGGGGGCCCATTGTCCCCCGGTACTGAACCAACACAGGGGGGGGGGGGGGGGGGGGGGTGACCTCCTGGGCTTCTCAAACGTAAACATCAAAGTGCACTCGAACAATAGCCAGGTCGTGACCCCGGGAGGTCAGAGCGAACCGCCGAGGTGTTTGTAGCCGTCTGTTTCCCAAACGACTTTGCCGACCTTGGCTTCAGCGTCCGGTGCGGCGCGGTTAGCGGGCAGGATGTGGGTTCACCTCGCTGCGGTTCCTGGACGTGGGCCGTAAAGGGTTCTGCGGTGGGCTACCGTGCAGCTGGGCCCGAGTGGCCTTCTGTTGTTCTGCTTTATTGCCTTCCTGCCGCCTCTCGTGGCGTCGGCGTTCACCCCCCCGCGGCCGCTAGGTGAGGATATCAGTTTGGAGCCTGCGGCAGGAAACTGGGAATTTCCCCTTTGTCATTAGATCCTATCTGGGCCGAAACGTGCAGTGAAGATCCACTCTGTTTCCCCTCGTGTTTTAAACTCTGTGTGTGTGTGTGTGTGTGTGTGTGTGTGTGTGTGTGTGTGTGTGTGTGTGTGTGTGTGTGTGTGTGTGTGTGTGTGTGTGTGTGTGTGTGTGTGTGTGTGTGTGTGTGTGTGTGTGTGTGTGTTCACTCGGCCTACACATTTACCAGTGGGGACCTTTTCGCTCTGTCATGGTGAATCTTATTCCTATCTGCTGAGCGTGTGTTACAGGTCATATCCGGTCATATCTGTGACTAAAACGTACATTTTTCCCCAGGATGCAATCATTCCCAACACACACTACAAACTCCATGATCATTCACTCACAACCTCTGAATGTGTCCTTACAAAGCCCTTTGGCGACATTACCCATGCTGTATAGTTGTATAGTCATTACACACATTCATGTTTTAATGTGAATTTGTGTTGATATTTTTGTTACATATTGTTGTTTGTTTTCCCTCCTGTACTTTATGTGTTATCACGTTAAGGCTCTTGGAGTACTGAGAAGGGCTTCATTAATAAAATGGGTTGTTGTTATCTCCGTCCTGTTGGACCTGATGTGATCCGCCTGGTTCTTCCCCTCAGAGTCTCCACGCCATGGAGAGCCACGTGATGATCAAGTTCCTGCCCACCGTGCTCAACCAGCTGTTCCGGGTCCTGACCGCGGCCACCAACGAGGAGGTGGCGGTGAACGTTACGCGGTACGACTTTAGCCTGAGACACCTCATGGATGTTCATCACTTTAGTTTCATCTTTAGCTCCTGAAGACACCTCATGGACCCAATCACCATCACTAGACTCCACTGAACACTTATTTCAAGCCCTTGGATAATATGGGCTTGAACTAATACACAATATACCAGATAATCAAATGGATAAGATAATATGAAAGATGTTTTGTCCTTAATGATACTTTTAATCAGAATTCCTGACATTTTCATATTTTGACACATGCATGGATACAGTTATCTTTTTTCATGGCGATATTTAGTTGTTTTAGTTTACCAATAAGGTTATTGTTGGTTTCTCACATGTTTTAGTGTTGAGGTTTGTAACTGATCTGTGTTATTACCGCTGGCCTGCAGAGTGATGATCCACATCGTGGCCCAGTGCCATGAGGAGGGGCTGGAGCACTACCTGAGGTCCTACGTCAAGGTAAACTACACCTTCACAAACATCTCCCACAAACGAGAGATGCCATTTAATGTGGCACTTAATGTACGCACCTATTGTGTGTCGTATTAATACTTAGTTATGTAGCATCTTATCCTAGCTATCTTTGTTGTACATGGGGAATGGGTTAACATAACGATTGTTAGTGCTTGGGACTTGGTTCTATGAACATCCTTACTGTACCAACAGCGATATATTGTTTCTTATGACAACTGTATTGATATATTGTTTCTAATGACAAATTGTAAGTCGCTTTGGATAAAAGCGCCTGCTAAAGGCCCTCAATGTAATGCATGTTAATGTCATGTTCTCCTGTGCTGCAGTTTGTGTTTAAGACGGAGTCGTTCACGGCGTCCTCCAGCAGGACGGTCCACGAGGAGCTGGCGAAGGCCATGACCGCCATCCTGAAGCCGTCCACGGACTTCCTCACCAGCAACAAGCTGCTGAAGGTAGGACTGACCGCAGCAGACTCTGTTCCTCTCAGATGTCTGTCCCAGCGGCAGAAATACACAAGTTCTAACAGAGAAATACTAAATAAATCAACCGATATGCAAAAAAATTGTTGTATGTATGTATATTTGAATATTGTTTACAGTAGACAACATTATGATCTGCATACGCGACACTATTTACGTAAATGTATATGCTGATAGAGATTGAACCACTGTTGAGTGGTCGACATACAGTATTCATTATTAATTTACTCACTGTTACTATTCAGTATTAACTATCCATCGTCTTCGCCCTTCTCTCCCAGTACTCCTGGTATTTCTTCGAGGCGCTGGTGAAGTCCATGGCCCAGTACCTGATCGAGAGCGGTAAAGTGAAGGTATGTGCCACTGCCACACACCTGTGTTTGTGATCTGACTTACGCTGAGCTCTCTGTTGACTTGGCTGCTGCAATCAGTCGCTGTTTCCTGCCAGAGCTCAGCCCGAGTTCACCACAGGCCCGGACCTGTGAGGCCACCGCTGTATCATCACTGGCAGCCATCTTGTAGCCACAGATTACACCCCCCCCCCACAGGCATGCATGCTCTATAACCCACAGCATTCCTTAAGCTAACTCACCCCACCGTGCCACACTGTGTAATCTAAAGCTCCACTGTGTGAGAGACAAACTCAATCTCCCACAAGGCAATGCGGTTCCACTGTACTATATACTGTTTAGCAATGTAGTCCTTTTTGCCCAAACTGATTGCTAGCAGCATGTAGGGGTGAGAGCATCTTGTTCCAGGTCCTAACTTCACACTCACTCTCTGTGTGGCCTTTGGGATTTTTACTGTAATATTTTGCATTATGTCATTATTACATTAAGACCCTGTAAAGCCGAGGAACAATCATGTAATAACATGACTTCCTGGTTGCAATCATAACTGTGTGACCGATCCTGTCATAACATGACTTCCTGGTTGTGTAATAACATGACTTCCTTGCTGTGTCCTAACTTGACTTCATGGTTGTGTCGTAACATAACTTCCTGGCCGGTTCCTCCCCCCAGCTGTCGAGGAACCAGCGGTTCTCGGCGTCCTTCCACCACACGGTGGAGACGCTGGTCAACATGATGATGCCCCACGTGACCCAGAAGTACAAAGACAACCTGGACGCCGCCCGCAACGCCAACCACAGCCTGGCCGTCTTCGTCAAGGTGAGGGACCCCCCTCCCCCCTGCCACCCATCACTGACCGGATACAACGAGGGCACCTGAGAGGGCTGATAGGTTAATGTTATGTTCGGGGTAGACCAATCGCGTCATAGCGTGACGTCCTGGTTCCATTTGAATCAAGTCTCTACGATGGAAGGCACTTGAGATTGCTTATGTTCAGGTTTAATTGTAGTTCGTTATTTGGGATGATTTAGAAGCACCTCATGTACGTCTGTACATAGTAAGAAATTGACTGAGATAGAGGTCACCGAGGATTCTGTGTTTGTCGCTTAACAATAAAACACGCTTTGTGTTTCATCTCACAGCGGTGTTTCACACTGATGGATAGAGGCTTCGTGTTCAAGCAGATCAACAACTACATCCACTGCTTCATGCCCGGGGACCCCAAGGTATGACGCTCATGGCGCTCATTCATTCACTCACCCAGCTCCTTATCCATTCACTCATTCATCCACTCACCCAGCCCTTCATTCACTCTCCCAGAGTCATTAAACAGTGTGAATATCTTCCATCTTCGTTGTTTATGCAGAATGTTTTTAGAGGTCATTCTTTTGCTTTTTAATAATAATTGTACATGTATTAAAGCTTGTGTTTTTATGTTTTATTTTTAAACACAGACCTTGTTTGAGTTCAAGTTTGAGTTCCTGCGCGTCATCTGCAACCACGAGCACTTCATCCCCCTCAACCTGCCCATGCCCTTTGGCAAGGGGCGGATACAGAGGTTCCAAGGTGAGGAGGGATCTGAACAGCTTCCGGTGAACTGATGACTTACTTTTGCTTGTGTTATGTGATCAAATCCCCCACTACTGTGGTAAACATGGACACTCTCATGTAATCCCTCATAAAAAGTTATCACCCATATTGAGGACACATCATTTCACTATCATATACATAAGATACATAAAATAGAGAAAATACATACAATGTCTACGAAACATACGATACATACATGTTCTGTTTTTACGAGTTTTACAAGTTTAAAGTTCTGTTATTTTCTCCCTCTCTCCTTACACATAGCTGTACTAGCTCCTAGCATGGAGTCATTTGACACTCCAGTAGGTAGGTGAGAATCAGGAGGCTGGTTGTTAATAGAGTGAAATTAAAAAGCTAAAACAATCTAAGAACCGTCCCCAGAACACTAAGCAGAGCTCGGATGATTCCCTGAACACATTTAACCAGCGCTGTCGCTTCCGCAAGTGATTACGCTCAGAATGTTTTGTACTGCCTTTAGTTGTGCATAAATCAATTAATATTGCTTAATATGCTTATCTACAACTGTGATTTGGCTTGTTTGTGTCAAACAACTTTGCTTGTTGTTTGGCTGTGTTTGGGATTCATGAGGCGATCGTAACAAGAGGTACCCTGGGATTTGATGTCTTTGCTTTGATTAGCTGCATGCACTATGGGAGTACATATGGTACTGACTCAATCTGATGAATCAATTTCATTCTGGATATTTGACTATATTTGATTTGTTAACCTTGTTTTGTTTGAAACACGGTTAGAAACCCTCATTCGCAAATCGATTTCTGTAATTTGATTAATACGTTTTTAATACGTTACGTTTTTAAAACTTAATGAACTGCATTCACTCAAGTATCAAAACGAAATTCCTTAAAGCACAAATCACCAGAGCCAAGAATCATAATCAGTGTTTCTTGTTTAACACGCTTTAACCTGTACCTGTACCCTTAGTAACCCTCGTTCTAACCCGGGAGGCTCACTCACCAACAAACACCTTCTCTGTGACGGCTCTAACCACCGCTCCCCTTCCTGTGCACCGTCACTCAGCAGCCTTCTGTTCCTCCTCCACCCCTCAGACCTCCAGCTGGACTACTCCCTGACGGAGGACTTCTGCCGGAACCACTTCCTGGTGGGGCTGCTGCTCCGGGAGGTGGGCGGGGCCCTGCAGGAGTTCAGGGAGATCCGGGGGATCTCCATCCACGTGCTCAAGAACCTGATGATCAAGCACACCTTTGACGACCGCTACACCAACAAGGTGTGGCTCCACGCCGCCTCCTCCCCTGCGTCCCCCCTGGGGTTATATGACCCCTCAATGTTACGGTTCAGCATGACCCTTGGTTTAAGCTGCTGTCAGTCAGTTGAGTGTTGGAAAGAGAGACCAAAGATGGAGGTTTGATTTGACAGTTGTAAAGAGAGACCGCAGATGAAGGGCAGCATGTGGCTCGGCTGGTAACCGGAAGGTTGCTAGATCGATCCCCGGCTCCTCCTAGCTGTGAGTGTTGAGGTGTCCCTGAGCAAGACGCCTCACCTTAACTGCTCCTGACGAGCTGGGTGTCGCCCTGCGTAGCTGACTCCGCCGTCGGTGTGAATGTGTGCATGAATGGGTGAATGTTAGGCAGTATTGTAAAGAGCTGTGAGTGGCCACTGGTTAGAAAAGTGCTGTAGAAATGCAGTCCATTTACCATTTACCATGAAGGGAAGATTTGACAGTTGTAAAGAGAGACAGTAGTTGAATGTTTGATTTGACAGTTGGAAAGAGAGACAGTAGATGAATGTTTGATTTGACAGTGGTAAAGAGAGACAGTAGATGATGTCCCCAAAAGAAAACGATAGAGAGATGCCGTGATGGGTCAGAAAGGAGCTGGTAGCGGTCCACAACTCTAAATTGTTGCAAAGAGAGGAAAGCTTCAACATGAAACTACATTATCACAGAGCATTACACTCACTAAAAGCTGACGGATAGATAAAGCCTTTGTTAAATCTTACAGCCTACAGCACATGAAAGCCTCTCATTTTTTTCGGTTTGTTTTTATAGAGTCAGCAAGCCAGACTTGCCACTCTCTACCTGCCCTTGTTTGGCCTGCTGCAAGAGAACGTCAATAGACTGAACGTGAAGGAACTCACCCCTTTCAGCGTCAACCACTCCAACAATGTAAGGGCGCCATCTTGTGGTGCTACACCAGAACTACATGCAAATAAAGTGACCGAATTGTTTCGTTCTTGGCTTTGATTTTGCTTGTTTTTGTTTCAGAATGGCAGAGACGATAACCTTTTGGGCAATGCCCTGATGACCCCTCCCAGGTCCAGCACTTTTTTGGACAACAGTTTACACAAAGATGTGTTTGGAGTCATCTCTGGCACTGGTGGGTTTAAACGGATGACGGCGAAATCTGGTAAAAAAAATCTTTAGTCACACTAGTTTTACTAAGGTGGAGGTTTAGTCACACTAGTGTTACTAAGGTGGAGGTTTAGTCACACTAGTGTTACTAAGGTGGAGGTTAAGCCGCACTCGTGTTACTAAGGTGGTGGTTTAGTCACACTAGTGTTGCTAAGGTGGAGGTACAGTCAGACTAGTGTTACTAAGGTGGAGGTTTAGTCAGACTATCGTTACTAAGGTGGAGGTTTAGTCACTAGTGTTGCAAAGGTGGAGGTTTAGTAACGTTAGCGTTGATCTTCCCCCAGCCTCTCCTCACACTTCCTCCACCCCCAACATCAACCTGGTCCGCAACGCAGACTCGCGCGGCTCTCTCATCAGCACCGACTCGGGCAGCAGTCTGACGGAGAAGCACAACGACAAGACCAACTCCCTGGACAAGGTGAGTTCGCTTATCGGGACTCGAAAGCGTTCATTCATACAAACGTCATGTTGTGACTGACAAACTCGTCTTGAATGCCTCCCTCAGCAAATTGTGTTTCCTTGTGTCGGCATCAAGTACAAAAACACATGCTGCCATCAGGCGATTGGCTGAGAGAACCTAAAGGAACGTTACTCTGACTGTAACCCTAACCATTCCCCCCCCCGCCACCGCCATCACCCCCACCACCCCCTCCCGCTCCTCCACCCCCGCCGCCGCGGGCCAGAGGGAGTTTGCGCGGCGCCACTCTGTCAATGTCCTGCGCTTCCTCGCGGACGCAGAGGAGCCTGCGCTCGCCAAGCGGGCCAAACGTGTCACCATGGACTTCTCGATGCTGTCGGCTCCCAGGCTGCTGGCGGGCCCCGCCCCCCAGCTCGGCGTTCCTCTTCAAGTATAACGACCGCCCCCCCCCCCCCGACCTCACCCTGAAAAAGGACGCTTCTGTCTCTTTTTAAGCGTTGTAGCGTTTTCAGCCTCACTCATTCTTCCTCGGCGAAGGGAATGACTCTCGGAGTATTCTCCACCAAAGCGAGGAGGGAGAATGACTGAATTCCCGCTGGGAATCTCCCAGCATCTGTGTGTGTTTGTTCCTGTGTGTGTGTGGAATTCTACCATTGCCGTTCGCACTCGAGCCCTTTCTTTGCCAGATGATCTCTACTAGGCAGGGTTGTGTGTTTCCTCCAGTGCCACGGAGCGGAGCTGCTGTAGTATAAACATTGTCTTATCAGTCGTGTTCCGCTATCTGGACTCCCAGATGTTCTCGTTAGCACGCACACTAACAGGGATTTATCTGTACACTCACAACCCTCATAAGGATATATTTACTTTTCAGAGGTGGAATATGAGTGGGCGGGATTTGGAGAGAGTAGGGAGGGGTCAGGGGGTCATCATGGGTTAAGTACCCTTAAGTACCCTTAAATGTGGTTATAACTTTGGTTTCGGTTTTGGGCGGACCTTTCAAGGTTCTTTGTGACAAGCAGATTGTTGATTTTTGCAGATTGTCCTCTGCAAAAAGTAGGACAAGCAATAAAATTCCTCCATAAATATTAAATATATATTTATATATTTAAAATCATCATTCTAAATCCAATGTTTGCTCGTCGCCATGGCGGCATCACACGGCCTCTGCCAATCAGACGCCAGCATAGCCTGCAGCCCCATGAAGGCCAGCCCTCCCTCTGGTTAGGGTTTCCATGAAGTAATCTCCAGTGAGTTCCCTCGTCTAGACCACTGGCAAACAAACTACCCCCCCCCCTCTGTGGTAGAGCTGCTGCTGCTTTCTGGCTCTCCTCTGATTGCTTTGGAGCATTTTTAGACCACTTCTAGACCTCTCATTTCAAACCTCTTCTCCTTGCGTAGCGCCTTGCTGTAGGCCTGACTGTGTGGTAGAGCCCGAGGAGTTCAGATCACGGGCACTGCCTTATAAACGCTGTGTTCTGTGCTGACGTGAAGCAGGTAGATGGATAGAGCTGCAGCTCTCCTCACTCGGCGTCGCAGGTTGACGCTCATGGACTGCCCTCCGTCTCATTGGGTGGTGCTTTTGGTCCTGAAATTGAGCACATTATAATTGGTTTATTCAGTACTATGACCAAAACATTGCACTATGGTGAGCTGGATCATCCATGTTGATGTTTTAATCAGATTGTAGGGTAACATTTTCACTCACCTTAGGTGACAAATGATTCAATGATTATACATAATTTACTAAGTCTTAAAACCTCTCTTTCAAATTCAAACTTTGTGATGACTTTAATACGATGATTTCCTAACTGAAACAGCTTTAGTGAAATCATTCTTCCACTGTTAACTCAGGCAGAGTCTCCTGCTGTAGCGTCGTCTGCTGATGTGAAGACTGTTCTCGTTGTTTCTCCTTCCCCCCTGACTGATGTCTCTGTCCGTCCAGAACCAGCCGGCCTCCACACTGGGCAGCTGCCTGCTCCGCAGCGACAAGCTGGAGCAGGCGGAGATCAAGAACCTCCTCATGTGCTTCCTCCACATCCTCAAGAGCATGTCCGAAGGTAGGAGGAACCCTCTACCTCCGATTCAGTCTGGAACAGACCTTACGTTCGCCCAGTGGCCATCTTGGATCCAAACTGATGGAGTTTGTGGAACTTGTTCACCTGGCAGCCATCTTGGACCCAAGATGGCCACCAGGTGAACAAGTTCCACCAACGGACAGCACGGTGAATCCAAAATCAATTAATCAATCCATTCTTCCCGTTCCAGATGCCCTGTTCACATACTGGAACAAGGCTTCATCGGTCGAGTTGATGGACTTTTTCACTCTTGTCGAGTAAGGGAGACGTCGTTTCTTACTGTTAATGTTTGTCGTAACATGGCAGGTTGCTCAGTTTGTTGTGATGTACTGAAACGTGTACGTCTTCTTCTTTGTTTCCTTAGAGTTTGCCTCCATCAGTTCAGATACATGGGGAAGCGATACATCGCCAGGTAACGTCCCCGCAGCCTCAATCTGATGCGTTTATTGATTACTGATGAAATGGTATTGATATGGCAAAACATATATATTTACATTGTAAAGACGATAGAATATGAAAAGCATCAACATTGAATTTATGGAAATACCCTTCTGATTATACATCCGATGTTACATCGTGCTTGCAATTATAGTCTCTTATTCTTCCAGTACAGAAAGTGAAGTCTAATGTGTGTGTGCTTTGTAACCATTTAAAGAGTCATGTAATCATGTATGTATGTCAACCATGCTAGCCGTTAGCTGTAGCGACTCAAATGTAAATCCACACCCAGTGCACTATGCTGTCTCTGTCCCACCCTCTGGGGTGTCCCCCGCTGAGGGCTTTGGGGGGGGGGGGGGGGGGGTGTCCACTCTCTCTAACCCTCCCACCCCTCTCTCCATCTCTATTCACCCTAACTGCTGCCACGTTGTAACATGTTGAACTAAGGGCGAGTCTCGCCCCCCTCTCCTGCTTGGGTAAGACTAGCGTCTGGACCGGCTGGACTCTCCACTAACGTGCATGCGTTCTTCTGTTGCCGTGCGGTGCTGCTGTGAGGTGTGGCGTGTGTTGTGAGTGTCGCATGGCTTGCCCTGTTCTAGAGGCCCGGGCCGCCTGTCGCTGCTGATACCGCCGTGGCTCTTATCTGGTTCAAAGCGCATGCTGCTCACCCTGTACTCTTATCGTTTATCGTAGCCTTGAGGGGTTCCCACGATGCCGGGAGAGTCGCTGTCATGTTTGTCCAGAAATGCGCAAACAAGTCTTGTGTAATTTTGGGCTGAACCTTTTTGGGTGTTGATGTACACACAGAATCCTAGAGGCTAACTCTACCATATCTAGGACTACTTTTTACCTATTTCAGTATGATACTAAAATATACTTTATGAATTGTAAATATTATTAAATAATATATTTTAATTACGTATCAATCTGATATGTAATTATATATAGAGTTTAATATTAATGTTATCTCTAAGGATAAAGAAAATATTCAAACTGCTTCCACACAGTATAATTTTTATCCCCGTTTCTATCATCAGATTTAGCCTCAGACTGACTGAATCAGACATGTCACACCCCCCCCCCCCCCCGCATGACAAGGCCAAGCCCGGCTGTTCCCCCTCCCCCTCCCTCCCTCATCTGACCGTTTCCTGTTTCCTGTTTCCACGTCAGGAACCAGGATGGGGGGGCGGGACCCATTGCACACGAGCGGAAGGCTCAGACTCTGCCTGTGTCCCGTAGCAGGGCGGGGATGATGCATGCCCGCTTACAGCAGCTCAGCAGCCTGGATAACTCATACACTTTTAACCACAGTAAGTCACCACCCATCCATCCTGTAATACACGTCTAACCGCAGGAAGCCACCATCAACCCAGTCATGTCAACCTCGTCATCGACATCATCCTTATCCTCCTCGTCATCATCATCATCATCATCATCATCCTCATCATTCTCATCATCCTCACTATCCTCCTCCTCATCATCAACACACGCCCACACTGGAGAAGTGGGCCCCCACCCTGCCATCACACTCTCTCCCCTTCTGCCGATACCTCTCTCTCTCTCTCTCTCTCTCTCTCTCTCTCTCTCTCTCTCTCTCTCTCTCTCTCTCTCTCTCTCTCTCTCTCTCTCTCTCTCTCTTAAACACGATGACCTCATCCTTCATGACCTCTCTGTGGGTCTCCATGCCCTCACCTCAGCCCCCAGCGTGAACTCAGAGGCGTGCACCAAAAAACAGATGAATTCTGAACCCGAGGAGACGGTCTCCTTTAGCCACGGCTGACCGCAGGTCCGCTAGCGCCACGGTGCAGCGCTGAGTGCCTGTGAACCAGTGCTACTTAATGAAGTTAATCTCTTTGTGCTTTCAGTGTAAGAAAGATTTCAAGTGTTCTGGGATTATCTGTAGACCATGGTAAGAACGTGTCGGCTCCACCAGGCGCTGTACAGACGGTTATTGATCTGACTTTGTGTTAGAACTAAGAGTTCAGACGCTTTTCTCATGGAAAATACATTGGGAATACCTTCAGTTCCTCTGCCTCTCTCACTAAGCTGGCTTAACCCCTCGTTTGAACTTAATTCAGAACGTATCAAAGACTTAATTCCACTTTTTATGTTTGAGTAAACCATGTGCCTTGGAGTAATCTTCCATATTTGCTGCTAGATGTGATGCTACTTCCATCATCTTGTTAGCAAACTCAGCTCACCACAGCTAACAACTGTAACGTGACGATAAATGTGCTTCACTAGATAACCAGATAACTGTCATCTTCTGATATGCGGTAGAATCACTTTTTATTCAATTTTTTTTCATTTTCATTTGGAATGAAATGTAATCTCTTCAGTCCATTGAATTCACACCTTTTGTCTTCATTGCATTTGACACTAAATTGCCTCTTCTCTTGGCCCTTGTATATGTTTGTACACACTGTTTGTGTTATCAGAAGTCTCCGTTGTGATTGCGGTGTGTGTTTGTGTGTGTTTCCCTGCAGCCTACAGCCACTCGGAGGCTGACGTGTTGAGCCAGTCTCTGCTGGAGGCCAACATCGCTACGGAGGTGTGTCTGACCGTCCTGGACACGCTGAGCATCTTCATCATGGGCTTCAAGGTAACACACACGCACACTCACTCAAACACACACACACACGCACGCACGCACGCACGCACGCACACTGACTCACTGACTCATACACAAACAAAACTAGACACCTGCAGCTGAAGTCTGTTAACTATTACACATCATCACATGATTTGTTACGTCCATATCATGTTGACAATATTTGAGATTATTTTCAGTAACAATTATTCCATACTTTTATTATGTTTATATAAATGATCAAATAATATATTCAGCATAAAGTGTAAAAGTATTTGGCAGTGTATATAAACTCAGCAGTTCATTATAACAAATTATGTTTATTGTTAGTTTGTTGCGTTCTCAACTCGCGTGTTTCCCCTAGTTTCAGTGTCATCTTCATACTGCGTCTCTCTCCTCAGACCCAGCTGTGCAGTGACCACGGCCACAACCCCCTGATGAAGAAGGTGTTCGAGGTCCACCTCTGCTTCCTGCAGATCAACCAATCAGAGACGGCCCTCAAGCAGGTGTTCACCTCCCTGCGGACCTTCATCTACAAGGTAAGACGCTAACGACTATAGTGATGTGCGTCGTTGTCTTCTGAGGGCTCGTCTTTTTTTCGGCCTGTGTACTTTATTTGGGACGCCAGCTTCTCACGTTCGTGTGCGTCTGTTTTTCCTCCTATGTCGTTTAACCCAATCAGCATCTGCTTATAATGTCAATCCTTCGAGTGTTTATTTTAAACAAAAATGTATCATCAGATATGTGTAGGTTATATGTCCCCCAGAAGACCCCTGGGTTGGGATACACTGCTTCAATTCCTTCTCTTTGTCCCTCTCACTTACCTGTCTGTCCACCTGTCTGTCTACCTCTGTCTACCTGTCTGTCCTCCTGTCTGTCTGCGTGTCTCCCCCCCCCCCCCCCCCAGTTCCCGTGCACGTTCTTCGAGGGCCGGGCCGACATGTGTGCGTCGTTCTGCTACGAGATCCTGAAGTGCTGCAACTCCAAGCTGAGCTCCATCCGCAGCGACGCCGCGCACCTGCTCTACTTCCTGATGAAGAGCAACTTCGACTACACGGGCCGCAAGTCCTTCGTCCGCACGCACCTCCAGGTAGGTTCGCCGCTACGGGTACGTTAGCCACCTCCAGGTACATTAGCCACCTCCAGATACGTTAGCACTTAAGCTACCTACAGGTACGGCAGCAGCCGTACAGGTACGGTAGTGCGTTAGATACCTCCAGGTATGGTAGCCGCTACAGGTACATTAGCCACTGCCCCCTCGAGGTACTATAATAATTATATTATATTAATTATTATTTTTTAAGTATTTTAGTTAGTTTTTTTAATGATTATTATTATCATATATTTAAATAATGTCATTTATTTATTTATTTACACCGCAGGAAATAACAAAAGCAGGCACTTGCTCAACAATAATAAAAACGTAATTTATTGACTGTATATACAAACATAAAATGATCATTGACCAAACTGTCCAGAAGCCTGACCCTGTGACCCTGTGACCCTGTGGCCCCGCCCCCAGGTGGTGATCGCTGTCAGCCAGCTGATCGCTGACGTCATCGGGATCGGAGGAACCCGCTTCCAGCAGTCCCTGTCAATCATCAACAATTGTGCCAACAGCGACCGCACCATCAAGGTCTGCTCAGCCTCACCCAGCATGTTATTAACATGTTATTATGTTATTGTGTTATTGTGTTATGTTGTACTGCTCTAGGAAAGGACGGTAGCTGCAGTGAAAGAAAGCTGCATAGCACATGTATAAAATAATATGCAAATTCACATTTATATTTTTATTTGGTTAAGGAAATGTTTCATTCTGAATCATTCTGATCTAAATATATATCCCTCGCAAATTCCCATTTGAAATGTGTGTCTGGATCATCATAGTCCGTCCGTGTCGTCTGCAGAACACGGCGTTCCCGTCAGACGTGAAAGACCTGACCAAGCGGATCCGCACGGTGCTGATGGCCACGGCCCAGATGAAAGAGCACGAGAGGGACCCAGAGATGCTGGTGGACCTGCAGTACAGCCTGGCCAAGTCCTACGCCAGCACGCCCGAACTCCGCAAGACCTGGTTGGACAGCATGGCCCGCATCCACGTCAAGAACGGGGACCTGTCCGAGGTGGGGGGCTGAGGGGGGTGGGGGTGGTGGGAGGAGAAGGAGGAGTAGCAGTAGCAGTGGTAGTAGTAGGAGGAGGAGGAGTAGTGGTAGTAGTAGTAGAAGGAGAAGGAGTAGTAATAAGAGAAGGAGTAGTAGTAGTAGGAGGAGGAGGAGGAGTAGCAGTAGCAGTAGTAGTAGTGGTTTTAGTAGAAGTAATAGGTGTAGTAATAGGTTAATAATAGGGTTATTGTTAGTAAAAGGGTGAGGGTTAGGTGTTAGGGTTAGGTGACTCACAGCCAAAAGGTTCTGGGTTTGAATCCCCATGTCCACAGCCTAACCTGTAGGCACCCTTGGGCCAGATGCCTTACCCACTGCCCGCTCCGTTATGTCACGTATCTGAATCCACTGGTAGTCACCTTGGGTGAAATTGTCTGGTAAATGACTGAATAGCGGCATTATATTAAACATGTGTTTACTGAGTGGGATCCCTCGGTCCTCTGGTGGCGTTGCTGTGTCTCTACGGCTCATGTTTGCTTTCTGGTCCGCAGGCGGCCATGTGCTACGTCCACGTCGCGGCGCTGGTAGCAGAATACCTCAGGAGAAAAGGTGCTTTGAATACCTCCACTAACATACCTACCACTTATGCACCGTCTAGTGATGGAGCGATCTCCTCAGCGTCATCCTCTCTGCGATGCACACCCACATGGAGATGATAACCGTAATACAGTAGTCTTGATATGTATGGTATGGTATTGACTCCGGGCTGGTGAGGATGGCTGTGTATGCATGGTGCTGAGATGAGATGTCTTGGACAATGAACGACGACCGTGTCTCTCCCCCCCAACCCCCACCCCCACCAGGGATGTTTAAACAAGGCTGCACGGCGTTCCGCGTGGTCACGCCCAACATCGACGAGGAGGCGTCCATGATGGAGGACGTGGGCATGCAGGATGTTCACTTCAACGAGGTTCGGGGGACGGATGTGACGAGGGGAGGCTGAACACGATATCCATAATCCTGATTATGTTCGGGTTACGCAAACACGGCCCGTGAAGGAAACGCCTTCATGTCTTCAGGCCTGCTGATCCGCTTCAACTATGTCACTCAATTATTAACGAAGCCTTAGTTGGCTGTTTGTCTGGAAGCCGGGGCTTTTAAAACCGACGGAGCAGCGTGGGGAGAGCTGCCAACCGCAGTATGGCGTCTCCATCTGCCCCCTGAATCCCCAGTAAACATCTAAAATATTCAGTCCAGTATTGTGCCAAAGAATGTCCACGTAATGTAGCTACATAACTGTAGTAGTGCTGCTGGATATTCGACTGTTAATATTAAATGTATTACATGATTTAGGATATTTCTACGTTTTAAGTTAGAAAAGCTGCACTAATTAAAATGTGAGTCAATCAAACGTTCAATGGCAATGTGTTAGAGCTGGAGGTTCTCCATAATGGAAATGTGATGTTGAAGCCGTAAGGTTCTGCACAAGTCAATATGTGTTCTAGCGGTGACGTTCTGCACGATGTCAATGTGTTGTTGAAGCTGGAGGTTCTGCATAATTGATGGTAATCAAGTCCCTGTGTGGCCCGGCAGGATGTCCTGATGGAGCTGCTGGAGGAGTGTGCGGATGGACTGTGGAAAGCCGAACGCTACGAGCTCATCTCTGACATCTACAAGCTGATTATCCCCATTTATGAGAAGCGCCGGGACTTTGAGGTAATCAGCCTCCACAGGAAGCTGTTCAGCAGCACTTCCACAGAGCCCCATGAATGAATCCTCACCGCCCCCCTGCAACTGATGGATAGGAAAACTAATTTGAGTGTGTGTGTGTGTGTGTGTGTGTGTGTGTGTGTGTGTGTGTGTGTGTGTGTGTGTGTGTGTGTGTGTGTGTGTGTGTGTGTGTGTGTGTGTGTGTGTGTGTGTGTGTGTGTGTGTGTTGCAGAAACTGGCCCATCTGTACGATACGCTGCATCGTGCGTACAGCAAGGTCACAGAGGTCATGCACACGGGGAAGAGGCTGCTGGGAACCTACTTCAGAGTGGCCTTCTTCGGCCAGGTGAGTGTCAGACAGAGAGTGAAACGACCCCCGTTGGCTGCCCTCCACCCTGAGATAGTTTTCTAAAACACAATTTCAACTTTGTGAATCAATAGCGTTCCGTTCAATGCTTGCTTTTACCACGGTGCGTTGAGTTTAACCAGAGTTGTTATGAAGTGGAGGGGGTTCCATTATTAATGAACAGCCCAGCGTGAGACAAGCTAATGGTTCTGTATTTTTTAGCACGACCACACCTAGTGGTGGGTTGTGATCCCACATTAATCCCCCTCTTCTATTCTGTTCCCGGTTGAAGGCGGCGGTAAGTTGAGCAGTAGCCTCTGGTGGGAGAGAGCGGCTTCATGTCTCTGTGTGCTGTGGTGGTGCTGCTGTCCTCTGCTGCTTCGTCACTCACCCGTCGCGTGTTGCTTTTGAACCATTAGCCGTAGCGCTCTGCTACTCTACACTACTGTGTCGTGCATGCTCCTCGCTGGTCGTCCTTTTCAACGGTCAACGTTTTAATGTCTTCATTAACCCGAGTGAGCTGTAACACTTTAAAAAAAGAAGAAGTAGTAATATTATGTTTCAGACAAGCGTGGTAAATGGGTGTGGTTACCTAACCGTGTGCTTTGGTAGAAGCTAATTCCCTAATTCTTTCTAGGGCCGTGTTCTGAGGTGCTCTTTCGAAGGTGTCTGCACACTGCCCCCACAGCCGTCACTGGCCCATGTGCCAAACCCGTCGCTGGTTGTTGTCTAACGCTTTTTTGTTGGCGAAAATGAACCGCCATGTACCGGTATTAGCCAACTTTGCAGCATTGGCGTTGGGGCAGCGTGCAGGTATCTAAGATGGAGGTGTTAAAGTGTGGATTTCTCTGTTTCCCTGTGGAATGGGTTATGGTAGCGTAGAAGCCAATGGAATAATGTTGATATGATTTGTCTTGTTTTGTTGTTGTTGTTGTTGTTGTTGTCGTCGTTGTCGTCTACAACTCCATAGCAGTACCAGTTTACTGACTCATACTCTGAGGTAAATCCATGTGAAAGCCAGACTTTCAGTTGAAATGGCGTGAATTGTGTGTTCCTCCCTGCTGATTCAGTCGATGGTATTTCCCCTCTGCTGTAGAGATATTTCTAACTCAACTCCACCTCTGTCTCCTAATCAGAGCTGGAAATGATTACCTGACTTTTGGGAGGATCCATCTTTCTTTATGCATCTGTTTAGAGGGAGTTAATGATTCACACTAGATTAATTTAATCTAAATGAGTGTCCACTTAGTAAAAATAAAATAATAAAATAATAAAACCTAAAATAGCATTCACAGTGTATCTTGCTTTCATCATTTCGGCCGTAAAACTTGTGAGTAGAACAGGACAAGCGATTTGGTCCTTCTGTTCTGCTTGATCATAAATAAAGTGATCCTCTTGTAGCGTGATTCAGGCTTTGTCTTTAGGCCCAGACATGTTAGCGTTGATAAGCCTGCCAGATTAACATCATGTTACCCAAGAGGTAATTGTGTTGAATTCATCATTGATGATTCACTAGGAGACATTTTTGTGTCATTTGTTCAACAAGGGAATATCATGTGTGAAAATTGCTATCAAGGTCCAATTGTCTCTTTCTCATTTGTCATTCTGTTTTAAATGTTTATTTAATTTTGAATTGCTTTTTTTTTACATTGACATTTTCAGTTTGGTCCTAAAAGGAATTACAGTCCAAATATCTTTTGTGATTGATTTTAGTTATCGATTCTGTATCTGTCTTTCAAAGACATATTCCCTTTCAGACTGTGTTTTTTTGTTACCCGTTCATAGGGATTCTTTGAGGACGAAGACGGCAAGGAGTACATTTACAAAGAACCCAAGTTCACTCCTCTGTCAGAAATCTCCCAGAGGCTGCTGAAGCTGTATGCTGAGAAGTTTGGGCAGGAAAATGTGAAGATGATCCAGGACTCTGGGAGGGTGAGGGCATCTCACCTCACATATTACCACTTTAAATATTTCACCATGACTTCATCCTCAAAAGACACTTTTGGCTCCTATGTATCCGACGTCTCATTCCCTGGTTCCGTCTGTTAATCCCAGATTAACACCAAAGACCTGGACTCCAAGTACGCCTACATCCAGGTGACCCACGTGAGCCCCTTCCTGGAGGAGAAGGAGCTGGTGGACCGCAGGACGGACTTCGAGAAGAGCCACAACATCCGGCGCTTTGTGTTCGAGATGCCCTTCACCGTCTCGGGGAAGAAGCAGGGCGGCGTTGAGGAGCAGTGCAAACGGAGGACCATCCTGACCAGTAGGTCTACTGGGTGACACTAGTGGGGTTTAGCTCCTATTCTAAATGCTAATACAGTGGTGCTGGTAGCCGTAGCCATATGGTGCTTTTTAAAGAGTTAACATATGGGAAAATGTAGGTTGTAGCTTTCTAATTGGAGCAAGTGAAATATTTTCCAAAATTCAAGACCTAACTATGATTTCTGTAACTTGACTCAAAAACCTTGAATATATAATTGATACAGCCCTCTCAAAACGTATGTTGACTTGTTTTAAACCTTTACCCACAAAGACAGTCCTATGCCTGAAGTGAGCTTCAGCATTTCAATATCATCCCCACAGAGATTTAGATAAACATCTCTCCAGCAAAGCATTTTATTGGTCAGCAGAAAGCGCTCGGCCAGAGTGGAAACACAAGATTAGATTCTGAAGATGTCAGCCCTTTCTCAAGGATCTGCTCTCGCGTCTAATCACACAGGCCTTTATGGTTTTATTGTTTTATGGCCCAAAAGTTCCTCGTTATCTGTAGTACAAGATAACGCGTCTTTAATATATCTTCCTAGGGACAAATAGGAATGACACTTCTGCACATCTCATCGTGACCAGACTACAGCTTATGGCCAAACCCAGTGTGTTTACATTTACATTCAGGGCATATAGCAAACGCTTTTAAATTAGTACATTCGTCAGAAGAAAGAAACAATATATCGCTGTCAGTACAGTAAGGATGTTCATAGAACCAAGTGCCAAGCCCTAACAATCGCTACGTTAACCCATTCCCCGTATCGAACAAAGATATCTGGGATAAGATGCTACACAATGCTAAGTACTTTTTTTTAAGTGCAAGGACGTACAACATACAATAAGTAAGTAAGTAAGAGTGGTATGGGGGGATAGAGGGGGAGCTATGCAGAGTCTGACTCTAGGTGACCTCTGAACAAGTGAGTCTTGAGTCTTTTGCAGAAGCTGGGGGGTGACTGGTCACTCTGGTCTTCTGTTGACGCCTCCCCCCCTCCCCCCCAGCTACACACTGCTTCCCCTACGTGAAGAAGCGCATCGCGGTGATGTACCAGCACCACACAGACCTGAACCCCATCGAGGTGGCCATCGACGAGATGAGCAAGAAGGTGGGCGAGATCCGGCAGCTGTGCTCCTCCAGCGACGTGGACATGATCCGCCTGCAGCTGAAACTTCAGGGCAGCATCAGCGTTCAGGTACCGTGGTTACAGAGTCACCAGTGTTCAGTTACCATGGTAACAGAGTCACCAACGTTCAGTTACCGTGGTTACAAATTCAGAATTCAAACAATGGCGCATTAAATGAACTAGCAACAAGGTAAAGAAGGTTGTATCATGTGTGATGCTATCATCAAGAGGCATTAATTAATTTCAATTTGATTTTATTAGTATAGCCCTTAATCACCATTACAGTTTCAAAGGGCTTAACAGGCCAAATATTTATTACACCCCCCTGACCCAAGCCCCCAAATGGGCATGAAAAAATACCCTCAATTAGGAAGGAGGAATGCAGTGTGGGGGATCCCTCCTTCCAGGGATGCTCAGGAGTGCAGTGGGTGCCATATTTGACATACATACATAACTAGGCCCACATACATAGGCCTACATACATACATACATACATTCATACATACATACATACATACATACATACATACATACATACATACATACATACATACATACATACATACATACATACATACATACCTAGGGGTGTAAGGTATAAACGGTATAGAAAGTACACCGGTGTGAATTTGCGCTACGGTATGGATTTTGACCATACCGTGAGACTGATGTGACCGTAAGTAACGTAAATACAGTAACGTAACTTATTTTTCATGTGAAAAGTAAAGTTACGCGAAACTACTGAAAATATGGTAACGAAACATAGTTCCTTTTTCAATTTGCCGCAACGTTACTTTTCCCAGGGACCGATTTGACAGCGATACTGCCTTCTCAGGGAGTATGCTATTGCACAAGCACGCAGGCACGCAGCCTGTGCAATAGCCCCTTCACAAGCTCTCATTCACGTACGAGACAGACAGACAGACATACGAGACAGACGCTGGTAGCGTGAAGCTGTCTCTGCATCTCAGACATTGCTTCCACAGGCATTTTCCAAAGCCAGTCCTTACGACAAAAAAAGCCAGCGGTGGAACGAGATAACAAACGCCGCCACTGTTTACCTGTGTAAGGACATGGTTCCCTTTCAAAATGTCGATAGAAAGGGCTTTAAAGAGATTATCAAAACACTCAATCCCAGGTACGCGTTACCTGCCCGCACACACTTCAGCCAAATTGAGATGCCAAAACTATACGGCAAGGTCCGCGACCAAGTGGAGAAAGAAATCCATACTATCCATACTGGAAGTAACTTAATAAAAATAATAAAAAAAAGATTTCGCATTTTTTTCTTATTTTTTTTTGTTTTGCTCAATAAATGTTCTTAAAATACTTCTGTAGGCCTACTATGTGAAATATTTCCTAGTAATACAAAAATAGCTGCCTAACCAGGATTTTACCCCTTCAGAAGCATTTATATCGAAATTAGAATATAAAATTAACATACCGTGATATAATACCGTACCGTCTTTGCCTCAAATCATACCGTGATTTTTTTTTTTGTCCATACCGTACAGCCCTTTTACATACATACATATGTACATACATACAGGAAAAACATATTAAATCGATGATGGGGTGCTGGCCTGTTAACCATAAGGAGAGTCCAGGCATCAAGTCGCAGTCACCGCAACATGCTAAAACAGAGGGAAAAAGTGCATCAGAGTTGTGTGACGGTGTGGTCGGCCCCCCTCCAGGTGAACGCCGGACCGCTGGCCTACGCCCGCGCCTTCCTGGATGACGCCAGCACCAAGAAGTATGCAGACAACAAGGTCAAGCAGCTGAAGGAGGTGTTCAGGTGAGACCGTAACAATACTACTGTAATACAAAATCAATAACACAACATCAGCAGGTTCCGATGTGAACTAATTGAATGCTTTTCAATTAGTTATTCTTATTAACATTAATTATTTATTATTAATATTATTAATAACATTAATTATTAACATTAAAAATCGATTATGGTTATTATTATTCGTAGTATTATTATTAAAGCCTGTTTCCCTGTGTGCATGCGAGCAGGCAGTTCGTGGAGGCGTGCGGCCACGGCCTGAGCATCAACGAGCGGCTCATCAAGGAGGACCAGCAGGAGTACCACGACGAGATGAAGGCCAACTACCGAGACCTGGCCCGCGAGCTGTCCGCCATCATGCACGAGCAGGTGAGGCCACCGGAACATAGGATGAACCCACTCCCACCATGTCAAACCCAGGCCATAGCGACCAGTGCCAATCCAAAGAGTCGTATTTGAGTTCCCTTGGCGGTGTTTGTAACCATGTAACGTATGTTTAGCGTCTCTCTTTTGCTCTTCCTTTGTGCTGTCGCGAGCAGATCGGATGGTAACGTAACCAGTGCTCACTGTCACTACTGTACTGATCAATACACCGTAGTTAGGAGGCGACGTGTGTCCTGAACCCTTCTCCGCTGTCCCTCCCCTCCCAGATCAGTCCGGTGGAAGACGGGATGAAAAGCGTCCTCCCAGACTCGCTCCACATCTTCAACGCCATCAGCGGCACCCCGACCGGCGCCACCATCCAGGGCGTCCCCAGCACCTCTTCGGTGGTATGACCCCCGCACCGGGGGACCCCACCCCCCCCAACCTGGCCTGGGGCGCCCGCTGCCTCCGCTCCTCTGCTCTTCGTGATCCCGTCAACGGTTTCTCCTTCGGACTGTCTGGTCGGACAGCGGTTTCATGGGGGTGGAATGTCACACACACACACACACACACACACACACACACACACACACACACACACACACACACACACACATATACACACACACACATATACACACACACACACGCACACACATATACACACACACACACACACACACACACACACACACACACACACACACACACACACACACACACACACACACACACACACACACACACACACACACATACACATAAACATAGATACACATATACACACACACACACACACAGCTGTTGTTGGATTGGTGCGATGACTTCCTGGGCTGTGACGGAGGAAGTGACCCCTGACCATAGGAGAGGTGAAGGGTCATTGTCTGGAGAGGATAGACTCGCTCCCTAGCGGCCAGGTGAACAGGTCCCTGCTGATTGGTCCTGAACTATGTGTTCCATCACCTCCTCCAAAGACATTCCTCCGGGAATCTGAAACAGAACAGACAACAGCATATTCATCCCCTCGTTTTACCTGTGTTCGTTTTGATAAGGCGTATGTATTTTGTATGTACAGTATTTCACTTTTTTCTAAGTATCTCTGTTGGTTTCCTGATGGACGGTGTATGCTGCGTACACTCATTTCCCCCACACACTACGTTACACACATGCAAAAGAGCCTCCTGTGAACATATTAACATTCAACCTTAATCACTTCAATGTCTTAGAGCGGGAACGTTTTTTTTTTATATTTAAGCCATTGCATACAGTGTATTCAAACCTGTTCATTCTTGTATATATATTAAAAAAAAAGGAGTGTGTGCAATATTTGTCTTTGGCAAAATATCTTGACTCATACACTGAAAATAGGATGCAACCTTCTTGCCAAAGCAGTGAGGTGGAGTCCAGATCGACTGGGGAGAAATATGAAGCTTTTACCATTTTAGTGTTCAGTGAAATGTTTATAAGAATATATATATATATATATATATATCTTCTATTTGGTAGGCAATGCATTTTTATTTGTTTTTTATTTTTTATTTAACAGAAAATCACTGTTCTGCTGTAAACTGCTCCCTAATGCTTTTCTTTTTAAATAAAATCACTCATATTTCTGCACTTGTACAAAGGAGGTCCTTTCATTGTTTTTATTTCACATTCACCTTTATTCAATAAATGTACACTTTTACCCAAAGTCGCTTGCAAGTAAGGTTGAGTACAGTCAACCAATGCATTCAATCAAAGTGAAAAGTGTTTTGTTCACCTCAGAAAACTTAATACCACCATTTAATAAACAGAGATTGTACATCTCAACAACGTGCATTCTAACATCAACTCCATTGAATATGTCTTCAATGTTCTGGTTGCTTAATACAGCCAACATGGACTCTTGTTGGCTGTCTTATCAGCTCATACATGAAGTTGTAATTTTAACAACAGGTGGGTTTCGTGGGAGTGTATATAAGTAACTGGGAGTCAAGTACTCAACCTTCTACACAGGTGTGATAAAACAGGACGGAGTCCACCTGGGAGGCATATCAGGACTAAGGTAACACCCAACCTTACCTACAGGCCTGTTCTATACCAACCATCTCGCTGCTCCACTGGATCTCCTGTCCACCGAGCCCCACAGGGACCGTTAAACAGCCCCAACACTGCAGACCTGAGAGGATTATAGCAGGTTCCACACTCCTCCATCATGGCTGGTGAGTTTAGGAGATAGTTCTTCTCATCATTTCATATATATATATATATATATATATATATATATATATCTTCATAAATCAAGGCAGCTTGTCTGAATGTCACTTTGTGAATGCAGATCACGAGGATGTTAAGAAGAAGAAGAAGGGAACGGTAAATATATGAAACCATTTATAATAATTTCATGTGATAAGGGCATAGACATGTATACTTACTCTGAATATACATTCATTACCAGTTAGGATTCTGCCACAACTATGACAACTGGTAGTTCTGTACTGTACTCTATACTATATAGATTATGGTATTTGAAGAATATACTATACTATATTTGATGGTATTTGAAGCGCATTCTATACTAAATATAAAATATGATGGTATGCAAAGCGTATTCTAGTATATATATATGATGGTATTAAACTACTGATAGACTGGTTGTGTGTGAGTCAGCTGCCTCCTCTTCCTCTCAGGACATAGAGTTGTGCGGCTATCCCCTGAGCATCTTCTTCATCGTGGTCAACGAGTTCTGCGAGAGGTTCTCCTACTATGGCATGCGTGGTGAGACTCCGTCTTGTAATTTTTATTGTGTTTAGCTGTGTTGGGCCTCTTGCCCAGGCCATTCATGTTAAATCCTTTAAAGGTCCCATGACATGCCACCAGGCGTGGTGTGATTAGCCGTTACAAGCCGTTTTGAAAATCTGTCTGCTAACTGCTAATCACACCACACCTGGTGGCATGTCATGGGACCTTTAACATTAGTTGTTTAATCTGTTCTCAATTAAATTACCTGGTTATCAAATGTAAACTAATTAAAAGAGAGCCACACATTAAAGCGTCCTCATCCACGCCCAGCTCAGCATGCTGTTGAGCCGTTCTGTAACAGCTCTGTCTGGTCCGTCCCTTGGCAGCCGTGCTGGTGCTGTACTTCAGGTACTTCCTGCGCTGGGACGATGACATGGCCACCTCTATCTACCATGCCTTTGTGGCCCTGTGCTACCTGACCCCCATCTTGGGAGCCATCGTGGCCGACTCCTGGCTGGGGAAGTTTAAGTGAGTGTCCGCGTCGACCCCGCGCCATTTTGTTGTTCTCCTGTAAGCTCCCAAAAGGACATTTTAAGGCAAAAACGTCTAACTTAAACCTGCACTATGTAACTTTTGTACTGCAGCTATTCACTCCATCACCTCCCGCTACTGGAAAAAGAACACAGTGCAGCTTTAACACTATTGGTTTCTAAAGCACATTTAATATTAAATAGAAGTGTCGGATGACATTTGACCTCTCCGCCTGTAGGACGATCATCTACCTGTCCATTGTCTACGCCCTCGGCCAGATCGTGATGGCCATCAGCGCTATCCATGACATCACCGACACCAACAAAGACGGCACGCCCGACAACATGACGTTCCACGTGTGGGTGGAACACTTTGAAACATGAACACTGGTGTATATAATAGCTCTTACCTACTGCTCCTTTAAAGCCCATGCTTTGCTGATAGAGCTGTGTCTGTCCTCCACGCAGCACGCTGTCCATGGTGGGTCTGCTCCTCATCGCTCTGGGGACCGGTGGCATCAAGCCGTGCGTGGCGGCCTTCGGGGGGGACCAGTTTAAGGACCACCAGGTGAGTGGTACCTCAGGAACTACAGGGACTGGGATCCACCTGTCTGTGTTCACATGGTGTGTGTTCACAATGGTGCATTGTATTGCACGACACGCATGGAGCGCAGTGAGTCACGCCGGCCGCCTCCTCCTCCCCTCCCCAGGAGAGACAGCGCAGCACCTTCTTCTCCGTGTTCTACCTGTGCATCAACGCAGGGAGCCTGCTGTCCACCATCATCACGCCCATCCTCAGAGGTACGCCACACGGGGAAGCCAAACGCCCATCTCAGGATTAATTTACAAGCATCGTTAGAAATGAAACTATGACATTAATTCAATAATAATCGTGATACCCCCAAAATAAATTGGGTGAACGAAGAAGATTGCCCTTAGCAGTCGTTTCTTACACATTAGTCTGTCCATTCTCTGTCTGCAGCCCAGGAGTGTGGGATCCACACTCAGCGGGAGTGTTACTCTCTGGCCTTCGGCGTACCAGCAGCACTCATGGTGGTGGCGCTGGGTATGTCTCTGACTGTCTCCAGCTTTAACCTATACATGAAACAGTATATTATAGTGAATAGTCAGTATAGCATATATAATTCTGTAAAAGACGCATTGTCCTTACAGTTGTGTTCATCGCCGGGAGTGGTATGTACCACAAAGCTGAGCCCCAAGGGAATATCATGTTGGACGTCTGCAAATGTATTGGAGTGAGTATAGATACAGATCCTAACCATGACTCATCGCGGGCATATTAGATTTGTAATTTAAACATAATATGTTAATTTGCTCTCCTTTTGTTCAGTTTGCCGTTAAAAACCGATTCAAACACAGAGGCAGTGAATTCCCCAAAAGGACTCACTGGATGGACTGGGCGGAAGATAAATATGAGGTACAACCTTTGTATACATGTTTTAAACTTTTAATACAGCTCCTTATAGCGATATGGTATATATGCCTCTATTCAACATCTCATACCTCTCTTCCTGCTGCGATAGAAACTTCTCATCGCCCAAATCAAAATGGTGCTCAAGGTTCTCTTCCTCTACATTCCCCTTCCCATGTTCTGGACACTTTTTGACCAAAAGGTAATTCCCATTTAACCCGGTATCCAGTTTCACGATAACATCTACATCACATTTTACACATTTTACAGTTAATGCATAATTCATGTTGGTCTAAAGTTCAGAGTTAATTCTCATACTCATACCATCAATTCACAGGGATCAAGATGGACTCTCCAGGCCACCACTATGGATGGAAACTTTGTACGTATCACGTTCAGCTATCCATGGAAACAACAGCAGAACACGTTCCTCCAGTCCTGCTCACCCCTCCTCTCTCTCCCCAGGGCCTCCTAGTCCTGCAGCCCGACCAGATGCAGGTAAACCCACGAGGGAATGGGGTGGATGTTGAGAAGGCCTGCAATAAACCATGATCTGCATAGACGACTCCTCTAATGATTATTTGACCATTAATCGATTATTCATCCAGTCTAGAAAGTAGAATCAATAAGATGAAATGCCATCATGAGTTATCAGAGTCCAAAGTTATTTTATTAAACGTTCTTGCTTTATCTAAATAGCAGCCAAGAACATCTATAGTATTCATTATATAATGAACCATTAACCCAATATTTGTCTTTCTGAATCATCAAGCAGCAAATATTTGTACTTGATGAATGACATCATGAAATTTTTGACAATACATTTTCTGTTGATTGACGTTTTGACTAATTGTTTTAGCCCTAATGTAGAGAGAGGATCAGCGGGTCCCACTTATCATCATTTTATGTTATTCTCACTCAGTATTGATGATGTTTCTTGTTGATAGACTGTGAACCCCATTCTCATCCTGACCCTGGTGCCCATCATGGAGAGTGTGGTGTACCCTCTGATCAGAAAGTGTGGTCTGAACTTCACGTAAGTCTGCTTGACGATACCAACCAGTACATTGAAGATTGTGAATAAAGGACAACGATAACGGTTGTGGAAACACAGATGTTCATTTAATCAGCTAGATCTGGTGGAATTCAGGATAGATATTTCTTGTTTATCATTTGAAGAACGATGCTTCCATGAAAGGATCTGAGATCAGTGTTCTTCCAACAGACCTCTGAAGAGGATGACCGTCGGCATGTTCCTGGCCGCCATGGCCTTTGTTGCTGCTGCCCTGGTCCAGATTGAAATTGATGTGAGTATCTTTCAATAAGTGACATGTACCAGTGATGTGAATCGATCCAAACTGTAGTCGAATGGAGCCTACTGGTAAAGATACCATTTATTTTGGTTCACAATAACAGAACTGATTTGTAGACTTAACAACAATCCGAACAAAGCAATGTGCTAACTACCAGTACCTACGTATCACCTTTCAGAAAACCCTTCCTGTCTTCCCCTCTGCCGCCCAAAGCCAGCTGAAGACGATCAACCTGGGCAGTGCTCCTCTGACCCTGACGCTGTCCCAGCACACCGTGCAGCTGGCCCCAGGGCAGGTCAGTCAGCCCAATTCCACTCCTCTTTTATGGTTTTACATCAATCAATATTCCACATTTTCTGTGTTTCTAATGTTGAATATAACATGCCTTTCATCCAATTAAAAACAGAAGAAAAAACATATACAATAATACACTATACAAATATAGTGAATGACCGCAATGATGTACAATTTAATGTAATTTCTTTCTGTTTTGCAGGCTAGTGACTACTTTACGTTTGAGGAAGATTTCATTTCGTTCATGGTTTCCGTTGGCAACACATCAATCACTCAAAACATCACCTTAGCCAAGGGCAAGCGCCAATCAATTATCCTCCCCTCAAAACTCTCTGAGTGGAAAATGGTAAACGATTATCATCATCTGTCTGTCTGTCTGTCTGTCTGTCTGTCTGTCTGTCTGTCTGTCTGTCTGTCTATCTAAATTAAATCTGAATAATGTATCAGTTAAATGTAGGTTTTATCCATTACAGGCTGATGATTTAACTGCCAAACCAGAGAAAGGCACCAATGCCATTAGGTGAGTTTGGTTCTGAATGATCTATTCTGAAGGAGTATATACTGGAGGTAAATCCATGTGATGTTACGACACTACACACAATTTATTTGTTAATATTTCTTCAAAATAAAAACCTTTCAGATTTGTGAGTGGGATATATCCACTGAATATATCAACAGGCGGACTGGACTTCGTAATCGCTGATGGATCCCTCTACTCAAACTATTCTCTGATCAGATATGGATCGTAAGAAACATTTCTATATATTTTCCACCTTGTCATTATTTCCTCATTATTTTATGCACTGAGTCAGAAGACCACCTTTAGTTGTTTTTGAAATGCCTGTCTCTCTCTCCAGGACCCTCTTCTCTTTAGAGAGTGGGGGAGAGTCTTGTGAATATTCACGAGAGTTTGGCTTTGGAAGCTCCTACACGTTAATTATCCCCAGCTCGTTCACCTTCGGACCTAACGTAGGTGTCGCTGATGATTGAAATAATAGATAAGGATAGGAAAAACCAATCAGTGTATTAAATACCAAATGTAAAACAAATGGACTTTGTATGTGTTAAACCTGCTCTATGTATGTTTTCCTATGAGCGCCCTCTAGTGGCTTTAGACGAGAGTAGCGGCCGTTTGATAATAAAGCTCCAACTATAGCTTTCAGTTGCTTTACAAACCAAAAAATCCCTTGATGGATGACTCGTGGATGGACGTGTTTTATTCTTCTGAAGCTCTGTTGTTCAGATCCATTTATAATGGAGTAAAAAGCAGCAGCAGAAAAATATACATAGTGCAGGTTTAAATTGAGTATTTCTCATATTCAGAAATATCTTTCATGGGAACGACCATAACCCTAGCAGAGGCGATCTGAATCTGACCTCAACTGACCTCAAATTGATCTACTTTGTTCTCCCACGTTCTTCTCCATCGTCTGAGTGAACGGTTCTCTTGTCTCATTGTGTTCAGTGTGCGGCCTCCATTGGTGTTGCTGAAGAAATCAAGCCCAACTCGGTGCACATGGCGCTGCAGATCCCTCAGTACTTCCTGATGACTGCCGGGGAGGTGGTGTTCTCGGTGACCGGGCTGGAGTTCTCCTACTCACAGGTACAGACCGCACATCTTCAGAGAACCTGGTCGCTCCTCAATGTACTCGTGAATAATAATAATAATACAGTTTTTCTCAGTCGCTTTGGTACATTTCTCAGATCAGAATTGAAATTCTCAAAACCACGTTCAATCTTCACATCATTGTGTCACTTGTGCATATCAAAAAAGCAGTTTCTCCTCTCTTTGAACAAGTTGCAAATGCTTTGGTACATCCATTCAAATGATTATGTACAATTCTCTGCTCTTTCCTACATTATCAATTGCTTATGTCATGTTGATCAAAATGTATTGTAATGGATCTCTGTTGAATAATCTCCCCCTCACAACATTTAGCCATTAGTTCATTGCATAAGTCTTTACAATCAAAATTGTTGTCATAATATGTCAAGCATTTTTTTATACATTTCCATTATTACATTTTCCATTGAAGATATTCGTTGTGAATTACAATTTACAACATTTTTCTTCAAACTTTAGCCATAGTTTACATCAGAACATCCCTCCAGAGTACATTGTTGACTAAGCAATTTGACTGTCTTATCCATACAAAATGACACAAAATTACAAGGACTTGTCATTCTGATGGCATTGACATGTTCATTGACACATATATTTACTTTTGAGAGATGAACTAAGGATTTTGAGCAAGAGGGAATTGTTTTGAGAAATGCACTTACTGTTTTGCAAATTTCGAGGATGATTTGAGATGTCGAAATGTACCAAAGCGACTGAGAAAAACTGTAATACATTACATTTATACAGCGCTTTTCTAAATACTCAGATTCTTTACAGAGTGAGCACAAAATAAAATCATTGAATAAGAAAGGATATTAGTAAAATTATAAAAAAGGAGGAAGGGGAGAAAAGGGAAGGAGGTTATGTGGTGAAAGCAGTCTTTAAAGTGGGTTTTAAGGGCCTGAATCTCCATGTTGCCCTTGGTACGCACAGAAATGAGCATTGGGTTGTGGATGGATTTAAAGTGTTGTATGACTCATTACTAAGGAATACAATTCAAGTTGTATTCACTTTTTTATAACAAGAGAATCATTCTCTTTTGCAATGAAAAAAAACCTGAGCAACTTTCATTGTATTTTATTTCATTATTTATTTATTTTTGATTTATAGCTCTAACAGGGATGCATTCATTGATCACACAAACCATTCACATATGCACAAAGTGTCCCTTAGTGTCTACTGCTGACTATATCATCACCCTTCTCCCCCCAGGCGCCCAGCAACATGAAGGCTGTGCTCCAGGCTGGCTGGCTCTTCACTGTGGCCATTGGAAACTTCATCGTGCTCATTGTGGCGGAGCTCGCACAGATCCCAGAGCAGGTATACAGAAGCAGTCCTCCCTGTACAATACTTGGATTATTAAATGTCATATATTATTGAATTAATATTATTTTACAATGTTCTAGTATTTTGCTGCTCTGTGGTCTTTGTCTTCTGTGTGTTTGTCTGCCCCTGGAAAACCAGATTTCCTTCGGGATTAAGATGTATCTATCTTATCTTCTGCCATCAACCGTCACACAATAGTCCTTCTGTCTTTCCAGTGGGCGGAGTATGTCCTCTTCGCCTCTCTCCTGGTCGCTGTGTGCTTGATCTTCTCGGTCATGGCTCACTTCTACACCTACATAGACCCGGCTGAGATCGAGGCCGAGTTCAGGAAGAAGGACGACGACCACGAGGTCCAACCAGAGAAGAAGGATAGGAAGGACAGTCAGAGGAGCAAAAAGTCCTCCCTGGAGATGACCGAGGGCATGGGGGGTGGTCCCAAACAAAGCAGGATGTAGACACCTGTTGCTTTGAGGAGAGTCTTGTGTCTGTTCCATTGAGATGTGAATACTGCCAGTATTGTTTTGTTGACCACTGTGTGTGTGTGTGTGTGTGTGTGTGCGTGCGTGCATGCGTGCGCGCGCGCGCGTGTGTGTGTGTGTGTGCGTGTAAGTGTGCGTGTGCTTGTAAGTATGCATGAGAGAGAGAGAAAGAGAGGGATTAAGAGAAGGAGTGTGAGAGATAAATATAAATCTCTGATTATATGTGTAATGTAACAAAGCCTTGCTAATAAAAATTTAACGTGTATGTTTTTTCTTATTGTTACTCCTCCTATTTACACTTACTAAGGTACGAGATAATTATTATTACAAACTATTTATTCTAATAATATTATTACAATATTACAATATTTGTATTAGGGGCCGTTCAGAATTTATGGAATGGGCCACCGGAGGAAAATAGGGGGGGGGGGGTTATGTCTTAATATTCTTTGTTGATGGGTGGGTCACCCAACAATTTTTAGTCTGAGGGGGGTCCTCAATTTTTGTTATGAAACAGCAACATTTCAAAGTTCTTAAAAAAGTGTGTTTGGAGCATATTTTTCCATGTAGCTCTCAGTCTCGGCCCCCACCCCACCCCCATGATGAACCACACCTGACCCTTCCCCCTTAATCACAGGCATGTTATCAAGAACGAGCCAGGGCCCGGTTTCCCGAAACCTTCTTAAAGCCTTCTTAACGCTACGTCATTCGTAACCTCTACTATAAGTTCTAGTAGAGGTTCAAATTCTCTGAGCGCCAAGCAGAGAAAGGGGAGGTAACATGGCACCGTATGATGTCATATGGGGCCGGAAGCCAAATCGAAGCGTTTCAGCGATCTTTTTTTCAAAGGTGGAGAAAGATAGCTACTTCTCGGTTTAGACCTAATGCAATTTTTAGCTACTGGGGGACCATAGGGAGGCTACGGGAACTCAACTTAATGTTAGAAAATTTTCATGCCATGGGACCTTTAAGTGCCCTCTAGAGTGGTGAAAACGAGAATCTATCCATCTATTCGGACCTACTGCATTGACTGCAGTGCAGGCTGATCTACAACGTCCTCCGTGCATCTTTCTCTGTCGCCGCTCCCTTGCGTCTTTTAGTTGCGTGTGAAACGTTTCTTTTGAGTGAAAGACGCGTGTTTGGGAAAAAGAAAATAAAGTCTTGGTTAAGGTCTGAGAGCGCAAATAAATGCCTCAAACTAGTGCTGTCATGCAGGTTGCGATTGTCCGACTTGTTTCGTGCTACACGGAACGAAATGTAAACCCATGCATTTAGAGAGAGAGAGAGAGGTGTCCTGCATGCGCAGGTCGCGTTTGGAACCTGCGCGCACAGGCAGTCCTCTTTCAGGGGTTTTAGCTCATAAAAAAACTTTTATATTTATATATAGATATCTAATGTATTCATATATTGTTTATGTAGGCTATGTATAGCCTATATTTATATATAGTTATATTAATTGTTTCTTCAACTTAATTAATTAAAATAGCTGAATTTACTGTTTCTGCTTCTCTATCATATTTATAGTGTGTCATTTGCAAAATACCTTCATAGCCTACATCACATACAGTGTTGGGGAGTAACGGAGACATGCGTTACGTATTCAGAATACAAATTATAAGTAACTGTATTCCGTTACAGTTACAATTTAAATAGTTGGTATTTAGAATACAGATACATTGTTGAAATCCATGGATTTCAACTGTAGGACCTAATAGCCTACCTGCTTACGCATGTGAGGTTTTTGTTTCATAAGCAACAAATCAATCGATGAGCTCCATAACTCAAACCAGCCACTGTAAGAAGGTCTAGCATCTCGACTTTGGCCATTGGTTTCTACACACTAAAAGTAGGCCCTTCTCTCATAAAGTGTCACTTTTTTGTGACTGTACGTGAGCGTCGACACGTGGGCTGTTATTGTTTTTGCTCGACTGTGATTGGTCCTCCCAAAACATGAGCGAGCGACAGCGATCAAGATGGCGTCATAGGTAGTCCAGAAAAGTGATGAGGACGATCCGCAACGACAGCATTCCACAATAGTGGGGGTTCCTTCGCTATTTCTTTTGGTTTTTTAACCGGACTGGAACAACTTTGAACACAACGCAAGTCGTCTAAATCGCGCAATGAGTGCGCGACGCACTTCTGCATAGTTTAATCCGCCAACCTTACAGCTAACTCCCACTAGCTGCTAAAGTAGCTAGCGGAGCTCCGAGGGGAGACGAGCAGAGAGACACGGAGAGCAGAGAGACAGGGCCGAGAGCAGCGAGACACGACTGAGAGCAAAGAGACAGGGCCGAGGAGAGCAGAGAGACACGGCCGACGAGAGCAGAGAGACACAGCCGAGAGCAGAGAGACACGGCCGAGGAGAGCAGAGAGACGCGGCCGAGGAGGGAGACCCGGCCGAGGAGGTACAGGTCCACCGCCCACACACTGTTGTTGTCAGGACTTTTACCATAACCATATCTCTGATTAATCCTCGGATCTCAACAGCTGTCATTGTATGGACAGGCACCGAGGACCCACAGCACGTAGCTCCCGGTGAGGAGCCCTGAAGCCCCCTGTTGAGGAGCCCTGAACCCCCCCCCGGTGAGAAGCCCTGAACCCTTCCGACGCCATGGCTCACTGCCCGGTGCAGGGCAGGCTGCCCGGTGTACAGGTCAGTCTTTCCGCACTTCACCTTCTGGATAAAGTGTACACGCAGTTGTATGACTGCATGATGCATTGCAAACTTTTGTAGAGGTTGTGTGTGTGTTGAGTTGTTTTGGACCCAGCCTGTGCCTTCACACTGTAAATATTGCTGGTTTTATTGTGTATAATACAATACAATTAGCAGGTTTGTCTTGTTTGCCGTCTGGTAGACTGTCAACATGATCTTACTTTTCAATCATTCTGAAGGTGTTGTTACATTTATCTTGCTGTATCTCCAGCCCTCTGTGTAATTATTTGGTTTCTATAGAGTCTAAAGTCTCAAGCGATGCATTAATGATTAATCCACCTCATTGTGATTTACTGTAGTGTTTCCACCAGCACCATGCCCGTTCACAGATAATAAACATTGTTCATGTACACAACGACTAACGAAGTGATGATCAACTCCTTAATCTGACTGACTGAGGAATACACAGCGCTGAAAACTAGGTCATTTCCCCCCATGCACACAATATAAGACTCTACAGGAGACAGGGCAAGCCGTGTCCACACAGTCAAGGCTGTGTTTTCCACCGCCCTCGTTCCGTGCGCTTCAATCTTGGAAGTTGACCTGTTAGTGATTGTGGTTATAATGTAGACCAAAGGTCAATAGAAAAGCTATCTGGACAAGATTATTTAAGGGAGGGAGTGCTTGAGACGGGCCTCTGGGCACAAAGGGACTGCACATCTCTCAGTCGAGGGCGGTTGCCGATGGGAGAGTGGATCAGATGCATGCTTTTAGAGGGAGGGATTCAGGCGGCTTTAGTTGTGGCCGTAGCCCCCGCTGACTGGATAAACATCAAGGGAGCTTCAAACATTTTGTAATCACTTGGTCCCGGTGTCCATGTTGTCTCTGCCCCATGACATTTTTTTTCTTAGTAAGCTACTTTCCACCTGCATGACTGCCCCCACCATTGTTATGACAGGGCTGGGGTACTACTGTCTCTGCTCTCCTTCTTTTTGTAGAGGGGGTCTGTCTCTCTGTCTCTGTTCGTTGATTCTGTATAGATTCCCTGCTATATAAAAGGAGCAGGAAGGAGTCCCTTAACGGGCTGATGTCTCTCTTCCCCCCCCCCCCGCCCGTATGTTCCAGCCATGCATTAGCGGCCCTATACAGGGAGATATTCTCCCAGGAGTTATGAAAGGCAAAGCCCCTGAGCCAGGCCGGGACTAAGCACCGGGGTATGGAGGTCACCACAGCCCCAGGTTAAGATGTTTAGCCTCAATATACTGAATGCATGTTTCCGCCTCAGCCCATTAACCCTAGATACGTTGTGTGTGTGTGTCTAGCACTGGTGTACATAAAGTTGGTTACAAGGCCTAATTTCAGAAATCCTTTGTTTATGTCATGCAAATAATAAAACGGTTGCAGGATTTACGTTTTAAGCCGTTTTGACTTACAGCTGAGTAAGAAGGAAGCTGAAGTAGTGGGAATATAAATGACTATCAATCCCCTCGTTGGCTGTCAGGAAGTAAGCCTTTTTGTGAAATCAATAAGTCAGGGGTTAGTGCCTTGATTTATACACATCCACTTCATCTTGATTCAGGAGGTCGTTAAGCCTGGACTGGGACATACTCACAACCTACCTCCTCCCAGCACAGCCCTGATACCACAGCTAGTCGACTGGCAGGTGTTTTATCTGTCTACCCTAATTGGAAAAGGTTTAATACAAGTGCATTGCATTCGTGGGCAGGTCTCTGGCTCCAGCCGAGCTCGTACAACAATCCAAAGCCAATACCGAAGTATGTAAAGGACTTCTTTGTTGGTCAACAAGGCACAACAGGGCCGGTTTTAGGATTAGCGCCGCTGAGCGAGAAGGCGGTTATGGATAACAGAAGTGAAAAATTCCACACTCCGCCATGCCCTAGGTTCTCACGATTAATCAGGATGTGACATTCTTGAGCATTTGGGCCGCGCTACAAAGCACTGATGAAGTGCGTTTGGTTTTTATAGTACGCACACGACAGAGCTGTCGCCGTGCTCCGATGAGTTGTGACGGTGTTGATACTTTCTGATGGATTCTTCTCTGCACATCCTGCAGAGTTTGCAATGTGCCGATTATCAACAGCATCAACATAAGTCATTTCTTTTGACGGGAGAGGCAGGGAAACGTTTACAGCTCGTAATTCTCTGCAGGATGTTCGGTGTTGTGTTGAGGTCTGCAGCACTTTTGCGATTTCTATCTCCTTAACCACACCTCACCACAGCTCAGCAGCAGACGGTTCCCACCACACATGACACATCGGCTGCTTGGTGCAGAGTTTCCTGCCACGGTGCCACGTTCAAACAAAGTTAATTCTGTTATTTTCTGTTTCTCTCTGCTCTGTCGCCCCGATCAGAATTTCACGGCAGACCCAGAGGAGCTGTTCACCAAGCTGGACAGGATAGGCAAAGGCTCCTTTGGAGAAGTTTTTAAAGGCATCGACAATCGCACGCAGAAGGTGGTGGCCATCAAGACCATCGACCTGGAGGAAGCGGAAGACGAGATAGAAGACATTCAACAGGAAATAACGGTGCTCAGCCAATGTGACAGCCCATTCGTCACCAAGTATTACGGATCATACCTCAAGGTAAGCTGTTGGAGCCACCGCATGCTCAACTCCTAGTGGTAAGGATGTGAAGTATGTATCCAATTCAAACTAACACCGTCTAACGAGCTTAAGATGATGGGTCTGAACTTTAAGCCCTGTAATTAAACTGGGACGTGAGCTGTGTTCTTCTAGCCTTCCACCCAGGGCGTGTAGATACCCGAGGTCTGATCCCTTGCTTTGTTTTACTTTTTCAGGGTACAAAATTATGGATCATTATGGAATATTTGGGAGGAGGGTCTGCCCTGGATCTGGTAAGTTATCAAAGAAATTATATCACCGTTGCCCCCCCCTGCACACGTGCTGTACTCAACCAATGGCGTCGCTTCCCTCCTAGCTGGAGCCTGGGGCCTTGGATGAGACGCAGATTGCCACCATCCTGAGAGAGATCCTGAAGGGACTGGAGTACCTGCACTCCGAGAAGAAGATCCATCGAGACATTAAGGGTAACCGTCCTCTAGGGAAGGGCTTAGCCTTCTGATCCAGTGTGTCCGCATCGTGGCGTCCATCCCTATCACAATGGTTCTTCTACATTCCCCCGTCCTACAATATGGTCCAACAACAATTTAGTTAGAATCTTTCATTTTGAGCGTTGATGGTCGGTGCTCTTTGTACCTCTGATATGGGTTTGTGCGTAACTTTTTTATGTTACACATGTCTATTAACCTTAATGTAAATTAAATTAACACGAATTAACATTAATGTTGCATTAATAACATAATAACATAACATTCATGCAACATGAATTAATGTTGCATTAATTAACATTAATGTTGTATTAATTAAAAAATGTTTGCATTAATTCAAATTAATGCGACACGTTTTGTGTTGCATTCTACAGACAAGGTATTCCATTTGTTTGCGTCTATAACCAGGGGTGCACATAGCTTTTTTTAGTGAGTTACTCAGGTTAGTACCAGGAGAACGTGTTTGGTACGCACTCCACATGTAGCGTTGTTTTAATAACATCTGATGTTATGAAACTTACAGTTTCACAAAGCGATCCCATTTTCAATACACAACTTCTTAGGCACAGCATTTTTTTTTGCTCCACATTTTTGTAAATACAACTGCAGCAGCTTGACCACGGAGCGATTGAATGTCTCACAGTAACTTTGCGATCAGCTGATTTTCTTTCGCCATTCTGCAGTGTGTGCACGGTGCACAGCACACATGTATTTCAGTGCGCTCATCATTCGTTTCGAGCCAGTCTAGTTTTGTTTTGATGACCTGATGGTTAGTTACGCAAAAGCGTGGTAATGAAACAAGTGACGTTACGCATCCCTGATTATGGGCGCGCATGCGTAGTGTGCGTACCAGTTATGTGCACCCCTGTCTATAACATTAGTATCCTGTATGATAACTTGTGTGTGTGTGTTTGTGTTCTCCAGCGGCCAACGTGCTGCTCTCGGAGCAGGGCGACGTGAAGCTGGCGGACTTCGGCGTGGCCGGCCAGCTGACGGACACGCAGATCAAGAGGAACACCTTCGTGGGAACGCCGTTCTGGATGGCGCCTGAGGTCATAAAGCAGTCGGCCTACGACTCAAAGGTCAGGATATAGGCCCCGCCCCCTTACGTTATGGCATCGAGGTGAGGGAGCGTGCTGGTTCTTCAGTTTCTATCGTTTTATTCACACTAGACCAGATAGGGCAGCTGTTCCTCCCTTATCTCTCCTGCGGCGGTCTATGTTCCTGCTGCTGTCCCAGTCCCCCCAGGGGTTTAGTTAAAGGTGCCATGACATGCCACCAGGTGTGGTGTGTTTAGCCGTCACAAGCCAGGAAACAAGGAAAACAAGGAAATCTGCCCTAAGGGGCAGATTTCCAAAATGTTTGCTACAGTCCACTGGGTAGGTCCTAAGGGGCAGATTTCCAATGTTTGCTACAGTCCACTGGGTAGGCTGATAGACCAGCATCTATCCAGCACACATCTTGGTGGACACGCCCAGATTTCCGAAACGGCTTGTAACGGCTAATCACACCACACCTGGTGGCATGTCATGGCCCCTTTAAATGATTGATGTAAGGTTGTATTTATGGTTGGGGCCAAATCCTCATGGTTATCAGTATTCATTAACGTTGATTATGACCTAGGAGTTTTTCGTTGAAGACAAAAATGTCATTGCCTTGACAATTCATCGTGAATCCGTCTTTAAACATCTAGTTCTGTTGGCAGAGCAGCCATACAGCGGCTACTGCTGTAAAAACCCACTTAGTCGGCACCGAACGCGGAGGAGAAGGAAGGAGGACGAGAGACGCTCAGTTTGCCTCACATGGCACTCAGCACAGCAACTGCTCTCAGCTGCGTGCAGGAGGGCTCTTTTATTCAACCACGCCCACCTGACAGGTGGCTTCACCTTCACAATCAAATCATAATCACATCAATGTTCTGACAAATAAACATAAATCAATAAACAATAAACAATCAATAAGTGAGAATAATTGAGAGCAACACTCAACACCCCCACTTGCTCTCACATTACAAAAAAAAACATTTCATTTACATTCAGTCAGAAAACATCAATACAGTCTATTTTCTTTCAGTTATACCCAAACATAAATTCAGCAAATCTTGCTAACTTAAATTTTGTTGCAGGCTTGGTCATAAGATCTGCAACCATCTGCTCAGTTGGACAGTACTCTAATGACAGTTTACCATCAGTTACAGTGGACCGAATGAAGTGGTATTTAATATCCACATGTTTACATCGCTGTCTTTTAACAGGATTCTTAGCTAAAGCAATTGTGCCCTGGTTATCCTCAAAAACTATAGGTAGCATATACACATGTTTATCAATGCCATCTAACAGTTGTGTGAGGTACAGACACTCTTGGATGGTAGTAGCAAGAGCAATATACTCCGCTTCACAAGTGGACAGTGCTACCGTGGGCTGCTTTTTGGTCTTCCATGACACTAAAGTGCCACCCTGAGATAAAGTTACACAATACCCGGTTGTACTACAACGATCTTTTACATCACCAGCCCAGTCTGCATCACTGTAGGCTTGTATACCCAGGTTCTCATTACTCTTACTATAACACAACTTCTTATCACTTGTACCTTTCAGATATCTTAGCACATGTTTAACTGTACAAAAATGTTCAACAGTAGGTTCGTTGAAATACTGTGACAGTTTACTTACAATGAAGCTTAAATCAGGTCTTGTACAAACAGTTAGATAAATCAGACTACCCACTGCTTCTCTGTACATTGAAACATCACTCAGTAATGCAGCATCATCTGTGTAGTTCAGTTTCTGTTCACAAGGTGTTGACCTAGGTTTGCAATCTTGCATGTTAAACCTTACCAGAATCTTCTCAACATATTTTGATTGAGACATTGTTACACAGTTATTACATTGTTCGAAATCAATACCCAAAAAACTTCTCAGTTTGCCTAGGTCCTTCATTTTGAACCTTGCTGCAAGCATGTCTTTTGTAACCTTCATAGCATTCTCATCTCTCTCTTGATATTATATATATAGTTCCTTGATCAGTGACTTTCTGATCTCCCAAGTCAAATCCCCAAAACGACATCCCATGTCCATGTCCATTTCAGCTCCAACTGCTTACATCCTCCAAATCTGGATCAGACTGCCCATGCCTCCACATACCTGCCTCTCCCCACAGCTCACCTCTGCATTATTAATGCCCGTCTGGCCAAAGCAGAGCCTGCTGGCCTGGTAATGGGCCCCCCCCCCTCCCCACTCAAAGATGTCATTATCAGAGTTGGGACGTAAAACCAAATAATTTTGCTACTTCCCATTTAATAATTTATTTTAAAGAATAGAACCTCGACTTCAGCTGACATCAAGTCTTCTCACCGTTCAACTCTTACAGTTGAATGGTGAGATCAGGTCTTAACGCAGTGACTCTTACAGTGACGGTAAAGCCCAAAGGGCTCTCCGTATCTACGTACAGCACTTTACGGAGGACTATAAATCCACCTTAACAGTGACATCAGGTCTTAACGCAGTGACTCTTACAGTGACGGGTAACGGTGACATCATGTCTTAATGCAGTGACTCTTACAGTTGACGAGGAACGGTGCGTCAGAACTGAGATCTGACACCCCTCCCGCCCTGAGTTAAAGGGAGAACTGACCACGACGGGACTGGTTCAGTTTGGTGTTGTAAGCCCAGAATTGTTATTGTGTCCTGCAGGCAGATATCTGGTCCCTGGGCATCACGGCGATTGAGCTGGCCAAGGGGGAACCGCCCCACTCTGAAATGCACCCCATGAAAGTCTTGTTCCTCATCCCAAAGAACAACCCGCCCACCCTGGAAGGCAACTACAGCAAACCCCTGAAGGAGTTCATCGAGGCCTGTCTGAATAAGGAGCCCAGCTTTGTAAGTTGGATGTGCACTTCGCAGTGGGTGCTCCTGTGCCTTTAAGAGGGCAGCCATGTGTTTAAGTCACATGTTCACGTGTTGTTGTGTGTTGTGTGTTCAGAGGCCAACAGCCAAAGAGTTGTTGAAGCACAAGTTGATCGTGAGACACGCCAAGAAGACTTCCTACCTGGCTGAGTTGACGGACAAGTACAAGCGCTGGAAGGCGGAGCAGTCCCACCAGGACTCCAGCTCGGACGAAGAGGACTCGTGAGTGGAGGGGGGTGGAAGGCTACAGATGGAAGAGGGCAGGACTTCAGCCACATGGGTTGAGAGGCGAGAGAGGGCGGGACTTCAAATACATGGGTTCAGAGGCAACTGAGAGGGCGGGACTTTCAGCTACATGAGTTGAGAGGTGAAAGAGAGAGAGGGCGGGACTTCAACTACATGGGTTTAGAGGCAAGAGAGAGAGGGCGGGACTTTCAGCTACATGGGTTGAGAGGCGAGAGAGAGGGCGGGACTTTCAGCTACATGGTTTAGCGGTGAGAGAGAGGGCGGGACTTTCAGCTACATGGGTTGAGAGGGCAGGACTTTCAGCTACATGGGTTGAAAGGAGAGAGAGAGGGCGGGACTTTCACCTACATGGGTTGAGAGGTGAAAGAGAGGGTGGGACTTTCAGCTACATGGGTTGAAAGGAGAGAGAGAGGGCGGGACTTTCAGCTACCAGGGTTGAGGGGCGGGACTGCGGTATCCATTTCTGTTGCATGCCTCGTATATTGCTTTGTCACAGTCTTTGGACAAAACCCGCTCGGGACTGTTAACTAGCATACACAGCTAGTTAACCGGTAGTAAGGGACCTTAAACGGCGTTGCTGTAGACAGGCTGAGAGAGGATCCCGATTTTAAGTGTGATCCCCAGACTTATTCGAAGACCGCCCGCACACAGCGGCTCATCATGAGCGTGTCCGTCCGTCTTGTTCCCACGCAGCGAGCGGGAAGGCCAGGCGTCCGGCGGCCGCGACCCCGCGAACGATGCCTGGGTCTTCAACACCATCAAGCCGAACAAGCTGAACCCCAACAAGGTCCCCAACGGAGCCGCCGCAGCCCCTGCGGAGGCCGCCCAGGAGCAGGTGCTGCTCGATTTATTACCTTTGTCTGCTGCCTTTACAACGTTCTACCTCTGAGGAGGTGCTCACTCGGAGAGGAACGTTTTCATGTTTACCAACATCCTGCTCTTTTTTTTTTGGGTGTAGGAGCCGGAGAGTCCGAGCAGGCCTTTGTCTCAGAGCCTGGCCTCCATCTTCTCTCCGCTGTTTTCTGAGGTAATTATCACGGGGCAGGGGTCATTATCATAAAATCAGGGGTAAGGGCTAATTATCATAAAATTGACCAGTTAACGAGGTGGGTCAGGGATCAACGGTTAAAGTATTGGTGTTTGAAACACGCTTGGCCTCGGCTCGCCCAAAGCTGTCATTATCAGCATTGGAACATAAAGCCAAATCATTTAGTTATTTCCCTTTTAAATCATTTATTTAAAAGAATAGAACCTCGACCTCAGCTGACATCAGGTTTTAACGCAGTGTCTCTTGCAGTTGAACGGTGACATCAGGTCTTAACGCAGTGACTCTTACAGTGACGGTAACAGTGACATCAGGTCTTAACGCAGTGACACTTCCAGTGACGGTAACAGTGACATCAGGTTTTAACGCAGTGACTGTTACAGTGATGGGTAACAATGACATCAGGTCTTAATGCAGTGACTCTTCCAGTGACGGTAACAGTGACATCACGTCTTAACGCAGTGACTCTTCCAGTGACGGTAACAGTGACATCAGGTTTTAACGCAGTGACTGTTACAGTGACGGGTAACAATGACATCAGGTCTTAACGCAGTGACTCTTCCAGTGACGGTAACAGTGACATCAGGTCTTAACGCAGTGACTCTTCCAGTGACGGTAACAGTGACATCATGTCCTAATGCTGTGACTCTTCCAGCTGACGGGGAACGGTAAGCCCGGGGCAGCAGAGGAGCTCCAGGGGGCCATCTTCTCTGCTGAGGAGTCGTACCCGGGGATCTGCGACTCTCTGGTGTCCGAGCTGCTGGAGAGACTTCAGAGGTACGCAGCGTTCCTCCACGCCACGCCATCCTGTCCTAGGGCCGTACCAGCTGAATCAGTGGACTGGGTCACCAATGACTCGGTAGCATTCACAGCATGCGGACAATGGTTAAAGCTCAAGGCTCTGAACAGTGTTCAGACTTTGTAAATTGCTGCATAACTTCAGGTTCAGATAAAACACTCTGTCACTACGGACGTAGAACCAGGTCGCTCCCATTCCGAACGTGTGTGTGTGTGTGTGTGTGTGTGTGTGTGTGTGTGTGTGTGTGTGTGTGTGTGTGTGTGTGTGTGTGTGTGTGTGTGTGTGTGTGTGTGTGTGTGTGTGTGTGTGTGTGTGTGTGCTAAACGTTCTCCTGTTTCCCAGGTATTCCCTGCCGAGGTCTGGCTCCTCCCAGTAGGCGGAGCCCTATTGCTGCCACGCCCTCCTCCGTCTCCCTGATCTCCACCATCTCGCCTCTGGACACCGCTGCTGGGGGGGGGGGGGAGCGGAGCTTCCAAGGACTGGCGCCCAGAGGGCTTTGGGCGGAAGCAAATCATGGGACAGGGGGATGCGTTTCCACGGGAACCCCTCCTCCTCCTCCTCCTCTTCCCAGAGGACGGCGCCGCGCAGGGCCGAGCGGCACCGGCTGGAGCGGGTTCTCCTCCTCCGACCGGGAGCTTCTGATTATGACGCACTGCGGACGCTACAGAGAATGATGGCGGGGCTTCTGCACAACGTCTTTACCCTCGCCCCCCCCCCCCCCCCCCCCCCGCGGAGGAAATAATCAGACGTGTGTGTGTGTGTGTGTGTGTGTGTGTGTGTGTGTGTGTGTGTGTGTGTGTGTGTGTGTGTGTGTGTGTGTGTGTGTGTGTGTGTGTGTGTGTGTGTGTGTGTGTGTGTGTGTGTGTGTGCAGTGGAGAGGGAAGATTGAAGTGTTCTATTTAAATCTCAGGTATCCTGCTTAGAGTGGATGAGATGGTCTGGGAGATGAACAGAGCTATATGGGGGGGCTGTACAGACGTGTAAATAAGCTCATTTTTATAAATATAGATATAAATCTATGTATATATATATGTGTGTGTATATATACACATATATACACACATATATATATATATATACACACACGTGTGTGTATATATACACATATATATATACACACATAAAGGCACACATATATGTGTGTGTATGTGTATATATATGTATATATGTACTGAGAAAAGATTGAGTATTTAAAGAGATCACTGTGTTTATAAATGGCCAAAATGCAAGCTGTAGATTGGTTGGTTTCAAGGCGAGCGTTTCGAGACGACTTTACTGCAGAGATCGGTTCTTGAGATGCCCTTGCCTCAATTCCTTTTCTTTTGTATATCTGCTTTTGATTTGACTTAATGTGAACCTCTCCAGTCGCTCTGTTGAATGGGAGTGGCGGCGCTCTGCCCTGATGGTTCTGTTAACGTCTCATTGGACGTTTGGTTTCTCACTCTTATGCTGTGGCTGGGCCTTTACCATCAAGATGAAGAATGTATACAGAAGGCTGGACCGATGAAAACACTGGATAGCGTGTTCCAGGCCTTTGGCTTCAAGGATTACTTGAGCTATGCTGGACTATAGGCTGCTTAATTTGACCTTTTATTTCCTTGACCTTTTTAGCGGCGTGCGTTTAACTGATTAGATCCTATGAGGTCTCTTGGCTCATTCATTCCACTGCTATCCCTGAGCTAAATTGACGGACTCACGTCTTCCCCTCATGTCGCAGAGGTGCTGTCGCTTCCCTCAACCCGCCCTCTGCTTTAATTGCACTTAACATTACAGACTATAAATGCCTTTTTTTACGATAAGCAAAGTAGCCATACATCGGTAGCATGAGGCATCCTGTGTCGCTCTACCCGGGATTCGTTCCCTCCTGGAGTCTGTGTGGGCTGCGGAGCTGGTTCTGCAGTTTGGCACTTTATCTGCGTGTGGTGGGGCTTCGGTCGGGGCCTCGCGGTTCCTTCAGTCGGGGTCTGCTGGAAGACGTGTGAGCTGTAGTGAGAGGATCCACTGCTGCCCTCATAGAGGCGCTAGTGAACGTTTGACTGTGCTGACGTGTGACATGTATGCGTTGTAGCATACGAGACTGAGATCGCCCGAGTCCTGAACACTGACTTTGATTCTAGCCTTTAGTTAATGTCGGCTGAAGTGTTGGTTGATAGATGGGTTTAAGTATTAGCTGCTTTTGAATTGAGCAAAAGGGTTTTTTTCTTCTCCATGTGTTATGATGATGCAGCTTTCTTTATGCTTTCGTGCAGATTAGGGGAGATTAGATAATCTAAGTTTCTGCATCTTGCTTAGTGTTGTTTTAGGTGGTGATTTGGTTTTGTGTCGAAACATTATTGGTAAAGGAAACGACAACCTGCTAAATTCCTGTGTCCGAAAACATTTGACCTTTCTGTCCTGTGCTGTTCATTAACAAGATTACACAATTTATTTGGAGGGAAAAGAGTTACCACATCAAAAACAAGTTTAAAGAGGCAGAAGTCTATGGTGCTGCAGAACAGGAGTAGTGAGGACGTGATGTGCTGGATCTGTGATTGCTATTGGTCACATGGATCGGTGATTGCTATTGGTCACATGTTAAAGTCAATTGTTTCCTTTCAGCAAGTTCCTTCAGTCATATCTAGACAACCCTTGTCATGAGATGATTTACGTGCCATGGCTTCACAGCCAATTATCTCACAAACATCATTTGCTCCTGCTCATACTTGTGGATTTGCACTTTGTATTTTCATCTGGATAAAAACAAGAACTTTAACTCGGCCGTATTTGAATACTCCAGTTTTGTTAGTTGAGCTCAGTAGTGGCAAAAAATGTAATTTAAAAAAACATTTCATGATCCAAAAAAACTGTATTAAAGATTAACATGAAGTTTTTTTTTGACGTCGCAATAATTGTGGGGTACCCATCTCTAAAATGTGTATGTTTTTGGAGCAGTGTTAACTCGTTATCTGTCATCAAGGTGTTCAGAGTTTTGAAATGATTGAGGATCAATAAAGTTCTAATACAAATTTGTTATGTTACATTTCAACAATCGCAGACACTTATTCTATTTGACACGCCTTTGTCGTCTTGCCCAACAGACTTTCCAAATAATTAAATTCAAGAACAAAGCACAGGGGTGCACCAGGTTACAGCTCGTACCATATAGGCACAGTCCTGAATGCAGCGACCAAGGTTTGAATCTTGCCTGTAGTCATTTGCTGCAAGTCCTCTATCTCCCATACCTTCTTCTCTATAAACAGGCATGCAAACTGGTTTGGGGTGAGAATGATGCATGAGCCGAGGAAAACACAGACCCACTAGGGCAGGGCTATTCAATTAATTTGAGACTGGGGCCAGTTCATCAAACTGAAGCAAAACAAGGGGCCGGAGAATATGACTAATCACGGTAACAAATAAAGAAATGAACACAGCATATAGGAGTCGATATATTAAATTTTTTATGCAGAACAACATGCACATTATGATGCATTAAGACACATGGGCCCAAAGCATTGTTACATTCAAATTCAAATGTCACATTCAAACTGTCCCCTTTCTAAAACAGAAATGCAGCTAATTGGTAACTGAATACAGCTCATACTTTTTTCCTTCTAAAAAAATAAAACAGACTGCCCCATAAATTCACACATGAACTACTGCTGTTTGTACACAAGAAAAATATACATAAAAATGTAAACCTTTGTATACAAAAAATACCTTAGACAAATTCACTTTTGTCTATTTTGAACATAAATCAGACACCAGCAATATCGCAGATATTTAAGATTGCACTCATTTGAGTTTTTTTTAGGAGAACAACTTGGATTTGGCGCGCGTCAACATGTTGGTAACGGACGCTGCGTAATAACGAAGCAAGGCACAAGTAACGTCTTTGCATAATACACAGTAGGCCACAACGGCAATGCATCACACAGAACATTATTTATAGGCGTCACCTACTGGCGCATGTAGGCAGGTGGGGGGGGGGGGCGATTACGTGCTGGCAGAGTTGTTGACGGGCACGATTACGGGCTGGCGTAAAACATAACCACGTACTCGGGGTAAACCTTACATTTATCCAGTGTTTCAAACACATGACCACACCCCAGCTAACGGGCAACATAACATAACACATAACAACATAACATCCTCAGCGATCAATTCCATAATTAATTAAATAAAAAGGGTGGGAGTAATTCTTAAATGAATAATCAGGCATGCAAAAAAAAAAAAGATTATATAAAAAAATAATGAATAAAAAAAATTTGACCTGCACGCATATCCCAAAAAAAATATGCGCGCGCAGGTCCAAAAAAAGATATGCGCGCAGGTCCAAAAAAAATATGCGCGTGCAGGTCCAAAAAAAATATTCGTATATTTATATATATATTTTTTTTTTTAATTTAGATTGCTAATCCTGTGTGTACAATGCATTTTGCTCTGGCGTCCTCCTTGGTCTGTTGTTGTTCTGGGATGCACTAGCTTTATTTGCACTCAGTGGCCCATCCTCGGAGGCCTTCTGTACCTGTGAGGTAGAATGGAGGGGGGTCCGATTTTTCTGTCTCTCATCCACTCCCGTCTCTCACTCAAACATACGCGCACACATAGCTCCAAGTTGTCTCTATACTATATTTCTGCTCCTTTCTCCCGTCATAAGAACTTTCCCACTAATATAGCTTTCTTTATAAAACATTAGTATTCATTTTTAGTGTTTCTCATGTCACAGAAACCACAGTGAATCCTGTGTTTCTGTGCCCCGCTGTGGTGACAGCACAGAGCTCCGGTACCGTTATAGGACAGCGGTGGTTTCTTTCAGCTTGTATTGTATTCCACTTTTAGCGAAAACACACATAACATTAGCTTGAAAGAAAAAAAACTGTTTAAGTATGCTTATCTTTGCGTGAATTTCGGGATGACTCGTCTGCCAATGACTTCAAGTTGGTTGTTGCGCCAAACTGTTTACAAAGGGACACTTGCTTGCGACGCAGCAAGCGCCTGCTAGTTGACCTGCCGGGCGGGACGATCAGTACTTCCCCACATAAAGAGCTTCGTTCTGATTGGATCGCTTCCCAAATCGTCCCGCTTATATTTTCGTCTCGTTTTTATTCGTTAACGACAGTGTCAAAAGATTTCGTCGTAGTTTTTGTCATCCTAAATTGATTTTTATTTAGTTATCGTCTCGTTTTCGTCAGACTGTAGACACCCCCCCCCCACCCCCAATGTTTTCTCAATGGATCTCCACGAATCACACAAGTGGCCAATTTTGTTTTAAAAACGGCGAATTTCGCCGAAAGGTGACTAGTTTGCATGCCTGTATAAAGCATAAATGCAAAAATAAATCTTTAAACAAAGCATGAGAATATCAGCCAATACCTCACAGCAACTTTTATTTGTACATCCAAAAAACAAAAGGTCAAATTTCTCACACTATATACAGATATTCATACAGTGTTTATACACATATTACATAATTTGTACACAAGAAAAATATACATAAAAATGTAAACCTTTGTATACAAAAAATACCTTAGACAAATTAAACAAAGACCGATAACAAAATGTGACTAGAATATTAGCTCATCCTATCATCTTTAAAAACAGTAATACAGTACATTCAATGAGTATAGGAATTTGTCAACCATCTCTGATTTCAAGCAGTTACAATTGCCTACAAGCCCTGTTAATTGTTGTTCTATGTGTGTCGGGAGAGCGTCGGTGAAGCAACTCGTTTCCATGCTATGTGAATACAGCAGTATTGCCTTGATTGCCCAAACCCAAGGAACATTCAATCCAACCTGAATTTCAGGAGCACTGTGTGTGTGTTGCCCTCTCTGGAGAAAGCCTGTTGTCACCTCCGGCGGCGCTACGTATGGACACTTTAGTAATGTGTTGCCTCTTTGGAACCAGGAGAAAGAGCTGGGCCTTCTCACAGGTGGGACGTGGACTCAAGGGTGACTGAGCGCTGATAGTGACGGGACGACTCTGGCTTGGTGAGATTGCAAGCGAAAAGGCAAAGACAGATCTGGGGGGGGGGGGGGGGGGTTGGGGTTGGGGGGGCGGGGCATGTGACACACCGGCGACCTTGTCTAGTCCTGTTCAAAATAAATCTGAAAGCAACAGATCCACATCCGTTTGCTTCACAGAAACCAAAATAAAATGAGTGTATTCAATGCGTGTTCATCTTGGATCTCGCATCACCGACCAGGCTCTGCCTGACGGGCTCACAGCCCAGGTGGGAGACCGTGCTGTGAGACCAGTCGCCTCCACATGAAAGCCGGACGTAGAGAGAGAGCGTCCTGCTGCGGTTTAATAGCTATCAAAAGTACCTTCCTAACGGCCTATCAGAACAAAGGACAGGGGAGGGGTGGGGGGGGGTGGACAACAGATCCTATCCACTTAGTGCACAAACATTTTGATAGCCATTAAAAAACAAGACACGTTCCACCAAACACACGTTCCACTTTTCAAACAACTTCAATCCATCGTTAATCAATAATTCACCAACGGACCCCCGATGTAGAGACTGCTACTCTATAGACCTAATACTCAACAATGTCTGAATAATTTATATTAAAAAAAGAACCACAACGCACGGTGGTGGTACTGCTGCAAGAGAGCTCGTCCAACGGGAACCCCCGGCGAGGAGACCCCCACTTTACTAAAACATTGTTTTTAAGAAAGAACTCGCTCAAGTGACCATGCATCACTGACCTTAATGCCACCTGATTCTGAGCCTTCAGAGAGCCAGACAGTGCCCTAGCCTACGTCATGGGTAGGCTAGGGCCTACCCATGACGCCCCCACAGGTGTTAACACTCCCACCCGGATCAACGGTGACCCCCACATCTCCTCAGACGTGGTGGGGGGGGGGGGGGGGGGGGTGGTACCGCCCACCCACCAAAACCACAGCGGCAAACTGTGATCCACTGATCAGGTAGGCCGGGGTGTTCTTAGTGGGGGTCCACACCTGAAACAGTACTACCTCCCCAACACTGGCATGATTACATGTGTACCTCCGCTCCCTATGTGGTACGACCCTGGAGACGGAGAGACCTGATTGGTCTATTCTAGTTCACCAGAAGCAGAGCAGACATTTAGAGATGGAGAGAGAAAGAAAGTTCTTATGACAGTTATATAGGTCCAAACGTTGTCCTGGTCCCACAGCGGTCTGCTACATTTAGGAGGAGACCAACACAACACGGTACTAGAGAGAGTATGACCATGGATTTATTGCTTTAGGAAACCAGATTTACTCGCACGTCTTACTAGGCCACCAATATGGAGACCCACGGCCTATGGTGAGGTCAAAGTCTGTCCGGACAAACTGATAAAAACAATCCGCTATATATTTACACACGCACAATATAAAAAGAGCTGTTTAAAAGTAGCTTGGTGAATCTTCCATTCGTGGGAAAGCTTGAAAGGATTTTCATATTTCATGATACAGGTTAGAGCGTCGCAGTAATTGTTATGGGTCACAAACATGACAAACTATACTCTATACTCCGTCTTTCCAGGGGGTGACTGAGGATGGGTTTGAGAGAGTGGGGTGGGGGGTTGTAGGGAGTGGGGTTTTTGAGAGAGGTGGGGGGGGGGGGGGGGGTACGATCACATGAGAAGCAAGGCAGGATATGGTTCATCGTTATGGGACAGGAGCTGACTGGAGAATAAGAAAACTAATCGTTGATTGAGGCGTTTAAGTGAATGGATTCCGAAGCGCTGCGTTTATCACTAAGTTGGGAGTAATCTCTAAAGGTCATTCACGTGTGTTCACAGACAGACTCCTCTACGCTGCCCCCTGCTGGTGAAACCACAGGGCTTCAGGGCCTGACCTCAGCTCCAACTGACTTTCATCCCTGAAGGGAAAGCAGATGGCTGGCGATAGAAAAAGGAAAAAAATTAAAATGGGGCAAATAAGCTGTGCAAAAAAAACAATATAAAATTTAAATCAGAACAATTGTGCACCTTTACCACATCGCCTGGAGCAGATGAAGACAGAGGCTCGACCGGAGGCCAGTGAGTGGACGTCCTTCCTCCCTCCCTCCCTCCCTCCCCCCCCTCGGCCGTCCCCGGGGGGGGTGGTGGGCCCGGCCAGGCAGCCCGTGTTCAGTTGCTCTGCGGGAAGGGGGGCGTGGCGCTGTTGGCACTTGCCGCGGTGGCGCTGGCCAGGGAGAAGCCAGCGGGGGGCGCTGTGGAGCTGTGGCTGGGCTGCACGTCCTTGGGGATGCCGCTGTGGGGGGAGGCCAGCTGGTGGCCGAAGGCCGCGCTGAACTGAGGGAGCTGCTGCTTAGGCTGCGTGGAGGTCAGGAGTTCGTGCGACGCGGACGCCGGCAAGAGGGAGGGCGAGCGGCCGGGGGAGGTGGTCAGGCCGGCCAGGCCGCGCGGGGGGATCGCTGAGAGAGCCGCCATGGGCTGGAGGGTCACTGAATGCGTGGCGGCGGCGGCGGCAGGCGGGGTGGACAGGGACGTGGAGAGGAGGTGGCCCTCCACGCAGGTCAGGTGGCCAAACGGCGAGGGGTCGTTGATGGAGATGGAGAGGCTGTTCCAGGTAGAGCGCGGCGGGCACGGCCCCCCGCCCAGAGGCGCCTCCAGCAGCAGCGGGGGGTCGGCGTGGAAGGCGCCGGCGGTGGGCGAAGAGATGTGGTCACTGTAGGGCGATGGCACGTGCTCGCTGCTGTAGTGGCTGCTCTGCGGCGATGCCGTGGGCGGGGCAGCGTCCGCCTTGCAGGAGAGCGTCCGGGGAAACGTCCGCTCCGTCAGGGAGCTCTGGGTGAGGAGGGCGGGGTTGGAGGCCGCCGCCGCCGCCGAGGACACCGCCACGGAGGTCAGGCTGGCGCCGGCGCTGGGGGGCAGGGCGGAGGGCAGCGAGGAGGGCGGTGCCGGGGGGAAGTGGTGGTGATGGCCGCCTCCACCGCCGCCGCCCGCCTGCAGGAGGCTGGCCTCCAGCTCCAGGCTGGTGAAGTTCTCCGGCGGCATGCGGCCGTTGAGCAGGTCGCCCATGGCCACGGGCTGCACCGGGCCGGGGAACACCGCCATGGCCCGGTGGTCCACCCCCTCCGAGGAGGCCAGGTCGCCCATGGAGTTCAGACACACCAGGGACTCCGGGTAGGAGCCCATGGCCTGCAGCGCACGCACCAGCTCCTCCGCCTCCTCCGTGGTGGGCAGCAGCTCCCCGTTCTTCCCTGGAGGTGGAGGAGAGGCAGACATGTTTTAGCTGGACAGGAAAGTGTACATGTATACGAGGGGGGGGGGGGAACCCGTCCCACCGTGTATATCGGTAAGAAAACATATTGCCAGCTACCCATTTGTATTACCACAAATACCGTAATTTTTTTTTAATTTCAACCTTCAGAAAACCGTTATGTTTTCAGAAGGTTTCGTCTGATAGTTTGTATAAAATGTATCTACAGAAACCAAGCCGCTGAAAGATCTGCATTCACCTTAACCCTACTTGAAAAACATGCACATTTATTTCCATCTTTTCTACCATCTTGACGTTTTTCAGGCCGTGCAGCAGCAGAAGAATGTTACCTTCAAACAGGTCGAAGACCTGCATGTCGTCTGGGAGCCGGGGCAGGACGTCGGAGAAGTCCTCCTGGTTCAGCTCCAGGTCGTTTGGAATGTCGGCTATTTCATTGGTGATGTCATCAGGAAGCTCGTCTGCACTCAGGTCGGGGGTAGAGGCGCTCCTGATGGACACATGAATACACCTCCTATTACCTCATGGACACACTAATACACCTCCTATTACCTCATAGACACATGAATACACCTTGTATTAGGCTCAGGGGAGACCCAGTCCTGTAGGCCTCATGGACACATGAATAAAGCTCCTATTAGGCTCCATCTGGATCCTATCCTATCAACATGAGTATGGGGGTTGTGGTGTCGCTGCTGACAAGGCCATGTAGGACAATATGAACCGCTTATGGATCGCTGAACGATTTAAGAGATTTGCCTATATTATTTATATCGCTGTGTCTTCAGTGGCCTAACCGATTGAGGCATACTGACTGATAGTATTGTGAATACTCTCAGTCAATCATGAATAACGATTGTTTACATTCATTCACAGGATTATTCAAAAATGTGGTATATTTAGTAGGGATGCCGATACCAGTACTCTGACTCAATACTGGGCTCATATACTCATATCCAGTCCAACGCAACATGACGTGACGTTGAAGAGGGTTGCCAAGGGTGAACACGAAACGTTAATGTGGTCATTTGTCTTATATAATCGAGGAATCGAGTATCCCTAGTACTTCGACAATTTCCTAATTTCATTTCCAGGATAATATAGTGGAGTATCTCGTTCTTGAGATTTGAAAGACTTTGCCTGTGGCGCCCCCCCCCCCATGCTGAGCAAACGCCCGCCCTACGCCCCCCCCCCCCCCCCCCCACGGACCTGATGCTGGCCTGGGAGGGCAGCGAGAGGCTGGTGGAAGGCATCCCCAGGTTCCCCTGAGGCAGCGCTGGAGGAATGGGCTTCTGGGGCCTGCGGGGGCCTCTCCTCCGCTTCTTCTTGTGTTTTTTGGTGAGCGCCGGGGGCTTGGTCTTCTTGCGGGGCTTGCGCTGCTGCTGCTGCTGCTGCTGCTGCTGCTGCTGGTGCTGGTGCTGGTGCTGCACTCGGCGGTTGCCGTCCCCACGCAGGAAGTTGTCCTACAAGAGGAGGAGACGGGCGTCAGAATGCAGCTTGAGGCCTGGTGAACCTGCTGAACACCTGCTGTGTCTGTTGGGGAGAGCGGCTTGGTTGCTCAAAAGGTACTCGGTCCAATAAGAACTCCGACCTCAAGCCAATGATGGAGGGATTTGACCATTTGGCAGATAAAAACAACTCCAGGGTTATACCATACCAGGTCATCCCATTTTTATTTCCCCTACCTGCTCAAAACCCTACAAGCTGCTTAGGATAAAAGAGGCCCAACAGTCCCAGGTACGAGGGCAGCGCACTCACCATCTTTTTGGCATGCTCCTCGCAGAGCGGGGTCTGGTGAGTGATGTCGAACACCGGTATGGAGCACTGCTGGCCGTCTGCAAACTTGGCGGTGCAGCTGGAGAACAGCTGCTGAGAGTGGTTCAACAGGATGTCTTGAGAGATCCATTAAGGAAATACTGCAATATCCCAGCAATATCCCAGCAATATCTCAGGATCATTTTTGATGTTTCAATTTAACTTCGATCACTTTGAACCCAGCCGGATTACTTACATACCATATCCAGTAGAATATGCCTGCAATACAGTGGAGATACCTCACTTTAGAGTCACTTAATTTACTTAGCTTCAGTTAAATATATATACTTTAAGATAAGCATGTTGTTACTTTTTGCTGATGTTAGATGCTGTATTTCGTGTGTCTATTGCTGGTTGCGTTCCTTCTATTCAATTAGTTTGATGTTTCTGGCTTGAGCTGCGCCACTGTACCATGCCCAGTAAAACAGTCATTATGCACTTAATTATTAAAACATTCATAACAATAAAAGATTTTGTCTGCAAAAAAGAAATAAACATTATCTTCTACATGCTGAATGGATTAATGAGTGCATTCCCGTCCACACAGCAGACATTGTGTGGAGTGTGGTGGTGAGTGTGAGGCTCTGCAGGCAGGTCAAGGATACGCTGAAAGCAGTGTCGGGTGAAGGGCAGGGCGCTGCCTGAGCAGGCAAGGCCCTTGGTGCTGCCGCTGCAGATCCCTGACTCTGTGGTGTTGGGCTGCCCCGCGGGACCGGCACTGGAGAGGGGCGCATCAAACCAGGACTTGGTGAGAACGATTTTATCAAGGTGCATTGGAGTACCGAGTTTTGTAAGATGTCAAACATTTCTATGTTTAAACACAGTGCTACGGTAGAACATCGGGATGATGCTGACCAAGTAGTCTTTAATATCACCATCTTTTAACACAGGGTTTTTTCTCCAAACTGCTTTTAACATTTAAAAAAGGATTGGAAGCAAAGACTACTGAATGCTACATAGCAAACACATCTACCAAGAAAACAAGCTTGAATGTTCAATCAAATCAAAAGCTCAATCAGAGACAGACACATCTCTCACGAGACACACAGACAGTCCTCCGTACCTTGAGGAAGTGCTGGAGAAGTTGTGGAGCTCCTGGATCAGCTGCCCAGCACAGTTGGGGTCCTTACTGGCTGCATGAAGGAGGGCTTTGCGGAAGGCATAGCGGTATCTCTTCTGGCGCATGCTGGCCCTCTCCTGCCGGCACATGTGCTTGTATTTCTCCTGGAGGTACGAGCACAGCCTCAGCAGCCGCGTCCTCCGCGAGGAGCGCCCCTCCTCCTCCAACCTATCGTCAGAAAACAAGCAACCATCAATCACCCATCATAAGCGCACGCCGGTCATAAGCTTCCAATATGAACCCATCATCATGCATTACGGGTGGCTGCTGCACTGACCCGTCTTGTGGTCTCCAGGAGCTGTGAAACGGCCGATCCCTCTCCAGGTCGGCGTCCTCCTGCTCCACGTCATCCTCGCCGCTGTCCTCAGACCAGTCCAGTCCTGGAAGAGAGCTTGTTAGAGTGGCCCGGCTAGCTGCTAGTAGCCCCACAGCCCCACAGTTACGCTCGAGAGAACACTCCCTCTCTTAAACCTTTCGGACCACAATACCATTCAAAACACAAAGATTGATAAAGTAAGGCACCTAGATGCGGGAAGAGGTCTCCGTGGTCCTGGCGTCGCTTGGCGCAGAGCTGCACGAGGTGCTGCAGCCGGGTGAGGGAGGCCGGGGGCGGCGAGAAGCCTGCCGGCCGCATGACCACCACGTGCCGCTGGGCGCCGCTCGGCCCATCCTTGCAGCTGCTAGGCAGGTGGGTGGCAGTGAAGGGGGGCTTTCTACCGAGTGACGGCCCAGAGGTCTGTGTCGGACTGGGCGCTGCGTTGGGAGGCAGCCCTGGAGGCAGAAAGTTGGGTGTCTGAGGTGGTACTGGATTGCATAATAAACCCTGCGGCTGTCCTGGTAGGAAAAAGGGCGGCACGTTGGAGTGCTGCTGCGGCAGCGGCGCCGGCTGAACGTGGTGATGAGGGTGGTGATGATGTCCTGAATGCTGGCGGGGGAGGTGGCTGTTGGTGGGGGCCGTGTGGACGCGGGAGGAGGGGCTAAAGTGCTCTGGGGGCGGCGGGAAAAGCTCAGTGTCATGGTGGAGTTTCTGATGGAGCAACAGTCGGTGGTTGGGCGGTCTCTTTCGAACCGAGGCACTTCTCCGAGGAACGCCCATGCCCTCCGTGTCGGTGTCCTCTTCGGAAAAGGCAAAGGGGTCCAGGAGCTCTGCGTCCGCCAGGGGCAGCAGGCGCATGCAGGGCGGGGAGGCCGGGAGCTCCTCCAGAACACCGTTGGGAACCTTCAGAGTCAGCGAGGGAACCGTGATGTTTAGAGCGACTGACTCCAGGTGAGGCCGGGAGCGCATGTCCTCCAGCGCATCGTGCTTCTTCTTCCTCTCCTTCTTGGGGATGAAGCCCAGGACTTGTAGATGGCTGTTGCAGTATCTGCGTACAACACCAACACAACAGTACGTTTACGTCACATACGGATACCGTTGCACAGGGCTTGTACATCGCAATGCCACATCGACATGACCGCCTCTAGTTTGGTAGCATAGGTACCTTGTCATGTTAGTAATTATGTTGGTAGTCAAGTTTCTTTGGTCTTTGTTTAGAAATCAATCATGAAATGATGTGTCGTTATGGGAAGATATTGTTGTGTATGAAAGTGTGACAGCAGTTCTCGACATGGAAAAGCCTAGGTTACGGATTTTACACTACTATAACACTTCTGAGTCATCTATGGCGGAGTATCACCAACAAAATATCTCATGAATAAATCCAATTCTGAGGACCAAGCCCTGCAGAGTGAACACAATGTATCATATCATAATCATGTGTATATTGATGCATAAGCACCTGCGGTCCTCTGCCTTGGGGATGGGGTTGGTACATCGTTGGCTGTTGTACTTGGCCACATATTCACATTGCTTGAAGGGGGCAGTCTTATCTTCCAGGACGTGCCGGATACAGAAAGCATAGCCATTGAGTCTTCGCTGCTTGCAGAGCTTAGGGCTATAGGAGCACAATGGCTTATTGTCCACCTCCGAGAAGTGTATGTGTTTGCCTTCATACATCACGTGACTCTTGTCCTTGAAAACATCAGCTGATTGGAGAAAATCAGGAACAAATTAGAGATACACCACAGACGTATACATCACATACATCACATTTACATAAAGTGGTAAATAAACTGACGTAGACGCGCATGGAAAGACATACAGATCAGATAACATGCAGGCCATGGATGAACAAAAGAAGAAATTCTAACTGTTGCAGCTGAAGATTGTTTGGCACAAACACAAGATATTTTAAAAGATAGTAGGTCATAGCATTGGGTATTCATATGTATACGTGTCTTAATATGAAACCAATCACATTTATAAAACATTCGCAATAAATTAATATCGTTTAACTTCTGATGCATATTTAACTTGTAGATCTGCAACATCTTTAAGGAAAGGAAGTTGTAATTGCTGTACTGACATGTACCTGATTCTACTCTAGTGTGCATTATGGAGCTTGAGTCTGCAAACCATTTCGAAACCTACTTAAGTGACCCATGTTTCTAGGGTAATGTGTGCATTATGAAATACATATCTAACAAAAGCGACAATAACTTAAATGTCAGTTAACGCAAATGAATTTAGTATTGTTAAAGTAGTTATGTGAGAGCTCAAGCAGCATACGCCTACATATTACTCAATTGTATGTATGTATAAAATGTATGCATGTATAGAATAAATTAATACTGTATGGGTAGTATATAAATATAATATACATACAGAACTTAAATTGTATGCATGCATGTGTGCATCTATGTATTGTATGGATAATATGCATGTGTACTGCTACTCATGCAGTATAATCGTATGACTGAACTGTGACCAGCATTATGCTATAATTGATTCAACACTAGCTAAAACCCTTTATTACAACAATCGTAACTAGACGCGATACATTATACATGACGGCGTTTTAAGAAATTTCTAAGTAATAACATGTACATCTAGTTGAATGAGTATTTTAATAATATGCATAATAATGTTGTCTTGAGGGGACCACAGAGCTGGCTATTAGCAACATTAGCTCACGTTAGCCAACTAGCCTCATTACACCACAGACAGCTGGCACAGCCAACTTACCAAATTAAATCTAAATGTTCTATCATTTACTTGTAGTCAGCTGCATATAACTGTTGGTGGTTTCTTATCTTGTTCATAGACATGTTGGCGTACGATCCAAGCGGCGCTATGAGCTAACTGTAAGTAGCTAACAAAGCTAAAAACACAACACAGTAGGCGGTAGCTAACCAGGAAACGGAAATATCAGCGGATGACTACACGAGAAACATGTACTTTAGGTGTATTATGCCGTTTGAAAACGTCAGTTTAAAGTTCATAATCGCTATTGTTAACCAGATAAATAAAAGGAGGACAAACATTGTTTATTTTTGTTACCAAAATAGCTTCGGAAAAAGGGCCCGTAGCGGACGGCCGAGGCCTTAATCACAAGGCCTTCATAAATACCCTTCATTCCGGTTGAGGGGATTCCATTCAACCCGTTGGTTTAGCGTATATAAGGTCCTGCATGTCGATTTATTAACCGTATAAAGTGTATTTCAAGAAGACTTGTATGTCATTTTCTATGTCCTCATCTCGAGATACAATTAAACCAGCGCCGCCAAAATAGGCCGCAAAGCTTCAGAAGCCACGGACCTCGAGTACTTCGCTTACCGGACTGGTGTCACGCAAAACCGGCCTGTTATAAATCCAGAGCGAGGCTGTGGACGCTGTGGCTTACCTTGAACTGGTATAGGCTGTGTACGGTGTTCGCTCCAGACAGACGGAATGTCTCCTAGAAGCAGCTCGGCTATCGGTGCATCGAGATCACAGATATCAGGAGACTATCGGCGATCTTCATCCAACTCAATATATTTTCAAATACAGATGCACCTAAATTTTGATTATCCACAACAAATATTTGCAGTAGGGGGGCTGCCGAGGATTTAGAGTCGAGTCCACGGCGGCTCCTCACAGCACCACTACAGGCACTGCGGGGACATGACAACAGTCCGGGGCAAAACAACAACCTCTTCTACCATGTTGGAAATTCAACTTTGTGAAAGCCCCAGCACTTTGGAAGTGCGGTTTTATCACTGCCGAGCGCAGTGCCACGGTGTGCAGGCGACAGCCGTGTCTCCATTGTGCAGGTCAAGTTGTGCACCATGTCACAATTGTCAGTGAGGAGTCCAAACGGCGTGAAGTTGTAACCTCCACATGGACCACGGCTGTCATCTTCTCTGTGAAGACCAACTCTGCCACTCAGTCTGCGGACTGTTGTTCACTGCTGACGCCGCGCCTGGCCGAAAGACGTCGGAGGTCGGAACTACACAAGGAGACGCTATATCCCAACTACCTAGACACTAATGTCACCTTCCGTGAAGGCAATATTATAGAGATATTTAGATAACTTCCCTAAAAAATGACATTTAATACAGTTTGACAAAAATATTATAATCCATTCTGCATTTTTTTTTAAGATATGGAAACGATATATTTATAAAATATCCACTACCTAAATAGACTTGCTATAAATCTAAAAAGGCTTTAATATAAAATACTATGTATGACACGTTACAAATAGTAGGTGCTTTCTTATACATTTGTATTAGATATGAGACATGAATACACAACAGTTCTGCAGTCCATCATTTGATTGTCAATGGAGAGGACAGTATATTGCTTGGTAATCTGGTATTTGCATAGTTTAGCAAAATCATAGTTTTAAAATCTGGACGAGAAGGTATCGTTACGCCAAAACATGAATAAATATATCTTTGAAAGTGCATTTGTTGTTGTGCGTTTCGATTTGTGTGCATTTGGCTGTGAGGTTGTCAAGCATTAACATATGGAGGGCTCATCCACAGCCTGTGCCCCTTCGGTCACTGCCTTCACACACTTGGCCATGGTCTGAGAGGCTCTGCTTATGGGATCTGTGGGTAGAACATATAAAGGAAGAGATATTGATGGGGAGTTCCTAGAATTATAAGGAGTACTTGAAACGATAAGACCCTTTTATCATTTTAAGATAACAGAATGTTAATTTGTCTGTAATAACAACATATTTAGTATAACAAAAAAGTGTCTGGTAATGACTAAAAACAAACTGTTTACTTTTGGTTCCCAGTACACAACATATTATATATACATAATAAATAGTATTTGACAACAAAAACACAACACAAACTCTCAGGGTCAAATCTGGTCTCTGCTTAAACTCTGCTTCTAATCCAGTTAAGCAGCGAGAACGACCTATTGTTATAACTTAAACAACCAATCCATGATTCTAAAGAAAAAATAGAAAATTTGCTTTAATACTCAGTTGTAACAACTGTTCTAATCTGGGTTAATAGTTTGATCAAATTTTAATATGATTATATGTATAGGTTTTAATAATATATTTTAATAAGGATGGGAAGGGCTACAACAGCATATGATGCGTTCTCTTATCCCAGCAATTATAATATCCATTATAATCCATCTTTAGCTAGGAGGCCATGAGGTGTCTCTGCATCAGGAGCGTCTCTGCATCAGGGGCTCACCGGTCATGTAGAAGTCCTTCACAGTGAGCAGAGGAGGAATGAAGGGCTCATCAAGGACAGTCTGGTCCCCTCCCTGTGAATCACAAGACAGCCTCAAGTCTCAGAAAGACAAGAATGTGACAATTTCAACTTCAAATCTGCCATGAAACCAAAGCCACCACAAGGCCTTCTTCATAACGATGTCATGTTTAACAATGTCACGACTTGTGGGTATAAAACAAAGCCTGACCTTGGACAACTCATAGGCCTGCTGGAAATAGTTGGCCTCTTCAATATCGTCATAGCGCACCAGATTTGGGGCACATTCTTCCAATCTGTCACGTACTTCATCCAGTGTGTCATATGGCAAAGTCACACCGGCCAGCTTAGGGGAACCCAGAGAACACAAGGTGTGAGCAGCACATTCTCACACTCTCCCGCTGAATGTAACATAAACGCCCCATTCTCTGCTGCTTACCTCAGAGATGGCCCGGATGATGGTCCAGTCCTCCCTGGCCATGCCTGGAGCCGTCACGGCCACCCTGGTCTGCTGGGCGCGGCCCTCAGTGTTCACATAAGTGCTACATTTCTCTGTGTATGCCGCTCCGGGAAGTATAATGTCCGCCATTGGTGCGCCGGCATCACCATGGTGACCTGGAGCATGATGAAACAGTGTTGCATATACGCACTTACATGTAAATGTAAATATTCGGTATAGGACAGCAGATGTATGAATTATCCTCACAGCCCATACTGTATCAGCCGTTCAGTTTAGGCCTTTGATCTGTGTGGTAAGGTACGTTGGATTGAAAGCTAGATTACATTTGAGCTATAAGTGGTGCATGCATTACTAAGCCGATAAAGAGTGGGAGGTAATGACTAGAAAGTATGTTAAACTATTCCCATGCCATGAATAAACTTTGTTGCAAGATGCAAGTTGACATCTGCTGCTGGTTTGGAAGTATCTGCTCTTAATGAAACATGATGGATGACTCTTGAAACGGCTACTGTTGAAATGCCTGTGAGGGTTGTTTCTCTGTTGCTTTAGAACAGTTGACTTTAACAATGGACTGGCCTAGAATCAACCAACCAAACAGACACTACTGCCTTTACATGCTGGAGCATAATTGTGTAATGAACGTATTGAATAAAGATTGGATTATGTAAACAGGTTTATTCGATCTGCGTCGCCAAAAGGATCATCTCAGGACTGGATTTGCGAAGTCGATAGGATAGCTGGGCTTGAGCCGGTCATAGTCGGCTATCTACCTGCATGTGTACTCGATCGTATCGTATTGCCGCAAGTTTGCGTCCTGCGCATGCTCGAGAATTTCGGCCGGGGATTTCACCCGGAAGTGGAAGGAGACGACCTAATAAATAGTAGTGTTGTTGCTGGAAAGGTCAAACGATACCATGGCTTTGACAAAATCAGCAATGCACTTCTCGATGGATGAGGAGACCCAGTTCATGCTGCACCAAGTGCAAGAATTATACAGTGAAAAATGCCCAAAATGTACTCTACTGTTGCCTCGTCAAACTCCTCATACGCCATCTTTGTTTGTATGCCGCCAGATAGTTTGTTGTTGCTTTTACGTTGCCGTAAAACCGGAAGTGGCTCTAGTACCACTTGTTGAAAGGGCTACAGCGCCACCTAGCGTAGCGGAGTCAGCCAGGTCGCCGACCATTATTCCAATCTGATCCGATGTATGTATACTAGTATGTATGTATACTAGTATGTATGTATACTATGTATACTAGACAAGTGACAGCCCCGCCGTCGAGTGGCAACATTGTTATATGGCTTAATCCATGATAAGTCGATCTGGTCCGACCATGTAACCGCAGTCACTTATAGTATACAGTTTGATACTGTGGGGACACCAATCCACATCAGCCAAGACTCAAAACAGGCTAGGTTGTCGACTGGTTCATTCCACGAAATGGTACCAATGACTACCGAACAAAAATAACGTCTTCACTCTGGGAACACACACAAGTGCTGACCTTGATAAATGATCAGGCTGTCTTCGGCGAGGTCTTGTCGGTTGATACAGCCCGCATCTGCGCCAAGCAGGAACAGAACTTTAGGTGGGTTCTTCCTAATGGCCTCCACCCCTGGCTTATACCCAAGATCAAGTGCAGCCACTTGACTAGCAACCCTGCAGAGTCGACAGATACAGCGCCATTAGAGCACAATTAGCAAAGTGTGACCACAACCCATAAATCTATTGCTGCAAAGACAATGACCTGTGAAGCACGTTGAGAACCTTCCAGCTTCCGTCCACTTCCCTGTTGTTCCGAGCATTCTGGGAAATGGAGGCTACGGCCGCCATCACAGCGGCCCCGTCCTCTCTCTGGAGCACGCTGCTACCCACGATGACGATCGGGCGCTTGGCTTGAGCCAATACCTGCAGGAACAGGCATTGAAGAGGACAAATGGTACACGGCCACAACTACGGTATTCAATTTAAAAAAAAAGTGTCTTTGACGTGGTCCAAAGTGATGACCTGGGAGAAAGGGTGCGTTCCTGCAGCTATTTCCAGAAGGATCTTGGCAGAGTCTCCGAGGTGCTCATAGGTGTAGGTGAGATCCACCTCTCTTCCAACCAGAGCCACTTGCAGCTCGTTATGAAGCCAACTAAAACACACAGAGCACTTAGAAATGAATGACGGACATAACCAATGATAAGAAACGTTGATGTGAAACCCATCCATAAAGAAATGACGATGGTGAAATAGAACATAAGGCACAGCATTGCTGACGTATTCGCCTGACGTTCGTCTTCCAACAGATGTCCGTTGATAGGTCTTTACCTCTTCCTGATGCGTGCGTTGACCAGAGCAGCCTCATAGCGTGGGTTGCAGCCCACCAGCAGCAGCAGGTCCGCCTCCTCGATGCCCGCGATCCCAGTGTTCAGCAGGTAGTTTGAACGCAGGTCAGACCTGTTCGAGGTGGATGTGTTTTAGAGGACTGCGGGTGTGCGAGGCTGGCCTGGCTACCACAACGGCTTCCGATTCCTCCACGCTACTCACCCGGCTCCCACCATGGGGAACACCTCCTCGGTGCACAGGGTGTCGCTGTTCAGACGGTTCAGAGTGTCCTTAAGAGCCACCAGCGCCTCCGCATCCACCAGTCCTCCCACCACGGCTGCTATCTCATGGCCTTCAGTTCCCTGCAACTGATGAAAGGGAACATTGGTTGGTGGTGTGAGTTCACCGTGTGAATACCCTTAAAGGGATACACCGAGGTATCTGGGAATTGCAAATTGAAAGATAATTTTCCTAGAATAAAACTGAGCTAGGCAATTGTAACTGTATGTCAATGAGTGGCTAATGGAAAGCTAACCCAGCAAACTCCCCTTCCGGATGCACAATGATGAATTTGGAGATAAACAACGTGTCTGAATCTGGGTATGATAGGCAAATGTCAATTTACTGATATCTTGGTGTTTCCCTTTAAAGGGGTGATATTATGCCACAAGGTGTGAGTGTGATTAGCCATTACAAGCCGTTTGACAATCTTCCTTTTCCTGTGTTTTAGTGACATCACAAGTGGGAGTGGCTGATAGACTGGTCTATCCAGTATACACCTAGACGTATGCTGGATAGATCAGTCCACCAGCCTACCCAGTGGACTGTAGCAAATGTTGCTTATCTAACCATCATACATCTATGTGGACACGCCCACTTGTGATGTCACTAAAACACAGGAAAAGGCAGATTTTCAAATGGCTTGTACTGGCTAAACACAGTCACCCTTGGTGGCATAATATCTGCCCTTCAACCTAACGATATAATAACGAAATCGAAATTGCATGGTCTGTCGTGCCAATTATGACTCGGTACAATACAGACACATTGCGCTTTGTGAGTTGTTTGATTAATGATGGCAGAAGCTTCCTTCCTCTCTATCTCTGTGTCCTTGTAGTCCCTGCTTGAGCGCTCAAATAAATGTGCATAATCTCTCACAATCTCAGAAAGTCCTGCTTCGAACTGGTTCATCCTGAGATAAACAGAGTGATACGCGGCATATTTAACACACAAAAAGACACAAAAATCGTGTTGATCGAAGCCCGATGCGCTAGCTCATTTAGCTCTCAAACCGGCCATTTTGTCCGCGTGAACCCACCATTTTTGTTTGTTTTTCTTAAGTACCTCGGAGCCTACTAAGACGCAGCGTGTGCTAAGAACAGAGGAGAGGCAGAGCGATGTGCAGGCAGAGGAACAACGGGCCACATTAATCACCTACCACTCCTGCCACCCTCGTCAGCACATCCTCCCAGGACGTGGCCACCAGCTGCCCCGACGCGCTCCTCACCATGGGCTGAGTCAGCCTCTGGCGCTTCAGGCCGTCGTAGGCGAACCTACGCCCAGGAAGGAGGGAAGAAGGCGCTGAGCATCTGTTCGGACCGCCGCCGCAGCCGCCAGAGCAATCTGCGGTGCGTGTGTTCCTCACCTGGTTTTGTCCGAGATCCACTCCTCGTTGATGTCGTCGTGCAGGCGAGGGAGCACCCTCATCACCTCGCCGCCGCGGGTGCTCACCACGATGTTGCTGCCCACGGCGTCCAGGACGTCGATTGACTCCGTTGCTCTGATCGAATTCAACGGCGAAAAAGGGTGGATGGGAGAAGGAGGATAGACACGGGGTGAGGGTTTGAGTCCCACCTGAAAGGCTTCTGGGTTCTGACCCCATTGTGTCCATGAAGCCATCCCTGAGCAAGAGGCCTGACCCCCGTATGCTAAATCGATGCTTCATTTAAAAGAAATGCACTGTAAGATGCTTGGAATGAAAGTGGCTGCTAAATAAAACAACAGTAACATAGTCAATAGAATAATAATAATAAGTTGGATTTAAAAGTGCTTCTCAAGGTACAATTGCTCACTGTGCATAAAGACAAGAACTGGGGGAGGGGAGGAGAGCATGCTTAATCAATGAAAGCCCCCAGGTAAGGACAGCACACCACTCCTAGGGGAACAAAAGTAGGATCTAATTCTGCACCTCTGAAGGTGGACGGTGGATCAGGGTGGTAGGTTTTGAGCTCACACAAAGGTGTGATCAAATCTAACATCTTCCACACACCTGGTCTCCCAGGGGCGAGCAGTGAAGGCGTAGGGCTTGGACATCAAAGCCCCCACGGGGCAAAGGTCGATGACGTTCCCCGACAGCTCCGACATGAACATCCGTTCCACGTAGGTCCCGATCTGGAGCTCGTTCCCCCGGCCGGTGGTGCCCAGGTCCTCCACCCCTGCGATCTCACTCGCGAAGCTTCAGAAAGGAGGAGGGACACTGTCACACGTCGTGGTGGGTGTCACAGTAAGGTGGGGGCTCCACACTGTATCAAAGACACTGTCTCTGGAGGCTTAGTTTCTCTCTCTCTATTTCAGGGCCTAATTAAGTCAATTGTGTAATTAATCAACAAACAAACGTCCCAAACACGAGCTGAACACAAGCTCAAACAAAGTGTTTATATTTGGGTAAAGTTTTGTTTCAAGACCAAAAAATAGCACGCCTGGTTTCCAACATTGATGTTTTCATGAAGAGCATGATACTTCCCAGCAGGGACTGACCATGGCCCCGCTAAGAGACCTACTGACCCACTGGGGACCCCTTCTCCAGGACTCACCGCACACAGCGCGTGCACTGGATGCAGCGCGTCATGATGGTCTTGATCAGCGGCCCAATGTTCTTATCCTCCACGGCTCGTTTGCCCTCGGTGAAGCGGCTGCGGTCGCTGCCGAACTGCATGGACTGGTCCTACGGAGCGACAATGACTTGCACTTAAAAATAGTACTTAGCATCATGTAGCATCTTATCCAAGCTATCTTTGTTGTATGGGGTTAATATAATGGGTTAACCTAGCGATTGTGAGTGCTTGGCACATGTCGCTTTAGATAAAAGTGTCTGCTAAATGTAAATGATGGCAAATGAGCCTTGATGGCCTTATTAAGCCAGGCTTTGTATTTGTCAAACCTCAATGTTATCAGTTCGTACCTGCAGATCGCACTCCCCGGCCTGGTCACAGATCGGACAGTCCAACGGATGGTTCGCCAGAAGGAACTCCATGACACCCTCTCTGTTGTAATGAAAGACATCCCTATTTTGTGATCGTAGTGATTGGAAGCAGAGTGGATATGAAGTGATTTCCAAATAGTGAAAGAGGTGAAACAGGTATTACCCCTGGTTTCAAAAAGGGGTCTACTTTTAAACAAAGCCAATTTGAGACACCAAGCTAATTAACATAACAACACATCTTTAATGAAAAGGGGGTCACTCTACACCAGCACTACATTGTCAGTTTCCAACAGTACCTTGCCCTTCTGGTTTTGTCAGAGTTAGTGAGAATGTTCCAGCCCTTCATCACAGGCATTGCACATGCTGCCACCGGCTGGAATATAAACACTCCATTACTGAACCTTTCTTCCAAGAGGCCTAGCTCCACCCTAGGAGTCTAGTCATGTAGTGAGTGATGTAATGTCCCGTCCCCCCCCCCCGTCCCCCGTCCCCCGCCCCCCTTGGATTGGCACCAGAACAGACCTTGGGCACCCTCTCGATCTCAACCAGACACATCCGGCAGTTCCCGGCCACGGAGAGGCGCTCGTGGTAACAGAAGTGTGGAATCTGGACTCCCAGCTTCTCGCACGCCTGAAATGTGAGGTTGACCCGGCGGGTGAGTGAGGAGGTCAGCGAGATGCGTGGGCTGGTGATGGGAGGAGGATAACCTTTAGATTAGACTTACCTGCATAACGGTGGTGCCAGGCTCCACCAGGACTGGGCAGCCGTCCACAAAGACCTCCACCAGTTTACTGGCCGTTGCTGTGGCTACAGTGCGGACTGCAATACAAATATAAATCCTTGTTAAATGTCAATTTCTTCTTACTCACTGGGTTGCTCTTGACGTTATTGTAAAGAAAAAATATAGATATTTGTAAATTAACCGTTGTTTTAGAGTAATTGTTGAGTAAACCACCACATTATTGATAAAGACCACCTGTACTTCTATATGGATCATTAGGGATCCGATTTATCCCACAGCCAGCAACGAAAGCATCGCAATTATATAATCCTGCCGATAATCCATTGAAGGTATCAGGGAATCACGTGAACGAAATCCCTGCTACAAGTGCAACATGTAATAAACATTGTTTTTGCAGTGTTGGTTATTGTAGGGAGTAAATTCAGGCATGTGGAGTGGATGAGGATTACCGTTGTTAGGGACGACCACGCCTCCTCCGGGGAGGGAGATTCCGAGAAGAGTGCGTCTCACCACAGGCCAGCGCAACATGCTGAAGACAGACATCATGTGGCGTTCAATCATGCCAAAACCTATGTCTAAGTAAATAACGGCTTACATGCCCCGACAAACTAAGACCGTGATATTAACATATCATAACGCTACACGCTACCGTTATTATCTCGACTCGTTCCCAGGCGTTCCCATCTCATGAGGGAACGCCTGGAACGGGATGCCCCAAATGAGCGTTATTGGCGAGACAGAGGGCGGGACTTTCAGTTACATTGGTTAAGGATTCGTTGCGTGAGAGAGGGCGGGACTTCCATATAGGGACATCCGTTTGTTGTTGTCATTGTAGTCATGCTCCTATCCTTCTCCTCTGGTGTACATGAGACCGGAAATTTCGTTGCGGTAGACCAGGAAAACGCTACAATTCAGGATCCTCTCTCAACCTCCCATGTTAACAAACATAACATATCCATCGTTGTCTGTCGGTTAGAGCGTTAGGCAATTGATATGTACACTAAATGAAAAGTATCTATAAACCTGTGGTGTATCTTCGTAACATAAGCGATAACGCATCGTCACCTCAACGTTGGATAACATAATTTAACATCCAACATGTGATCAGCCACTCACCTAACTGCGTCATAGGTTCATAACAGTACAGGCGGTCTATAATATTCCGCCTACACGCATTGAATGGTTATGAATAAGTTGGTGCAATGACAGGTTTCAAATACCTAGATAATAAGAATAAGAAAATTTGATCGCCAATTCGTAGTGAGCTGGCTCAATCAGCTTCTTTTTAAATGCATGCATAGATCACAAACTTTGTTTGACGCTGACTGTTCACTAAACATTCATTAACGAGGTTCAGTAGCTGGTGATTTACCTTGACAGAAATAATCTTCCCCTCCACAGTGCGGTGTGCGTGTTGTCCACGCAGATAGATCTCACTCCCTCTCACTCCCTGCGTCACGAATGAGGCAATACCCTCCCATTATCACAGAGTGGGCTGAATGTATATGGGTCCTGGATATGGTCTTCCTTATACCAATAAACCCCATTATTTTTGAACAAACAATTGACATGGAAATATATTATACAATTGTAATCCAAGCACAGAACGTTTCCTGTTGTCTTTTCTATGAGCGTATGTTTCATAATTGTGTATTATTATTTACTTTTGATTGAATGCAGACCTTTGGACAGTTTTTTAACAATACATTTATTTTTCCATATTCCATAGTCCAGTGATTGTCAAAGGGTCTTTATATGTACAGATATAACATGGAACCAATATACAGACAGTTGTATCTGTGTGAACAGCTAGACCCCCACACAACTAGGGTGAGGTTAAGGCAAGGAACAGGATAACAGGAAATAGCTCCAAAAACACAGGAAATGCATAGTTATTTAAACAACCTAGAACCATCTTTGAGGGAATATAAACCAAAAACTTCAGGATGTTAATCTTTTTAAATTAGGTCCTTTGTCTTAATGAGTTTTCTAATAAATGATTTGCATAAATGATTTTTAGGTTCTATTAGTTTGTTCGACATTATTTGAACAAATACGTCATAAATCTTAAATACATATTTTGTATATATATATATATATATACATATTTCAATAAATCATTTAGTCATATAAGTACAAAAATCGTTCTAAATAGACATCAGCGGCTACATTGAGTTAAAAAAAATACTTATTACTGCAAAAGAAAAGACAGACAAATTGGTTATTTTGTGTATTTAGAGTGCCAGACTTGTATAAATCATACTAATTCTATAAGCACTTGATTACATTGAATTCTGCAGTCTATTTAAAGATAGTTTAAGGTTTGCCCACACGGGTGTGTGACCAATCCAGCGAACTGCAAACCTAATGGAAAAGAGCTTCTTTAACCCTGTCATCACTATACATGTTCTGTGACCTCTGACATCACAGAGTAGATGACTCTACAGGCATCTCCGTGAGACTGTAGGGCAGGTCCTCCACCAAGGAGGTGTCGGACGCAGAGATGGAGTGGTTTATCTCTCTGATGGAGTTCTTGGTTATCTCGAGGCAGGCGCGCTTCAGGATGCTCCTCACCTTCTTGTGCAGGAACAGGTAGAGCATGGGGTTGATGCAGCTGTTGAAGAAGGCCAGGCTGGTGGCCAGGGGGAAGCCCGTCCTCAGTACCCCGCTCAGGAACCCCGACCGCGAGGTGTGAACAAACAGCTCCATCAGACTCAAGGCGTGGAACGGCGCCCAGCACAGGAAGAACGCCAGGATGACAGCGGACACCATTTTGGAGAAGCTGGACACACGCACGGCTCCATCGGACCGCCGGACCTTCAGCACCAGGAGGACCCCCGTGGTGCAGATGGCGCTGAACGGCAGCAGGAAGCCCACCGCGGTCCGGACGGCCACCATGACCACGTGGGTCGAGGTGGTGGAGAAGTTGTTGTAGCAGTAGATCTTCTCCTGGAAGTGAGCGATGTCCCGGAAGACCAGGGTCGGGGAGCTGAGGGCCGCCGACACCGCCCACGTGCAACAGCACACAGCCAGGGGGCGGCGTGACAGCCGGGAGCGCTGGCACCAGGCGGCGTGCGCCAGCGACACGTAGCGGTCCACGCTCAGGATGGTGAGGAACAGCACGCTGGCGTACATGTTCATAACGGCCACGAAGGAGTTGAGCTTGCACAGGACCAGGCCGTACTCCCATTGGAAGTCCTTCAGCACATAGTCGATGGAGAAGGGCAGGAAGAGCACGAACACAAAGTCGGCAACAGCCAAGTTGAGCAGCCACATGCTGTTCTTAGTCCGCTTGCTCTTACACGCCGTCACCCAGATGACCACGCCGTTGCCGACCAGCCCGAGCACAAAGGAGATGCTGTAGATCACCACTGAGACGATGTGCAGTGTCTCCGTCTGGAGGGTGGTCGTTGAGGCGTGAGTTTCCTCCACGTCTCCATACTCCACGAATTCTACATAGCTGTAGTTCTCGTAGTCGTCCATGGTTGTGGGGATGAAACCGCGGCCCGTTGTTGCCTGGGAACAAGAACATCACAATAAGATGCATGGAAGGTTTTTCGCTGTTACCTCACATGACTTCCTTCCCTTCCCTGAAGATCTGAGTTGTGTGTCTTTGATTGAGATCCCCTGGCCCCTCGTGTGCGTTTGGAATGGGTGTGTCGTAAGCCTGGAACACACCTGTCACTCCACATGTGTATCAACAATGTGGACATTATCGGGGAGAGAGCAGGAGGGGAAGCATCACCTTTAACATGCACATGCAGGTGCGAGCACGCACACACACACACTCACTCACTCGAGTGCACACATGCTAAAACACACACGTGCATGCACACACATACATCCACACACAAAGGTGCAACTTACTGTACTTTTCTGGTGGTATTTCACATGATGCTTTACTCAATTCTAACACAATACCTCATCTACTTAAGAGCTACCATCTCAAACCTTTAGATCCTGATCGTTTTGGTTTGCTTTCATTCAGTCACTTATGTCCAAAGTGAGAGACAGACAGTTGAATTCTTTATTTGACAGCAGGTGGGAAGCCATTGCTCAAAGATCCCTACAGGAGACATTGGGAATCGAACCCAGAACCTTTCAGCTGGGAAACACACAACACTATGCTGCCCATAGCTTGTTCCTAATGCACGGCGATGGGAACAAGAGCCAGAAAAGTGCTTCTCGTTGCAATTACACAACTAAAGAACGTCAGAAAAAGAACTTCCACAACTGTTGACCCCGCAGTGCTGCTTTTATAAAGAGGAAATCATAACTCTTACCCACAGCTCCGTGGATTTGATTTTGGTTTTGGAAAAAACAGATAAATGCAGATTTAACGTAGCTCTATATCTAATGTATTATTATAGGATACAGTGGAAAGAGTAGAAGGACAACTTCGATGAAATTGACAAATCACACACTCAGAATTTCTAAACAACACTGCTCCCTGCTGCTCAATGACTTTCGAACAAAGTCGACATACAATTTAAAGTTTTATATCTGTTCCAAAATAAATGGTTTTCAAAAAAAAAAGACATATTAGGAATTATTATGTACTTTCTCTCCGTTACAAATAACTTTTTTTTTAAGTTATTTGTAACATAAGTATACATTTCAGAACATTCTAAAATTAAGGGTTAGGAATAGTGAACGTGAAATTTCTAGAAACAATTCTTTAAGGTCTTTTTATTTGCCAGGAAGTAATTTAGCAAAGCTTCGACATCAACTAAAACAAAGAGTAGGAATATATTTACGACGTTTATATTTAACTCTAAAGTGCAGCGGAGGATTGTGCATTTACAACATTACAGCCTGTGTGAACCGTCTGTTGACACACATTAAGGGGGTCGGAAGGGACCAGAAAGCATCTCTTACCGTCCGATCACCCAGCACAGCACCTTCCAACAACAAGTGGGACACACCGAGCCTCGTCTGGGAAGAACTGAGGGACTTCACAGACTATGAAAGGACTGGGGTGTAGGGATTACTTGGACTTCCTGAGATTCGCCTCAGTGCCAGATAATGCTGCTGTGTGTCCACCCCGCTGCTCGGCGTCATTTACAGTTCATCTCTCTCCAACCCACCCAGATCCCGTTAAGTGAAGTGAACTCCCAGTCTCGGAGTTGGGACCGCAGGGGTGGACGGCTGGGACTTGAGTGGGCGCGTCCGGCTGACGCGTCACGTCGCAAGCCTATAGAATGAGAGAAAACAGGATCTGGGCACGTTCACCCTACAGCTCATACAGCCCACCGGGATGGGAATCATGTCTGCATAAATATAAACATACATTATCATTCTTTTAATGCAAACAATAACTAGTTCGACTTGTGTCGTTGGATCGACAAAGCATAAAATAAGTAGGGACAGAGCAGTAGGTAGAGACGTGTGTGGCTCTCCCTGAGCCGTTCATTGGCCCGGGCGCGCAGACCCTGATGAAGGCGTGTTCCATACGTGGCTGTTATAACACAGAGGGGCTCTGTTCCTCCCTACATTAGAGTTCGTTTAATTTATTTTTTTATTTACAGTACTACGTTATAACGTGTTGCTTAGGCAAGGCAAGGCAAGGCAAGGCAAGGCAACTTTATTTATATAGCACTTTTCATACACAAGGCAGACTCAAAGTGCTTCACATATAAACATTGTCATACAATAAAATAAAATAATAGATAAGTAAAAAGTAAATGCTTAGTGAAAATGGTTGACCTACACCCGTTCCATGTTGGGTTAATGGGTTAATATTTTTTTTGGTCATTAGAGATGACAGAAGTGACAGAAGATGTTCTTCAGGAGATGTGTTGAACCAACAGGATGTACATATGTTTTTTATATATATATATATACATCCTGTTGGTTCATATATATATATAGGCCTATATAATCTACGCATTTATAGCTAGACGATTCTTAATATTTCTTACTACATTTTATTATTTAAATGTAGCCTTTAGCCTATATTTATTCATTTATAAATAAAAAATATATATAATAACGTAAAAATAACGCAGTCCTATTCATTGTGTGGACATCGCTTAAAGCCCTGCTGTGGAAAAATAAGTTGCGTTAATAAGGCAAATAAGTTGCCATCAATGTTCTTTTCACGCCCAAACCCCCATGCCTTTGAACCATCTGGTTGGACTGAGGAGGAGGAGGAGGAGGAGGAGGGGGAGGGGGAGGAGGGGAGCAGGAGGAGGACATCTTTGCGCACGTCAAGGCGGAGTCTGCCGTGGGTTTCCAGTGGCTAGCCACCGCCTTCCATCCGACCCCAGCAGCAGCGACTGCAGAAGCCCGGCGCTCGGAGTCGTGAAGAAGCCCCACTGCACGGCGACTCCCCCGCAACGATGGACCGCAATCTATTTGCTGCGTTGATATGTTGATATAAAATATATTTCAGATATCAAATATGAATCATGTATTTGATATTTCTGGCAAATTTGCTCGTGAGCATCCTTTCGCCTTGGCTTCATCCATCACTAGCGTCATTTGGTATGTAATGTCTATCCTAGCCGTATACATCTTTATTGAATGTTAACTCCAGATATGTGTTACCACATTAGCTTTAATAATTGTTTATCAAAGCTGTCAATGTATTTGGTCAATGTTGCATGATGGGAAATGATTCCAGAGCGAATATAACCTGTAATATGCTGAGTGCTCAAGTGATGGTGCATGGCTGCAGAGGAGAGCAAAGCGGTAGACTAGCCTGTAATAAATACTGCATTGCATTTACTATGATTGCCTCAGTGAGGATCTTCCTCTGCCCTTTTCCTGCCTGAAATCATCATAGTCATCTGACGAATAGCCAGCATGTCTTTAAAGCCAATACATGTGCCCACCATGTATATTTTGACATATTGACGTACATTATTTGACAGTGGCAACATTTAACACAGGTGATGGAGGTTTATGGCTGAATGTCCACCTTTAAATGTACACGGTAGTTCTATCAGAACCTGGTCTTCCTGAGAGAGCGCAGCCCTGTGCAGAGAGAGGCTACCAGGCAGTGCGCTGACTAGCACACGCTACCAACACCCAGCTTACACACGTAGCCAGGAGCCCCGTTCCTCTGCACCCAGAGACTCAGCACACATCTCACACTCCCCCGCATCGCCCCCCTGGACCGAGGAGGTCCCGGCTGTCTGCCGGGAGCACCGTGTGCGTGTGTGTTTCGTATGTGTCGGTGTATGCGTGTGTCCTCCATTGATTCATTCTCTATTTTTTTGCAGCATCACCCGGTGGTGAGGGGGAGCCTGAGAGGGACGCAGCGCTCAGAGTGGCAGTGGAGCAACAGGCGACTGCAGCACCCGACAACACCAGCCACCAGCTGGAGCACGTGATCACCTACCCCTCCCGCCTCATCTACTACCTCAACGAGGACTCGGAGAGCACCTACCATGACCTGGACACGCGGCTCAAGAGCCACGCCCCCGACGGACAGGTGAGGGTGTGTGGGGCGGAGTGTGTGTGTGTGTGGGTGGGGCGGAGGTGGAGCTGGAGGTGGGGAGGGAGGGAGGAGGGGAGGAGGAGGGGAGGAGGAGGAGAGTTGTGTTCGCAGGGAGGCTGCGACAAAATGTGCCAACGGTGTGAAAGACGGGCGGTCAAGTTAAAGAGGAGTCGGGCGGTGGATCGCCAACGTGGCAGTTACACACTCACACAGACAGACAGAGACGCGCACACGCACACGCACACACACACACACACACACACACACACACACACACACACACACACACAGTGAGAGAACTAGACAGACAACTATGCAATATAAAAACTAACTAACAATGTACTAACAGCGAGCAAAGTGCAAAGTCCCATTAATAATGTAGCAATTGCTGATGGTTGTGTGATAGAGGATGTAAGGTAATAACGTGTGTCTATAGGAGGGCTGTTCACTGGCCATCTGACGTCCCTTTGGCGTGGCCGTCCTCTCTCGTTCTGTTCTGCTTTAGAAGGTTCCATCACTTCTCAGCCCACTCGACATTCGGCTGAAATGGGAAACATGTGCCCATCAGAGACTCAAGCATCTGTTTCTCCTCCCAGGCGGTCCATCTGGCTCAGGCCAGCTTCCAGCTAGAGGCCTTCGGCTCCAGATTTGTCCTGGACCTGACGTTAAACAAGTAAGTCTGAGGCCTCCCCTTTCCTCTGAAGTCATCACCGCTCATTAGCATTAGCTTTTATTACGTTGTGCATCCTGTGGGCCTGAGGACTGTTAACGCAGACTGCGACCCAGGCCCGGCCCCTCCCATCACAGCACACACACCGGTTTCAAGGTCATATGCACGGTAACGGCAGCGTTCAGCGCAGTTAGCGGTCGTGTGAGGAAGCAGTGTGAGGAGGAATATGAATGAAAGGGTGTCAGTGCTCGGAGTTGCCAGTGATGGCGGTGTGGCTGGTAGATTATACGTATTATACTTCCTGTCACTGAGGGAATGCTGAGTCGTCAGAGATGAGCATCGTGGTCCGCTGTTTTATCTGGGATCTGTCGCTGATGTCATCGTTGTGACGGACAGACATACAGAAGATTCATTTTGTGGGAAACGATCTTTGGTATGAATTAGCATGAACTGAAAATTGACCTTGGTGGAGCCTTCCTCAGTTCATCGAAGCAGCTGGCATTCCTTCCAGTGCTAATCATGAATGACGCAAGCCCATTCCTCTGTCCTGCCCTTACTATTAACCAAACCCCACATTGGCCGATAAAGATACACACCCTGTGAATCCTCTGACATGCTCTTGGTTTCTAAGTTACATCTTCCAAACTGCTTGAACCTCATCCTAACCTGATTCCGAGCAGACCTAGTCTATAATTCTCAGAGACGTGGCTCTGGAGACAGAGGTATTGATCTGCTCTCTGCCTCCGCGCTGGAGGACATCGGCGTGCAGAGGGCAGAATAATGATAGAACCGTGGCTGAATGGAGGCCAGGGGACATCAGGGTCCTTGCATGTCTCCTTCAGGGGCCGTAGAACGGTACAGCCTCCTATAGGGGCTATAGGACGGTACGGTCTCCTGCATGTCTCCTTCAGAGGCCGTAGGACGGTACGGTCTCCTTCAGGGGCCATAGGACGGTACGGCCTCCTGCCTCCTTCAGGGACCGTAGGACAGTATGGTCTCCTTCAGGGACCGTAGGACAGTATGGTCTCCTTCAGGGACCGTAGGACGGTACGGACTCCTGCCTCCTTCAGGGACCGTAGGACGGTACAGTCTCCTGCATGTCGTGGAGACGTAGGGAAGTCTGCACGTGTGAGAGACGCAGCATAGAGTGTGGGCTGTGCACCACGGAAGTGATGCGCGATGAGCAGGGTATCATGTTTGTGTGCACTCCTCACTCCTCACTCAGTGTACAGAGTGTACAGAGAGTACAGTCCAGGGAAAGTGTCTAATGACTGGCTGGGACCTGGGCCTGCATTAGGAGGACGGTTCAAAAGGAATGGGGAGATCAATATGAAAAGGGTCTCTGCCGGGATCGATCGGCATCGCATGCTTTTATTCCCTCATGTGAGGAGGGAGTAGACCGGCACTCTGCTGCGGATCAATCCCCCCCCCGTGAGGATTGCCCAACAATACTTTGAACTCAAAACATGCGTTGGAGTCTCTCTACCCCAAAAAGCTACATCGTTGTCCCACGGTTCTGCCTGTCTGCCTGTCTTTTTCTCCCTCTCTCTCGCTCTCTCTCTCTCTCTCGCCCTTTCTCTTTTGAACTCTCTCTCGCTCTCTTTCTCTCTTTTGCTCTCTCTCTCTCTCTCTCTCTCTCTCTCTCTCTCACTCTCTCTCTTTTGATCTCTCTCTCTCTCGCTCTCTTTTCATCTGTCTTGCTCTCTCACACTTTCACTCTCCCACACACGCACACACACACACACACACACACACCTACACACACACACACACACACACACACACACACACACACACACACACACACACACACACACACACACACACACACACACCTACCTACACACGGATGCTATAACAACAGAGAGGAGAGGAGGAGGAGCAGGTTCCATAGGAACGGGTGCCTCCACATCACTCCCACTCACTGCACCGTTCCCTATCCGGGCCACTCCAACAGCCTTTATCTGCCGCGGGTCCAGAATACTGCTGTCTGCAGCCACACAGCCCTGCTCTGAGTTTGGGCTCGCTGGCATTCAGGTGGAAAATGCAGCGTGCTGAGGTTTGAATTGCGCTCACCGCTGCACTGGAGCTGCGACAGTGCTGGTCTAAATATAGGCAGGCCTGCAACCTGCCTGATGGCTGCCGGTCTAACTGCTCCCTGCTGCACCTGGCCAGGGGCCCAGCGTGCAGTCGCACCGCGGTAGTCGTACAGAGTGTCACGGTGCATCGTGTCATATGGACAGCGCGGACGAGTCCCTGAATGACATGTCCTGTGATTTAAGACAGACATGCCTGGAGCATGTTCCTTCCATACGATGGCTGCCTGATTGAGTTTGCAGAGTTTATTAGCATCAGGACCGGGCGGCTGGGGGAGTGCTTTGAGAGAGTGGCTCCGGAGTGGTTCTCTGTGGCCATAGAAGTGATGGATTGACCCCTATGGCTGATCTTTGTGCTGCATGCCTCCTGACAGCGGCTCATAGCAGGGGATGGACGGTAAGGGAAGTGCCCTGTTTCCGTTTGATGATGAGAGTGAGGGTGAGGGTGCCTGTCATGGGGGTGGAGGCCACGTGGGCGGGCGGGGGGTCTTGGTGATCTGTCTTTACAAGATGAGGCGCCAGACGTGAGGAATCGAGTTTGGTGTGTATGTTTTGTGTGTTTATTTGTGTGTGTGTGTTTGTTTATTTGTGTGTGTGTGTTTGTGTGTTTGTGTTAGTGTGTGTGGGTTTGTTTGTGTGTTCATCCTCCCACTGGAATCATTCTGTCTGTCTCCCCTCCTGTTTCCTCAGCATGGAGCATTTTGTCTCTCTGCGGGTTTACTCAAACTGACCCAGTCTCCTTATTTCCAGCACGATCTTACACACACATGTGGCTATGTAACACACACACACACACATACACACATGCACACACATACTTGATTACCCTCACATTCCAATGCTCCCTAACTGCAATGCTGCAACCCTCTTTATGCGCGCACACACACACACACACACACACACACACACACACACACACACACACACAGACGCACACACACACACAGACACACATAAACACACACACAC
>NC_140284.1:8249119-8374119 GCF_964030765.1 Micromesistius poutassou | reverse complement strand
TGTATGTTGTTAAGTTTAAAAAGCTTAGTATTCTTCAAGTTGTTATACGGCCACCCCATCTTTTAACCAGTGTTACCTAGTTCCCCTTTGTTGACCTGTTCACTGGGTTGAACCGGTCACAAGGTCACACTTATCCATACCAGAGACATTCCTGTATGTCAACATGCCCCTCACATGATGGATGGACAAACCCATCGAGGTGAGACTCGGTTACAAGGCTCTGTGAAACGGTATTCTGGGCTCACTCTGCTACAGAGAGAGACTCGGGTATGCATACATCCAGATAGGTTTAGTGTCTACAACTATTGTGTTATTTTTTGCAGTTAGAAGTCTCATCTGTCCTAAACGCAATATCTCATAAAGAAATTGCCACGACAACAGACAGGATCGATAGGTAGATACAGATTGATACATGGATGGATGCGTGGCTGTAAAGAGACACAGTACAGATAGATGCCGGGAGGGGCAGAGAGAGGCTGCGCGGGGGGCTGGGTGGGCTGGGCTGAGAGGAGCGGGGACTGGGCGGGGCAGGCAGGGCCGAGGGGAGAGGCTGAGCGGGGACTGGGCGGGGCTGGGCTGAGCTTGGTTAGACTACTGTGAGAGGCTGAGCATGGGCTGTGCAGGCGGGGCCGAGGTGAGAGGCTAAGGGGGGGTGGGGGGGGGGGGTTGAGCTGGACTAGGCTTTGAGATGCTGAGCAGTGCTGGGCTGAGCTGGGCTGACTCAGCAGGGCCTCTGCTCCCCTGCAGCCTCCCCGCTGCCTCAGACCCACGTCACGTGACACCGGAGAGCGATAGCAGCACTCTGCAGTAGCAATGCAGCGTGGGATGGCCGAGAGACACAGAGCGTGGCGAGAGAGGGAGAGGGAGAGAGGGAGGGAGAGAGAGGAAGGAAGGGGGGAAAGGGAGGGGTGAGAGAGAGAGATAGAGTGAGTGATAGAGAGATAGGTGAGGGAGGGTGGAGAGAGAGAGATAGAATGTCCTTTGCTCACCCGTGGTCTTACAGCTGAGTCACAGATGTGGCCGTGACTAAGTTATACACTGTTGTTCTCCTCCTGCTGTGACCAACATCAACACCACACGTTTGGCAAATAGAAATCTGCACATTCTGTGGCATGGCTGGTTACACTGAGAGGAACTTTATAAGATGGAAATGACAATGGCAATGTTGAGTCAAATGCTGTCTGTATGTCTGCTAATGTAAATATGATCGGTACGAAGACATTGTGTTCTACACTGGCTGTAGTACACAGTCAGTGTGGAACACAATGTCTCACTCATGTCTCTGCTGTGGTGTTGAAATAAGTGTCTGTGTGTGTGTGTGTGTGTGTGTGTGTGTGTTTTTGTCTGTGCTTTCGTGTGGCTCTGTGTGCATGTGTGTGTGTGTGTGTGTGTGTGTGTGGGTATGTGGGTGTATCTGTGCGTGCATGCTTGCGTGTGCATGTTTCTATGTGTGTGATTGTGTGTTTTTGTGTGTGTGTGTGTATGTGCGTGCATGTTTGTGTGTTTGCATGTGTGTGTGTGTTTGTGCGTTTGTTCCTGTGTGTGTGTGTGTGTGTGTGTGGCCTCAGGGCGGGGAGCACTGTTATTACCATGGGCAGCTGAGGGGGAACGACCAGTCTCATGTGGCCCTGTCTACCTGCAACGGGCTGCAGTAAGTATGACAACAGCCGCCTCCCCAACACCTGCCTGTAAATACAGTCCTCAGAACGCCTCAACCATGTCATCGACTTGATGTTGACCCCCTCTCTCCCCACTTCCTCCCATATCGTGCGTGACAGTGGGATGTTTGACGACGGCGTCTTCGTCTACCTCATCGAGCCCTTACAGCAGACCCATCCCATCGTGAGTAAAGCCCCCTCAGCGCGCGCTGACGTGTGTGTTGTGTAAGCCCTCTGCCCGCGCTGCTCAGCTATCATTTGGCCCGGGTCCAAGGCGACGCTGGAGGTTATCCGAGTCCCCAGCAGAAACGTCCTGCCCGCGAGGAGGGGGGGGGGGGGGGGGGGGGGGGGGGGGCTGGGGGAAAGCCAGTAACTCGGTGGGAGATAATAATGTCATTGTTCCTCTACGACATCGCGAGATTGTACCCCATAATAACACCGCAAAGAATGCATGCGTTAAATATTTTATATCCCTTTTCCCTTTGCTAGTCTGTTCCACTCAGCATTTTGTATCGGCCTATGAAAGCATTTTCCTCTCGGCCTTGACCTCCCTGTATCCACCCTTCCCCGCCCCATCCCAAGTCGCCCATCGTGGTGATGTGTGTGTCGCCGGTCTCGCCTCTGCAGGATACGGCTGCCAGGCCCCACACCCTGCGCAGAGCCCTCAGCCTCCACTGGAGCAGCGAGCCGCCAGCGCCAGGTAGGGCTGTGGCTCCTCCACATCCAGCTTACATAACCGTTATGCGTTTGTTCGCTACGGGCCATCGCACAGGACATAACATTGTTCGTCCAAAAGAAATCGCTGATTCGGCTTTGGGGATCACAGTCATGTGTTTGGCCTTCGCGTAATATGGGACACGTTGTGTGCGTGTGTTCTCAGTGTGTATATCGTGTATATAGTGTTATTAGTGTATATCCTGTGTGAGATTGGATTGTTAGTATGTGTCTCCATTAGGTTCTCATGGCGCTGCAGACGCACACTGTGTGCTTTGTGTGCTTTGTGTGCGTCGGCACTTTGAGATACGTTTGCTGGTCCTTTTATTTTCTGTATATAAAGCAGAAAAAATGCTGAAAACCCTGGTTTCAAACAGCTCTGTGCTGCTTTTATTCTCCATCTAGACAAGAGAGAGTGAGAGAGAGAGAGAGAGAGAGAGAGAACCAGATTCCAGGAATAACATTCCTGAACTTCTCATAGTCATTGTTGGGGACTGTTTTCCTCAGCGTCCGAGTGTGTGTGTGTGTGTGTGTGTGTGTGTCTGTGTCTGTGTGTGTGTGTGTCTGTCTGTGTGTGTGTGTCCGTGTGTCTGTCCACAGTGGTGGAGGAGGAGGAGGCGGGGCTGCACGAAGATGAGGGCGGTGCCTGGGACGTCCTCTCTGAGCTGGAAGACTTGTCCTGGCTGAAGCGCAGGAAAAAGAGAGCTGTAAGTGCAGAGTCTCCGGGATCCTCCACCCTCAGACAGATCAACAACAGAGTCTCCGGGCTCCTCCACCCTCAGACAGATCAACGACAGAGTCTCCCGGCTCCTCCACCCTCAGACAGATCAACAACAGAGTCCCTCAACGCTGGTTCCCCTGACTGCTCCTCAGGTTCTAGGTTCCTCTGATCCTTACTGGAGTAGAACTCAGTGTTTTCTTTATTATTATTATTATTATTATTATTATTATCATTTTGTGGACACTAATCAGAGGGCTATGGTGTCCTAGCTTTGTTGCTCCGTTTCTGCAGAGAAACCAGAGAATTCCTGTCCTAGGATTTCTCCGCGTGCCGCTATTCCTGGCCCATCGCAGCCAATCAACCGCCGGTTGACATCCACGCTCCCTGTGGATGCCATCAAATTAATAAACGTGACTTTCCACCTTGGAGCTTATCAGAAACATGCTCGGATGGGCTTTAAAGGGAACGGAGAAGGAGGAGGCAAGGAGCAGAGCTGTTTATTTCCAGGTTTAGAGGAGGCTAGCTGGAAATAGAAAGCGTGCAAATGTTGTGTATAAGCAGAAGAACACCTGCTCCAGCAGACTCCAGCGGCCGGCTGGACTGGGTCCTTCACGTCCGGGGAGGTTGCTGTTTACATCGGTGGTTTCTGTGTTTGCAGATGCCGCGCAACATATTTGAGGAGATCAAGTATTTGGAGATCATGATTGTCAGCGACCACAGCATGGTATGTGTTGGGCAAGATGAGTCACCACAACAAAACCCTCCTGCCCTGCAGTGACTCACGGCATGACTCAAGCACAACATCATATAAACACCAGTCTTATTATTAAATGGGATCCGTTAGTTGTATTATCAGGTTAGGATTAAAACGTTGTTGCTAACCGAATCCACATTCATTCATATTATCCTCGTCTAGTTTGCCCACTAGAGGGAGCAGTGGTTAGTTTTGCACATTTTTCAAAGCATGGCCCTCAAACACACGGTCTCCCCCTATAATAAACACCCCTCGTTGTGCTCTGGTTTGCAGTACAAACGCTACAAGAACAAACAACACACCAGAAACTTCGCCAAGTCCGTGGTTAACCTCGTGGATGCCGTGAGTATCCCTCCTCCGTCACGTTTTGGTCGCTCTGTCAATTTTAGTTTCCATCACGCACACGCCGGGCCCAATGTGTGCAGTGTCCGTGTGCGCGCCGGTCGTGTGTGCGACCTCTGCCCGCCCGTCTACCCTGAGTCACTGTTGATCTGGGCTGTTGTTACGCGTTGTGTGTTCAGTCGAAAAATCCCCCTTGTTCCGTCCCGCCCTCCGCGTGTGACGGCCCCGCGTCCCCTCAGCCCCGGGCAGAATGGAATCACACCAGCGTGTGTTGTGTACTGTGTGCTCTGGCCCATGGGCCCTCGTCTACTGTCTGTCCCTTCCTCTCCTAATCCCTTCCCCTCTCTCTATTCTTCTCTCTCTTTCTCTCTGTATATCTCTCTTCCCCTCTCTCTATTCTTCTCTCTCTTTCTCTCTGTATATCGCTCTTCCTCTCTCTCTATCTTCCCCTCCCTTTCTCTCTTAACCTCTTCCTCTTCTCTATACTTCTCTCTTTCTCTCTGTATATCTCTCTTCCTCTCGCTCTATCTTTCCCTCTCTTTCTCTCCTAACCTCTTCCTCTTCTCTATACTTCTCTATTGTTCTCTCTGTATATTCAATTGCAATGATTTAATTCAAAGGAGCTTTATTGGTGTGGAAAATAAACATTTGCAATGCAAGGAAAAATATCAAAGTCCTACAAGAGGTTAAACAACTAAGTGGAATGTCTATTATCAGGACTAAGAACTAAGTATGAGTACAGAACTCTGCCACTCTTTCTGTCTTGTGCTGACTCTTGCTCTGTATCGTATCTATCCCATCTCTGTCTCTTTGTCCCCCTATCTACCTCCTGCCCTTTTCCTCTTTTATTCCGTCCTTTCTCCTCCACCTCCCTCTCTCTCACCCCCTCATATCACCCATATTTATTTACATTCCTTCCTAAATCTTTTCTCTCCATATCTGTCTCCCCTCCCTCCCCCCTCCCTCTTTGCGACGGCAGATCTTCAAAGAGCATCTGCACACGCGCGTGGTGCTGGTTGCCGCGGAGATCTGGACGGACAAGGACCAGATCCCGATCAGCGTGAAGCCCCTGGAGATGCTGCGGGATTTCTCCAAGTACCGGCAGCAGAGCATCAAGCACCATGCAGACGCCGTGCACCTCTTCTCGTGAGTCTGAGGAACTGAAAGACCACAAATCACGTCACAAGTTACAGTCCTCCTTATGTATATTATTATGAGTTATAGTGCCGATGCTGTCATCATCAGAATCTTGACAAAGAACATTTCTACTGTAGCTGTGATGACCTCTTCACCAGCGGGGACACAACAGGGGGGGGGGACACACCAGCGGGGACACAACCGCATTGGACATCAAACAATACAATATTATTTCACACTGTTCTCGAACCCATGTGTACCTCCAGAAACACTGTGGTGGGGATTTACAGCCAAAGATTGTAACAATTAATGTGTGTGGTGTGTGTGTGTGTGTGTGTGTGTGTGTGTGCGTGCGTGCGTGCGGGGGGTGTGTGTGCATGTGTGTGTGTGTGTCTCTCGTGTCCTCAGCAACGTGACCTTCCACTACCGCCGCAGCAGCGTGGCGTACTTCGGGGGCATGTGCTCTGTGAGCCGCGGCGTCGGGGTCAACGAGGTGGGTCCAAACACACACACACACACACACACACACACACACACAGACACACACACACACACACATATGCAAACACACATGCACGCACAAACACACACACACACACACGCATATTGGATGTGTGCTCAAGGTATGGTGGTAAATAGGGCAACATGTGTGTGATGTGAACCAACAGTATGGATCCACCTGGTCCATGGCACTGTCTCTGTCCCAGAGCCTGGCCCAGAACCTGGGCATCCAGTGGGACCCCACCGCCAGGAGAAGTATACACCTCTCTCTCTCTCTCTCTCTCTCTCTCTCTCTCTCTCTCTCTCTCTCTCTCTCTCTCTCTCTCTCTCTCTCTCTCTCTCTCTCTCTCTCTCCCCCCCTCCGTTCCCCTAACCTCTCCTTTGTCTTTGTGTTCCCAGAGGAGTGTGGCTGTGATTCGTGGCCCGGGTGCATAATGGAAGACACAGGGTACGTCCATGTCTATATAGAAATATACATACACACACACACACACACACACACACAGATCAGGACGATTCAAACATCCTTTGCGGTCGGCCTGCGCCCTCCTGCTGATAATGGAGAAGCCTTCCCATGCATAGACATAATAAAGAATAGACACCGCATCGACCGCTACTGCCTACTGGCACTGACGAGCCGTGGGGCCGCCATCTTGGACCGGTCGACCGCTCCATTCAGAGTAATCTGTTTGGCAGGTGCAATGAACTGTCTGTCAGTGCATTTAATTAATCACACCTCAATGAATACCAATGAATACCAAGCTGATTTTCACGGGGGGGGGGGGTTTGCCACAAAGGTCATACATGTAGCTATGATACAGGACACATGGTTCGGCTTGTTTTAATATTCATAGTGGGCTTATTAGTAATAGAATATTCTGATATATGATATAAAGTGACCAGATGTCCGAGATCAAATCTGGGAACATAATCTGCGAAAGGGGGAAAAAACATTAAAAAACATTTATAGTTTGACTAGCAATCTGAAATAGAAAACCAAATGTTGTGTCTTCAAAAACAAAAAGGGGACCGGGTAGTCTTTGCTGTATTCAGCCAGGGACAGGCAACCAAAAACGGGGATGTCTGGTCACCCTATGATATGTGATGCAGGCTATGATAGGTATTTAGCAAATCACAAACCGCAAATCAAAAATGATAGAGAAGCAGAAACAGATAGGGGCAGTAAAGTCAGCTATTTTAATAAGTTGAAGAAACAACATATGATTAGGCTATATATAAATATATACATAGCCTACATAAACAATATATGAATACATTACATATCTTATATATAAACACATTAAGGTTTTTGTATGAGCTAAAACTCCTAAAAGAGGACTGCACAACCAATGACAACAAGTCAGAATGATGGTTGTCGATGCCAAACTGTGTCTCTTCCTGAAAAGTAATCCCCCGCCCGAGCCCTGTTTGCGATGGTCCGCCAATTTGAGCAGGAATATGCTGCACATTGCTCTGGCATCTTGTGTCTTCTGCTGCTACGCAACAAGAGTATCCGGTCCAAGATGGCGGTCGCATTTCTTGCACCCAGCAGCCAATGTGGCGTCTACTCTTTATTATGTCTATGTTCCCATGACCTTGTGTTGTGGGAAGGAAATGTCTCTGAGGTCATTTCCTTGGTTTGTCTCGAGACTGGGGGGGGGGGGGGCGTAGCTCCAGACTTTAGGGGGTCAGAGGGCACTTCAGCCTGAGGATGGATGTGTCTGATACCTTGAGCACACGGATGTTAAGGATGTTATTCTTTAATCTAGAGTCACATTCAGGACAGGAGTCACATGTTCTCCTGTCTCCTCTAGTCTAAAACACGTTCTCCTGTCTGTAGTCTAACACACTTTCTCCTGTCTCCTCTGTAGTCTAACACACGTTCTCCTGTCTCCTCTGTAGTCTAACACACGTTCTCCTGTCTCTAGTCTAACACACGTTCTCCTGTCTCCTCTGTAGTCTAACACACGTTCTCCTGTCTCTAGTCTAACACACATTGTTCTGTCTCTAGTCTAACACACGTTCTCCTGTGTTCTCTGTAGTCTAACACATGTTCTCCTGTCTCTAGTCTAACACACGTTGTCCTGTATCCTCTGTAGTCTAACACATGTTCTCCTGTCTGTAGTCTAACACACGTTCTCCTGTCTGTAGTCTAACACACGTTCTCCTGTCTGTAGTCTAACACACGTTCTCCTGTCTCTAGTCTAACACACGTTCTCCTGTCTCCTCTGTAGTCTAACACATGTTCTCCTGTCTCTAGTCTAACACACGTTGTCCTGTATCCTCTGTAGTCTAACACATGTTCTCCTGTCTGTAGTCTAACACACGTTCTCCTGTCTGTAGTCTAACACACGTTCTCCTGTCTGTAGTCTAACACACGTTCTCCTGTCTCTAGTCTAACACACGTTCTCCTGTCTCCTCTGTAGTCTAACACACGTTCTCCTGTCTCCTCTGTAGTCTAACACACGTTCTCCTGTCTCCTCTGTAGTCTAACACACGTTCTCCTGTCTGTATTCTAACACACGTTCTCCTGTCTGTAGTCTAACACACGTTGTCCTGTATCCTCTGTAGTCTAACACATGTTCTCCTGTCTCTAGTCTAACACACGTTGTCCTGTATCCTCTGTAGTCTAACACACGTTCTCCTGTCTGTAGTCTAACACATGTTCTCCTGTCTCTAGTCTAACACACGTTGTCCTGTATCCTCTCTAGTCTAACACACGTTGTCCTGTATCCTCTGGAGTCTAACACACGTTGTCCTGTATCCTGCAGGGTCCAACACACGCGGAAGTTCTCCAAGTGCAGCCTCAATGACTACAAGGAGTTCCTCCTGAAAGGTGGAGGCTCGTGTCTGTTCAACAGGCCCACCAAGGTGAGGGATGCCCCATGCCGCAGGAATGAGGGTGGGGGTTGGACGTGGTAGTGATGGTGGTGCTGGTGGTGGTGGTGTTGGTGGTGGTGGGGGTGGTGGTTTTGGTGGTGGTGGTGGTGATGGTGTTGGTGCAGTAGTGATGGTGGTGGTGTAAGTGGTGGTGATGATGGTGGTGGTGGTGGTGGTGCAGTGGTGGTGGTGTTTCTTCAGTGCTATGCCAGGCGTGCTGTGCAGTGGTGGTGGAGGTGGTGGAGGTGGTGGTGCAGTGGTGGTGGTGGTGGTGCAGTGGTGGTTGTGGTGTTTCTTCAGTGCTATGCCAGGCATGCCGTGCAGTGGTGGTGGAGGTGGCGGTGGTGGTGGTAGTGGTGGTGGTGTTAGTGGTGGTGATGATGGTGGTGTTTCTTCAGTGCTATGCCAGGCATGCCGGGCTGTGGTGCTGGAGGTGGTGGTGGTGGTGGTGTTTCTTCAGTGCTATGCCAGGCGTGCCATGCAGTAATCCCTGTCTGTCTGCAGCTCTTTGAGGCCACAGAGTGCGGCAACGGCTTTGTGGAGGTGGGGGAGGAGTGCGACTGTGGATCCAGACCCGTGAGTCTTCTCTTTTCACTTACTATTCACACATTTTGTCCGTTATTCAGGTGTGGGGGGGGGGGGGGGATCTTTGATTCATTACTTTGAAATCAGTAGAGTGACCACTCTTCCATACAAAGAAAGAAGAGAAGCCGAAAAAAGGGTTTGCTTTAAAACCGGGAAACAAAACAGCTAACATGTCTCATCTAGATATTACCAAGTGGAACTGGAAACCATTGCATCCATTGTCAAGACCATTGTATTAGTACAGCTTAATCCCAGTGACAGTCTCAATGGGGTAGGGGGTATAGCAGACGGTGAAGGGGGGTATAGCAGAGGGTGGAAGGGTGATGGCTGTTTTCTTCCTATCAGGGTTTTCATGAGGTTCTTCCAGGCCCTTCTGGGGCCTTAGGGTTAGCGGTACGGACAACACGTCTGAGCTGCCTGTTGACTAGAGACTGACTTTCCCCCTTTCTCCTCTTCCTCCCCCAGGAGTGCTACAAGGAGTGCTGCAAGAAGTGCTCTCTGGCCAACGGGGCCCACTGCAGTGACGGGCCCTGCTGCAACAACACCTGTCTGGTGAGGACCAATCAGCTTTCAGCCTTTCATTCATAACAACATTGGCACTCAGAATGGGCTGAGCCTCCAGAGCCGTCCTCCAAGGTGGACTGTTTACGTCTTACCTGCCGTTCTCTGAGCTCAAAGTTTAAACTCCTTCTTGGCTTGTGAATGCCCACCTAGCATCATCATGTGTCCCTTCATCATCTTCACTCCCACTCTTATGATGTCATGTATAATGTGTCTGTGTGTGTGTGTGTGTGTGTGCTCAGTTCTACCCACGAGGTTACAGCTGTCGCTACGCGGTCAACGACTGTGACATCTCAGAGACCTGCTCTGGGGACTCAGGACAGGTACAACTGGTTAACACCTGGTTTACACCTGGTTTACACCAAGTTTACACCTGGTTTAAACCTCAACACCTAGTTAACACTTTAACACCTGGTTTACACCTCAACACTTAGTTAACACCTGGTTTACACCTCAACACGTAGTTAACTTGAATTTCCCCTTGGGGATCAATAAAAGTATCTATCTATCTATCTATCTATCTATTTCCACTGACTGACGGCTCTGTAAATGACTGCCTTGTTCAGTTGATTTATTTTAGATTCCCTCAGCATCTGTTTTAGTGAAATTTTTTAGTCTATATTTACCCTTGACGCTTCTTATGCTAATGGGTAAGGAATTCCACTGACTGACGGCTCTGTAAATGACTGCCTTGTTCAGTTGATTTATTTTCGGCTGTGGGAGGTCAAAACAGCCTTTTCTGACCAGTCTATTCATAAGTCATATGTGCCTTGAGCCTGTCTGAACAAGCTGTTCTGAAAAAAAATTGGGTTTCCTATCAACAACGGCTATCTATCTATCTATCTATCTATCTATCTATCTATCTAACACCTAGTTAACGCCTGGTTCACTTTATTTTAAGATATTGTGTGTAGATAAGCAGTGTGATTAATCCTGTCTTGGACAACGCCCCTTAACTGTGGTATAATGAACGTATACCACTGACTGAATTGATCTATTGCTTTTATAAAACGGTTACGTAAGTATGGCGAAATGAAAGTCAGAAAAGCATTTTTTTTTTATGAATACAAAAAAGTAGTCCCTCCTGGCTGCCGGCAAAGTGTACGGCGGTTGCTATGCAACACACTGTAGCGTCCTTCAGAGAGAAGGCTAGAGACGGTAGCTCGGTTCGCCGGCAATTGTGAGCGAAAAGTGAGTTTTAGAACTGACAATATGCAATACATAATAATTTTACAAGTTTACAAGTACATCAAGCATAGAGAGTCAATCCTGTTGTGTAGATTCCCTCAGCATCTGTTTTAGTGAAATTTTTTAGTCTATATTTACCCTTGACGCTTCTTATGCTAATGGGTAAGGAATTCCACTGACTGACGGCTCTGTAAATGACTGCCTTGTTCAGTTGATTTATTTTCGGCTGTGGGAGGTCAAAACAGCCTTTTCTGACCAGTCTAGTCATAAGTCATATGTGCCTTGAGCCTGTCTGAACAAGCTGTTCTGAAAAAAAATTGGGTTTCCTATCAACAACGGCTATCTATCTATCTATCTATCTATCTATCTATCTATCTATCTATCTATCTATCTATCTATCTAACACCTAGTTAACGCCTGGTTCACTTTATTTTAAGATATTGTGTGTAGATAAGCAGTGTGATTAATCCTGTCTTTTCTCCTTATCTCCTCATTGTAGTGTCCTCCTAATCTCCACAAACAAGACGGCTACAACTGCCATCTGAACCAGGTAGAGCTCACACCGGACCGCCGCGGTCACATGGGTCGCCTCGCTATGAAACAGGAAGGGGCGGTATCCTCAGTACCGCAGTATCTCCTTTCTCTGAATCTCTTCCCTTTCTCTGAAATTCTCTTGAAATTCTCTCTCTCTCTCTCTCTCTCTCTCTCTCTCTCTCTCTCTCTCTCTCTCTCTCTCTCTCTCTCTCTCTCTCTCTCTCTCTCTCTCTGCAGGGACGCTGCTACAGCGGGGAGTGCAAGACGAGGGAGAACCAGTGTAAATACATTTGGGGGACAAGTATGTTGTTTGTTTATCTCCATTCACCCATTCAGTTCCATGGTGGCACAGGTAGGAGGACCTCCTCCTAGCTGAAGACCCAGGAAGGAAGACCGTGGGCTTGGACCTCCTACTGGGTCCTCCTAGCTGAAGACCCAGGTAGGAGGCCCGTGGGCTTGGACCTCCTACTGGGTCCTCCTAGCTGAAGACCCAGGTAGGAGGCCCGTGGGCGGGGCCCTCCTACTGGGTCCTCCTAGCTGAAGACCCAGGTAGGAGGACCGTGGGCTTGGACCTCCTACCCGAGGGCCATGAGGGATGGGTCTCTGCTTTGTCTGGAGCTCCTGGAGCCTCTACATGTACTGTGTGTGTAGCTCCTGGAGCCTCTATATGTACTGTGTGTGGAGGTCCTGTAGCCTCTATATGTACTGTGTGTGGAGGTCCTGTAGCCTCTACATGTTATGTTCAGTTCAGTTCAGTTCAGTTCAGTTTCAGTTTATTGTCCCCTAAGGGAAACTTGTCTTGCAGCCAGGTAACATACAGGTACAGTAGCACAACAGATAACACACACATACACACAAATAATAACACCAACTACTATAAGTAAAAAAACACTGTTACACTACTACTCATCTAGCGAATTGTGCAAATTTAGCAACCGTATTGCACTTGGAATAAAAGAGCTCCTTGTCCTGTTGAGCTTAAAACCAGGGACTCTAAATCTTCGGCCAGATGGAAGGACCTCGAATAAACAGTGAAGGGGATGGTTTACACTTAAGCAATAGATCACGACAGGCTGTGGTATACGGTCATTATACCACAGTTAAGGGGGTCGCCGTCCCGACGCGCAGCGGAGGGACGGACAACGCCCCTTAACTGTGGTATAATGAACGTATACCACTGACTGAATTGATCTATTGCTTTTATAAAACGGTTACGTAAGTATGGCGAAATGAAAGTCAGAAAAGCATTTTTTTTTTACGAATACAAAAAAGTAGTCCCTCCTGGCTGCCGGCAAAGTGTACGGCGGTTGCTATGCAACACACTGTAGCGTCCTTCAGAGAGAAGGCTAGAGACGGTAGCTCGGTTCGCCGGCAATTTAGCCTACTATCGAGCAGTTCACTCACCGTGTGCCTATTGCTTTACAACATCTCCACCCTCTCCAGCAATCAACATGTTTTTAGGCTTCAGTGAACTATGCTATTGCTTTTATATATAAATAAACAACAGTTCAAGTTAGGCGCGGAGTGATACTGAACTTTGTAAACTGAACGGGAGTCATAGCTGTGTGTATACGCTAAATATACAACAGTTGGGAACCAATCAGATCGCTTGATTTAAGCCACCCGTTTTATAAAGTCTAATATACCATTTGCCTTCCGCACAACCTGTTTCTCATAAATATTGGTCAAGGTGACCTGAGGACAACCAATCATCTTACCAGCCACCTTCACAATATGGCTGAGGTTGTTTTTATCCCTAAGGCTAATGCCCCCATACCAGGCAATAAAGGCAAAAGTAAGAACAGATTCAATAAAATATTTGTAAAACAAGGACAAGATAACCTTATCAACATTGAAGGAGTTAAGCTTCCGAAGGAAGTACAATCGCTGTTGTCCCTTTCTGCAGATCGCATCAGTGTTTATGTCAAATTTCAGTTTGTTGTCAATCACAGTTCCCAGATATTTATAATGGTCCACCAACTCTATGCTGCTTCCTTTTATATAAGTGGGTGGGGGAGAACCAGGTTGTTTTCTCCTAAAATCAATGACCATATCCTTGGTTTTAGAGGTGTTAAGCTGGAGAAAAGACCTGTCACACCAACTGACAAACTCATCAACCACCGGCCCATGCTGAGACTCATGTTTCTGCAGTAAACTAACAATGACTGTGTCATCAGCATATTTCAGGATGTGTCTATTACTATACTTGCTTCTACAATCGTTAGTGTAGAGGATGTATAGTAGAGGTGAAAGTACACAACCCTGGGGAGAGCCAGTGGAAGAGACACGCCTTTCAGAGAGACAACCATTTACCTTAACTCATTGTGTTCTGTTTGTTAAAAAATCCATAATCCACCTTACAAGATTAATCTCAATATTCAATTCTGACAATAATTTACTGAGTAAAACATGTGGCTGGATAGTATTAAAAGCAGAAGAAAAATCTAAGAACAAGAGAACAAGAGTCCTGGTGTGCACCAGGACCCTCTAAATGACTATACAGGAGATTTAATAGAGTAATCTGGGCATCCTCCACCCCCCTGCTAGCCCTGTATGCAAATTGCCCTGGGTCCAGGGCTCCACCCACCCTGAACAGCAGAAGCCTCTTTACAATCCTTTCAAATGACTTCATGACCAGTGAGGTCAGTGCCACTGGTCTGAAGTCATTTAATGTGTTTACAGAGTTGCCCTTTGCCACTGGAACTATGATAGACTCCTTCCAAGCCTTTGGGACCCTTCTCTGTTCCAAGGACATCTCAAAAATGTCAGCAAACACCCCACAAAGCTGTTCTGAACAGCACTTTAACAATCTCCCAGTAATCCCATCTGGTCCTGGACTCTTATTTACCTTATTTTTCTTAAATACGGATCTAACATCCTCCTGTGTGATTGAGAAAGGTGTGGACTTTACCTGAGCTTGCTCCTCAGTTCATTTCTTTAATTTATCAGAAAAGTCATGACTATCGAAACGTGAAAGAAAGGTGTTCAACGCTTCAGATAACTCGTTATCATTTTTATGCATTGGCAAATGGACCGGTTTCTTATGTGCTTTTTGAAAACCTATCATGTACTGTACTGTGTGTGGAGCTCCTGGAGCCTTCATCATGTACTGTGTGTGGAGCTTCTGGAGCCTTCATCATGTACTGTTGTGGAGGTCCTGGAGTGACTACATGTACCGTGTGTTCTTTGCTGTTTGGAGCAGAAGCCGGAGGTTCTGAGAAGTTCTGCTACGAGAAGCTGAACACAGAGGGCACGGAGAAGGGGAACTGTGGGCGGGACGGAGAGAAGTGGACCCCGTGTAGCAAGCAGTGAGTCACTAACCCTGGAATTACAAATGGAGTTATTTTACTACAGCCATTTTGAATTGCATCAAACAACAAACACAATATTATATTTATCATGGTCATCAAAAACTATTTTTACAGATAGAATAAACCAAATACATACCAAATAAAATATCCATACCAAATCTATCACTCAGTGTCAACTATAATTCTATTTATTAAGAATCACTTTAGTTCCTAACTGACAAATCTTTTCAGGATGGCACGCACCAGACACGCACCATTTTGTTTCATGTAACGTATTCCACAGAGGATTAAGATACGCCAGCTCAGAGAGTGTCTCTGTTCTGTGTCTGCAGTGATGTATTCTGTGGATACCTGCTATGTTCCAACGTCGGTCAGAATCCACGCATCGGCGTGCTGAAGGGAGAGATCACCCCCACCTCGTTCAACCACCAGGGGAGGCTGGTCGACTGCAGGTACCCTCCTCTCTCTCTCTCTCTATCACTCTACCTCCCTCTATCTCTCTCTACGTCCCTCTCTCTCTATCAATCAACCTCCCTCTATCTCTCTCTACCCCCCCTCTTCCTCCCTCTCTCTACCTCCCTCAATCTCTCCTTCAATCTCTCTCTCTCGCTCTTTCTGCCTCTCACTACCTCCCTCAATTTCTCCTTCAATCTCCCTCCCTCTCTCTCTCTCTCTCTCTCTCTCTCTCTCTCTCTCTCTCTCTCTCTCTCTCTCTCTCTCTCTCTCTCTGTGTGCTTGTGGTGCAGCGGTGGCCACGTCCTCCTGGACGACGAGACGGACCTGGGCTATGTGGAGGACGGCTCCCCCTGTGGCCCCTCCATGATGTGCCTTGACCACAAGTGTCTGCCCATCCAGTCGCTGAACGTCAGCACCTGCCCCGTCGGGCCCAACGCACAGGTGTGCTCCGCCCATGGGGTGAGCATACAAACACACACACACACACACACACACACACACACACACACACACAAACACACACACACACAAACACAAAAACACACACACAAACACACGCACACACACACACACACACACACACACACTCACAAGCACTCACACACAGAGGCAGACGGACGCACAAACAAACACAGGCCTAAAAACACGCATTCAAACACATTACGCGAACACAAACAAACACACACGCTCAAAGCGCTTAATGTGTGTTGGGAGAAAAGCTAAATTCTCCTCAGCGATGGAGTCACGTGACACGGCCCAACGGTGCCCCCTAGTGGCTGATCTCAGTAACACAGGCCCTCCAGTGGCCGGGGCAGGCTGCGCTCCTCCCTCACTCCACACCTGTGTGTGTGTCCCACTCTGCAGGTGTGTAACAACGAGGCCACCTGCACCTGCGACTCCACCTGGGCCGGCACGGACTGCAGCATGCCCGACCCCCCCAAAGAGCCCGAGGCCACGGAGGACGAAGGACCAAAGGGTTGGTTTCCTCCGCTTGCTCCGCCCGCCGCCTGTCTGCTCCCACATAGGCCCATGAGCAACCCCACCCACCCGACACCCATCCCATTCAGCCCACTGGTTTATCCACATTGCCAACATTGGAATATGTCCTATTGCAATATTGCAATGTTCCGTCCTCACACTCTGTATTATTATGTCTCGGCTGTAGATTGACCGAGGATTGAAAAGAGGCGGGAAAGGCGCCCTGACCCGCGTGGGCGAGGGCTCGTTCGCCCCGTTACCCTCTCAGGGGTCCGATCGGTCGTACATGAGGCGAGCAGGACACCTCCGTGATTAGCGCCCGCACACGCACACACACACACACACACACTGTGTATTGTGTTCACGTCATGGGTGTTAGCTCTGGGAAGCTAGCGATGCTAACGGGATTCAACAGGAAGTTAGCATAGTGGACAGACCGATGGCAGACACGCAGTCAGCCAGGTGAGCAGACAGACACAACAGAGAAACAGGCATGTGAGAAAACAGAGAGAGAGTTTGTATGTACAAGCAGTCAGGCAGACAGACCGCCTGTCTGACTGTTCGTACATGCCGACGGACGGACAGTCAGACAAACAGACAGACTGTCCGACATATAGATATACAGACAGACCAGCCTGTCAGTCAGAGAGCGGCGAGGTTGGTGTCCCCTCCTCCATCTCTTCCGGCATCGCCTGCTGTTGTGATGTTGTTGCCAGGGCGATGGAAATAACGCTGCTTTTCCCTCCACACAGCGAGCGGGGCCACAAACAGCCTGATAGGGGCGGTAGCAGGGACCGCTCTGGCCCTGGGGGTGATTTTTGGAGGAACGGGGTGGGGCATAGAGTAAGCACCTTCACCCTCTCACGGCTCTCCTCCTCCTCATGGTCCTGGTGCCTCGTGTGCGGGCGGTCCCGTGAGCCGGCCTGAGCCCGCGTGTGTGCGTCTCGGTGGCTTTGTGTTTCCCATGTGTTTCTCTTCTGGTGGTGACCATATAACCGTCATGTGATTGGTTGTTCTCAGTGTCGTGCAATTTGGTCAATGGATCCCTCCTCCTCCTCCTCCTCCTCCTCTCTTTCTCCCTCCCTCGCTCTCTCCCTCCCTCTTATTATTATATCCCTATTGTTGTTATTCCCCCTGATCTCCACAGCGTTCAGTATCCCTCCCCTTCCCTCTTCTCCTCCTCCTCCTCCTCCTCCTCCTCCTCCTCCTGGTCTTCATGTGGTGGTTCCTGTGATCCTCTTCCTTCTGGGGCATGTGGGGCAGTTAGATGTAGGAGACAGTCTGGTCTCTTAGTGTCCTTTAGCAGAAGGTCTTTAGCAGAAGGCCGACTCCTAAAGACACACACACACACACACACACACACACACACACACACACACACTAGACAATCACTAGACAAACACACACACCGGGGTCACTGGCAGTGCGTAGGAGACCGTTGCTTTGCCACGATCTGTAGTTCCCGATCGAACCGGAAAAAACGGTTTGGATAAAGTCGACACTTTACGACACGACTTCCAGTGACGTAGACCTGGTTCCCCCTTGCGATGGTTTCCAAAGCCCAGCGCCTCCGTCGCCCTAGAAGCCCAGGCCGGCGAGAGGCCCGACCGCATGCCCCCCGTCCGGCCCTCGTGACTCCACTGTGAACGGGGTTCTGTTGTTTCCTTGACCTATGATGTGTTTCCTGTCCATCTGTGTGGAGGTGGTCGTTGTTCAGCGTGTTGCGTGTTACCGATTGATGAGTGAGTAAGTACGGCAACTCATGTCTTCCCTCCCCCCCCCCCCCCCGCCCCCCCCCCCCCCATCCATCACCCCCTCCCCCTTCACCATTCCCCCCCCCCCCCCCCCCCCCGCCCCTCACCATAACCCTTCCACAGGTCCCAGTGCCACCAATCTAATTATCGGCTCCATCGCTGGGGCTATCCTGGTGGCGGCCATAGTGCTTGGTGGGACCGGATGGGGTTTTAAGTAAGCAACACGTCGCATGTCGTCTCCTGCCGTGACTCTAGCATCCCTGCTGCTTTCAGACACCAGCGTTTGAGCTCCTGCTACGGAATACAGGCCTAGGCGCACACACACACACACACACACGCACACACACCACACACGCACACATATGCACACACAGCCACGACTTCCCCAACACACACACACACACACAGACACACATACAGACACGAAACAGAGAGAACCCACACTGATATCTACAGTTTGGATTAGAATCACATAATAGTGAGGAGTAGGGAGCTCCCCTGAGGAGTGCTCTGAATCTCCCATCATATTTTCTACAAAAGGGTTCATTCCATCATACGGGAGACCTTTTGGTCTGCGTTAAAGCAACACAACTGTCCTAGGCAGTGTCCACAGGTGCTATAGCTGGATTGTACATAATATAGAGAGTTGGATCTAAAACTGATAAAGCTATCTTAGCTTGCCTTCCGAGGTGCGACTGAGGCGTGTTCCTCTGCAGCAGGACCTCAAACTGAAGGGCTGGGTAGAGCTCCGAGCTTGTATGCGCATGTTTAGCACTGAAGCTTCCGATGAGGATGTTTAGAAGCAGAGGAGATATTGCAACTTGTACCTAGAAGAGCCGACTGCCTCACCGATGTTCTGTATAAAATAAACAACAATGCCATGTTTACATTGTAATCTCCTTTTTCTGAAACGTGGAGCTACTCCCCATAGCTATAGCCCATTACAATTTCTGAATCTCTAGATTATCACCTTGGATCAATTCAACGTTACAGATTAGCTCATGACCTAACACCCCCTTCCCCCCACGCAGTGTTAGTCTGTTGTGTTGCGTACCAGGGGTGCTACACATTTGAAACACCAGAACAGCTCTTATCCGAACACTGACCTCTAACAGTAGCGCATGCCACTAAGCAACGCATCATGAAACGAAAAGAAACTAAAAAGAGACGGCGATAGAGAAATGGTTTCTTTTTGCATGCTGACTTGGTTGATTCCAAAATGGTCGGTTCACTGCACTACGGCTGAGCCCCACCCAGAAGGACTCGGTCCTGGGTCTTCATGCTCTTCACTGCCTTCATCACCATCCTCTTTTTCTCACCACGACACCACTGCTCGAGGGTGAGAGAGTGAGTGCAATGGTGAGAGAGAGAGAGAGATAGGTGAGAATGAGAGTGAGTGAGGGAGAGAGAGCGTGAGTGAGTGAGAGAAAAGGTGAGAGAGTAGGCGACAGAGAGAGGAAGTAAGACAGCGAATGTGAGAGAACGTGAGAGAGAGAGAGTGCAATGGCGAATGAGAAAAAATGCGAGAGAGAATGTTAGAGAGAGACAGAGGACGTGAAAAAAAGTGAGAGAACGTGAGAGCGAGAGAGAAAAACAACGAGAGAACATGTGAGAGAGAGAGAACGTAAGAGAGAGTGTGTGAGAGAAAAGGAGCTAGGACCATTTTGTCGGCCATTGCCTTTGCGCCATGGCCGGCCGCAGCCCCGCCTCCGAGGACCAGACTCTGCCCTCGAGCAGAGGAGGACTCTGGGAGCTGCTCCGCCCCCCCCTCCTCCACCTCCTCCTCCTCCTCCTTCCCACCCACACCAGCTGACATTGCTGCCTGCTTCACAGACCTGGTACAGACACAGCGCATTGCACTGCATGCCCCCCGCACAGCAGCACTAGTGGCAGCCTCCACGGCCTTCCTATTGGCCCATCAGGTGCATGACTGACTGATAGAGACGGCCCGCAACACGCCACAGTACGGGGAGGTTACCCATAACCCCTTGTTGTTGATGTTGTTGTTGTTGTTGTTCTGGTGCAATGGCCGTTGTGGTCCCCACTGTTGTGCTCGTGTCCGTGGGTTGCGGCTGCCTCTGTGGTTGTTGTATATATGTTGTGTATTTATATATATATATATATATATATGTATGTATTTATATATATATATATATATATATATATGCATACATATCTATTGTATATACCCTCTTTCCTTCCTCTTTAGAAGAACATTTATGTTGACTTTCTCCTCCCAGATGGTTGTGTCCCCTCGTCCAATGGTAACACAGATGTGTCGTGTGTTCATCTTGTGAAAGTACACACACCGATAGGATTGTCTGCAAGTGTGCATTTGAGCGGGAATCCTGCGGTTCTGTTAGAGATCCGGGAACACATGATACAACATTCTTACAAAGGATCATGTTTTCCAATCAAACCAGATCTCATCATATGTTCCCCATGGGAATATCGTGGGTAAATAGAGATTTTCAATTGAATTTCAATTGAATATCAATTTCTGATCATTTTGATGGATAGAAAAGGAATAGGACTTTTTTAAAGGAAAATTTAACTCCGGAAAATAATCTTTAGAGTTTAACATCCCCATTTAAATGTAGATTTCTTTTTTTTACAAATTACGTCACTTTGAAAGACAAAGCCCTCTGGATGCTTGCAGACATTGCTGGATCTTAAGGACAATCTTTAAATATTCTCATCGTCTTCCGATTTTCATAAACTATGTTACGCATAGTTTATGAAACTATGCGTAGTCACATAAACTATAAGACAATTAAAATCTCTAAATTATGTCAGGAATTAAATTTCAATTTATTTTCTATTAACTATCTAACTGTCCACTTATTAGCATAATGTAATTGTTTTAGTGTACGCATTCGACCGCACACCTGAAGAGATGAGAGTAGTTACTTTGTCCTAGTTAGGCTAGCTGTGACACACACACACACACACACACACACCAATGTGACCGTAACCGCTAACTATCTCTTTACCTGTCTTCTCTCCATCGCCACGACGACCGAAGGAACGTGAAGAAGAGGCGGTACGATCCCAACGCCTCGGCCATCTAAGCCCCACCTCCTCCTCCTCCTCCTCCTCCTTCTCCTCTTCCTCCTCCTCTGCCCGTCCCCTCGACAGGAGGTGGTGGCGCTAGTAGGGAGGGACCCTCCTCCCCCTCCCCCTCCTACTCTTCATCCTCAACGAGGATTCCCATTGGCTGGCTCGGGGCCAGCCGGACTGACCTTCGGCGTAAGATTTACTTGAAGTAAAAAAAACACACAAGAGGATAGAAGAAAAAGCGGACAATTTAACAAATTCCATGGTAGTGGCATAGAACTGCAGCCCCCCCCCCCCCCCCCCCACATCCCTCCCCTCCCTCCCCTCTCTCCCCTCCTTCACCCCTACTGAACCCAGTTCAACTAACGCTCCCCCAAAACCTGGTCTCCAGAGTGAACTCTTCCTCCTCCTCTTCCTCACCTCCTCCTCCTCCTCCTCCTCCCTAGTGCTGGTGCACTGGCATTCAGGCTGACTCCTCATCCACCACCACCACCACTCCTCCTCTCTCACCTGGCATGACCCCCCTCCGCACACACACACACACACACACACACCTCTCTGCTCCTCCTGCGCTACCCTTTGGCATGAGGGCGAGACTCTGCATGGCTACACGACGCAAGCGATTTACCGCAAACAAACGGACAAAAAATACAATTTATATATATATATATATATATGAATATATATCAAGGAGGAGGAGAGGGGAAAATAATATGAATCATGCGCCCGAGAGGAGATTGGCTTTTCATTAGTAAGTAAGTCCATCCAAAGTGCTAGATACTTCACTTATATAGGTGCCGTAGGTAAGGAGGCTAGGAGGCTAGGAGGCAGGCGATAGGGAGGGAACTCATACACTTATGAAAGGACACACACACATGTACTCACGCGTTGCCAGTCTGTAGAGCAAGGGGCGGCGGGAGGATCCTGTCTCGAGGTGACAACATGTCCCCAGGCTGAAGTGTTGCTTTCAGCTCAACCAGGCGTTACAGCTGGCGTGGACAAACAGAGAGGATTTGGAGTACACTTAAAACGCTGGAACAGAGGAAGTACAACATGTTACATGATGAGGGTCAGGGTCACAGTGAGTAGGATCCACAGAGAACAGCGAGGGGGGGCGGGGTGGAGATATCCGACATAAAGAGCCTTGGGCACTGACTACACAGACAGAGGTCAGGGGTCAGATTAATCAACCAATCCCCTTCTCTTCCTCACCAACATGTCCTTCCGATGGTAAGTCAAAAGCCAAAGAACCAATCACAGGAACGTATGGATGTTGACGCACGAAGAGCACTTTCCCCCCCGTCACCCTGTCCTCTCTCTCTCTCTCTCTCTCTCTCTCTCTCTCTCTCTCTCTCTCTCTCTCTCTCTCTGCTCCGTGTCTGTTTCCCCCCCCCCCCGCGGCGCCTCCCACAGGCTCCTGGACCAATGGGAGCCTGGCCAGGCGGGCGTTCACCTGGCCAATGGGGACAGACCTCATCTCCACCCCCCAACCTGTATACTGGCTTGGCCTTCTCGGGCCCTCATTAGATTCCTTATAGGGTTGAAGGTCCGCTCTAATGGTGGCCCCGCTGCATGCATTCACAATAGCGGGCTTAATGATTCTATATGGGAGTGTCCCGAATTCTGAATAATACGCTTCAAAAGATCGGTGCATGTCCACAAGGAAACATTTAACTTTTATTTACTATGCAAAGAAAGATATTGCACAAATGAATGGGTTAACGATATCGGTATACACATGGAAATACAAAAACCCTCTGCTAATTAGCTACACTTTTGTATTCAGCCATTTCCTCATCTTTTGTTTAGCTTTAACGTACTGAAAAACCGAATAGGAAATATGAATAATAATAATAACGATAAAAAAATAATGGATCCACATATGATTTAAAATCAACAGAGCATTCTTTTACATTTCTTGGATCGGAAAATCATGTCTGTGTGTTTCTCATCGAATGTGAATCCATTTTGAATCCGACACACTGATCCGGTCCTGAGCACACTCTGGCCTGAACAGCCCACAGGGGGAGGTCTTTGGGTCGCAGCCCAGCTGGTAGAGTTGGTGTGTTCCAGGAGCTGACACAGCACCTGCATTGTGTAAAATCTTCCATCTATTTACTCACAATCATCATTAACATCGTCATCATAACAATGTCCGTGTCACTGCATCATGTACAGTTGAACCAATGAATAAACCATGTATTTTAACCCTGTGGTCTCCCTTGGGCTTTTGAAATGCAATGCACGGGGAAACTGTACCTGGATAACTGAGTTTGGGACAAATTGTATCCTAAACTAATTATCTTCGTTGTTTAACACAATTATATTGAAATAATAATAAAGCTAAAAACCCTGAAGGCGGTATATACTTGTAGCTTCTAGTGAAGCAGTTTTTTTAACTCTATTTTTCTCTTCTGCCATATGCTATCTCAGATATGGACAGATTTTATCAGCTGAGACTAATCAATAACTGTTATACCTACTCATTCAATTGAATTACTATTATTATGTTAAACTCATTATTTGTATACAATATATATATATAGTATAGTATGAACAATATACTAATGATACTATTACTACAGTACTATTACTACTAATAGTACTACTATAATATTGTTTCTCATGCTCAGGCGCACAGAAAGACACTCCACTTCTACATGTTCCTATTTTACATAAAATAAATCTATACCTATTTAGATTTATCAACACCCCTGTGTATTTACAGTTCTTATTAACTCTAGGTTGTTTCAATATTAAAACAATATATTTTTATCTATATACAAGTATATCTTATTCATTGTGCTTTAAACACAAACAGATGTGGCGCATAGTGTATATGCAATAAATAAAATACGAAATGATATAAGGCACTTTCCATGATACAGTCTAGCTAGTCTATTCATTATTGTATCATTTTCATATTGGCAATAGTTTTGCATTGACAATGGTACATTAAAAAAATGTGAGACTTTAAAAACATTACATTTAACAGGACAACATGAGCAAGGGATACCAAATAATAGTATTTGCATATGCAGAGGTGGATTGCAGGCAAGTATATTGAGGACGACAAGATGCATGCTGCATTGGCCTGAGAATTTCTGAGTTCACCTAGCAACAAGTCGGACTAGGGTGTAGTCGGTAGGCTGAATGGATGGCTGACTGTCTTGTTATGTCAAGCTTCAAAATTAAACTTCAGTTATGGACTTGAAATAGTTTTAGTCGTTTTGTGTAGGCTATTGAACAAATGATTCAGAGATAAGAGGAGTGTTAAATATCACAGATGTCGTGCATATAGTGTCATGACACTCCAGTCAAAGTCAAAGTAGGCTATAGACTAAAATAAATGTATGTTTTCTTGGGTTTGAAAAAAGCTAATTAAGTCACGATAACCAATATATTCAAGATATGTTATCAAGAGTCAAGAGTTATCTTATAACAGGATGTAAAATTGCTCAAAATCATTGTTCAAAGTTAACCCTGATTAGAGATTATGGATCCCCCGTTGCAGTTGAAAACTTGATTGGTGAGGCATTAAATATGACCAAAAGTAACTAGTAATAGTACTCTGAGAAGGTTTTGAAAAGAGTACTTTGTAGGCTACTTGTACTTGAGAAAATTTTAACTACAATACTTGTACTTGGAATTTAGTAACATTTTAGTGATTAGTCAGTGTGATTAGTGATTAGTAATTAGCATTCATTGTAATTATCAGGCTATTTGATGATTAGTAATTAGCATTCATTGTAATTATTAGGCTATTTGACCCTGATACTTTGCAATAAACACTTATTATTTTCGGTGACATTACATTTTGTGTGAGAAAGTTAAATCTGAAAAACAACGCTATTCTCTGAAAGAAAAGCTTAATTTCGACCCCCTACTGAAACGTGTCCATCTGCGTCATCTGAACGCCGAGTGATGGAGAGACGCTCTCTTCAATTATAGATCCCCCCCTCGAGGAGAACAATGACGCACGGGACCGGCGCGCGGCTGACATTTCACTAAAAGCGCGGAGAGTACAATTAACACTGTTCAGACTGAATCCACGGCGGAGTGGGTTGCTCCAGATGTTCCGACTTCCACTGACACCCCCCCCCCCCCCCCCCCCCCCCCCCCCCGTCAACATTTACAACCGCGGACCCTGCTATAGGGTATGCATTACAAGATTGTACAGAATCTCACGCCAGCGAAAACGCAAAAGTTGGCAGCCCTGCTGACAGGATCAGGGAGACCAACTCCTCAACTCTGGGGGGGTCACATGACAGGGACATGACATGCCAGCTCTTCACATGATTGGCAGCTATTGTAGCCTATCCGATTCTTTTTTAGGTGCTTTGCTCATCGTAAAAAATCGAGGTAAAGTTTGAATGAGCTCAATGTATAGTAAGCCTACATGTACAGTAGGCTTATATACACTTTATCTGTACTTTGTATAAAGTAACATCAGGTTGCGATTGAGTTTATTTACGACTCATAAGTGAATAACTTATTTATGCTACATTAACATTCATTCTTAAACATAAATATAAGGCCTAAGAATTGAAATATTTCATTAATTCAAAATCACGTGGAACTGGTTCAGTTAAAAACTGATGGATAGAGGACATATCTCATATTGTTAGAGAACTGAGATAAAAAATAAATAAAACAGTGGAATAGATTGGAATGGAATAGGAAGAAACGTGACTTCTTGAGCTAAATCAGTAGTATATATAATATGATTTTATAATCAATCAGTAGTATATATATTATGATTTTATAGGACCCTAAAGAATTGTTCGACCGCCCCTTTATAGAGTCTGACGTCAACCTAAATCCCAACTCACTAACCAAACTGTGAATGAAAATCCTTCACCTGTTGCATCCGGAGAATCTGGTAAGTGTTGTCCTTGAGTTGTTTCAGACAGTCTGTGTTTTAATTTAATAGTTTGAGGCCCGTTTCTTGTATGCAGATAACCTTGTAGACTATTAGATAGGCCTTTAATAATCAATAATGCAAAGGCTAGATTCCAAATATTGATACATTTATTCCTGCTATTTTGCTAGTTTATTTGAGTTTATTTGTTTATTTGTTTAACTGCTCCTGTCGATAATATGTACACCTATTGGATAACATGTTTTTAATCGGGGTATTTAGGTTCATAAAAACGTTATGAAAAAGGCCAACCACAGAAGAAAGACGATTGTATTTTCTGATCATATAACGCACGATTCGCCCATCAATCAGCATCAATCAATTTCAGACATGTGTGTAACTGTGGAAATGATAAGGGATACCTGTGTGATTGTGGATAGATGAGCATCATGCGCCTCAGCGTCCCTCTGGCCGAAGCCCTGCTGCTCAGCTGCCTCTGCGCGGTGCCGCTGCGGGGCCAGAAGCCGGGGCAGGTCGACCCCTTCTCCGCCTACCGGGCCGAGCCGCAGTGCTGGGACTCGTCCTCCGCTCGCCTGCTCAAGATGCGCTCTCCGGGGATCGCGGACACCGTGCCTGCCTTCTGGGACATGATGGTGTTCCTCAAGGCGTCGGACAACCGGAAGCACACCGCCCTCTTCTGGGACCTTGCGCAGGTCTTCTGGGACATTTACGTGGACTGCGTCCTGGCCAGGAGCCACGGACTGGGCAGGCGGGGGTTGAAGTTGCCCAAGGACCGCATCACCTCCGTGCACTCTCTCGTTACGGACCGTAGGTGTTTACGTTTTACAGTAGGCTATGAGTTACAGGTGAGGTCGTTTAATAAGTTAACGATTCGATATTTACAGAATTGTCGTCTACTTATCCTGCATCAGAGAATTGGGGACGGCCTGTGTGAGTGTGTGCGTGTGTAGGGGGGGGGGCGGTTAGTGTGTGTGTGTGTGTGTGTGTGTGTGTGTGTGTGTGTGTGTGTGTGTGTGTGTGTGTGTGTGTGTGTGTGTGTGTGTGTGTGTGCGTGCGTGTGCGTGCGTGCGTGGGTGCGTGCGTGCGTGCGTGCGTGTGTGTGTGTGTGTGTGTGTGTGTGTGTGTGTGTGTGTGTGTGTGCGTATGCGTGATAGTCATATTTTAATTGCCTAATGTTCTTTTGATTTTTGGCTTCATTTTAGAGTCCTTTCGGGTAAAGAAATCGCAGTCAAACTTCTCCAGGTTGAAGAAATCATCTCACGCGTGGCTCAGCATCAGAGTTCGGCACTTGGGAGCGGGGGTCAAAGGTCACAGCAGGTCTCCGAAAAGAACAAATTTATTAAAAAACTAAGCGGTAGAGGGCCGACATGTGTCTGGCATCGTATCACTGTGATTTATCCCAATGCTTTATTTATCGTTGAAAATAATAAATGATTGACACTACAATGAAGATGATCGACCGTGTGAGCTGATTTAACAACCTCCATAACCTCCACCTCCTCCACCTCCAAAGTAATCTCCAGCCTCATCTCACCAGTAGGGAAACGCCTCCGTAAGATACGACACGCCTGCCATATAAGGGCATATGCTTTCGGTTTCAGTTGAACCACACAGTGAACCACTGAAACAGACAGACCGGCTGTTTGTCTTCATTTGGATCAATTTTATAAAACATGTGACTGCTGGTCGTTTCCATATCGAATCCGTTTGTTTAGAGAAGCCTGAAACTACAGCGGACGGGGGCGTAAGGTCACGTGAAAGCACACTCGATAGGTAAATATAAAAAAATGTGCAAAATTGCAGCTAGCCTATATAGCGCTTTTCAAAGTACCAGACGCGGTTTACTTAGTAAACCGTGTGTGTATGCGAAGGGGGGATTTGGAAATTTGGAAATTTTAAAAAGATTGGAGTGAGCCTATGGTGCCTATGGGGAAGAGTTATGCGCGATCGCGGGCAGACGCGTTCACGCGATTACGACCCCAAAATACGGGACAAAGTGCGTCCCGTATCAGTTCATTACGGGACAGGTCTTTTAGTTGCCAAATACGGAACGATCCCGTATTTTACGGGACGGTTGGCAACCCTAAAATGGAGTGACGCCGGTTCTCATAGCAGAGCGGCTACTAATAAGTTTCTCAATACCTGTCTTATGGTGTGCATTTAACAAGGAAGATTCAAGTTGAATGCCTCTCTCGCAGCTGGGCCAACGCCCATAGACATGCCGAGGCATATATCACCTAACCGCAAAAACAACTAAACAGAGCTCATAAAACATGACTGTCGGTAGGCTACAGAGATGGCGTTTCGGGAGACGCTACTAAAGGTGGGACAGGCCCTGAGCAAAGATGAGACAAAAGCTTTAGCCTTTCTCTGCACGGATATCCTGAATCGGACGATCGATCCAAGCTCAGTCGAGTCCCCCATGGACGTCTTCCATCGTCTGGAGGACCACAGCATCCTCTGCGAGGAGCAACCCTACCTACTCGCCGATCTACTCCACGTCATCGGACGATTTCGTTTACTGCGTGAGTTTGATCTCAATAGTAAGAGGTCTACAACAGTAAGCCTTATCTCCCCTTACAGGTAAATAAATCCCCCCAACATGCATTTAACATTATTAATCTAGAGAAACTGTTGTTTTCACCCATCTAAATGTCTGCTTCTGTAACATAGGAAGCTGCTTTATCAACTTTCGGAGAACATCACCGAAAATGATTTGAAATCCATCAAATTTCTTTTGACCAAAGACCTCCAACGTGCACGACTGGAGCCGAGTGTTGTAAGTGCTTTCTCAATGCGCTCTAAACCCAGGGCTGCTGTTTTTTGAATGTTTCTAATAAGGAATATAGTTATCTTTTTTAAGAGATGATGTTTTCAAACTCATCTCAAATGTTATTCTACAAACATTTTGATGACCTAAGGGAAGTTCAATTAGATAGCACACTTATAACAGACCATTCAGAGTGCTTAACAGAGGAATAGTCTGTTAATGCTATTCTAATCAATGCTCTTATCCCTTAGTCTACACTTGAAGTCTTCTTAGCCATGGAGCGTAAGGACCTCCTGAGCAACTCTGACCTCCATCTGCTGGAGCAGATACTGGAAAATGTCTGTCCAGTGTTGCTGAAAGACATCCAACAGTTTAAAGCCTTACATGGTGAACAAACCCCCCATTTGAAAGGTAACAATAAAAGTCAGAATCGTCTCATAGAATATGAGGGATTTAACTTAATCAAAAATCAAATCTAAACCTATTCGTAGGAACGATAACCCAAGAGACGGGACTCAACGACCTCGGAATGCAGTCTTCATCCGATATCTCTGGCCATGGAGTGGTACAAGAGCAGCATACGATAGCAATATATAAATATACCATGTCGTTAATCTGTCCTTATATTACACATCACATGATCTTTGAGCAGAGTTTTCAGAGATCTCTCTCCTTTTGATTCAGGCTCCAACATCGCTGCTACCACCCTCAGAAGAGATACCAGGTAATCACAACCCTTGTTTACTACAAAAAACATGTAAACTATGTATACAGGTATGTTGAATTAACATCATGATTTTTTAATCAAGGATGGATAAGATGAATTAATCATGTTAGTCATGTAACATGGATAAGATGGATTAAGAACACGTAACAATTGTGTGTTTTCAACCCCTTTCATCTTACAACTCACTTTTGTGTATCAGTAGAAACCCAATTTGATTCTGGACAAAGCCTTGGACAAGGCCTTTCAATTTGGTGGCTGAAACTGTAAATTATCCTTACAATGCTTGCAGAAGATGAATGTCAAGTCTACCTCATATTGCACTCTGTTAACTGCTCAAGCTACTCTACTCAAATATCTTTTTCAGCTTCTGGCCCTGGTGAAGACCCATATTTTCCTCAGGTAAGAAGGTCCAGATGACATCACCTGCAAAGGGTTTCATAAGAAACATGTCCATCACAAACAGACACAAACCATTAACGTTGTCCTTGAACTCCTCTTAGAACTTGCCTCTGGACTTGGAGCAGTTGTCCTCCCTCCAGCTATCTGACACACTGACGGGTGAGTAGTACTCCACTAGTTCAGCAGCTTAATATCAAGTTTGGCCACTTTGGTTTTCATTGAGTGCATCAGATGCGACTGGCAGCGTTCTGAAACCTCCATTATGATTTTGTGTTTGTTCAAACTGGATATTCATAGTTTTTATTTTTTTATTTTTTTTATTTCAGTTTGGATATTACATCTTGAACATATCTGGGACATTTTTTCTTTTCATTTTTTTCTTTTTTTACATTGAATCTAGTAACGGACATAAAATAAAAAATGCAAAAGACAAAAATGAACAGTGCAAAGTATAATGAAACAGTCTTTGCATCCAGAAGATAGAAGTCCGTCTGGATATTCATAGTTATGAGTTAGTATCATAAGTAATTTAATTAATATAATGACTAGTTTCGTAATGGTATCTTTTTGTATGTACAAACGCACACCATCCATACATCAATACGCTGCTGTCTGTGCTCATGAACAAAGCACCAGCAGTAGATCTGGAATTGGTCCCCCGGGCCGACCAACTGTTCCTAGTGCTGCAGCTAGTGATGGTCAAATACTCCTAGTGCTGCAGCTAGTGAAGGTCAATGCAGAGATCTCTTTTCATTGTGTAGTACTTCTTCTATTTGTACTACTTCTATTTATCCTGTCACGTTCATTCCAGAGAATGAGAGCCATATGCATGCTGTGTCCTCCACTGAAACCCTGTCCTCCACTCAAACCAACAACGCAGAGTCTGGTCCACAACTTCATCAAGCAGCAGAGGATGAAGAAGAGGTTCAGTACTTCTAATGGTTACACAACAATCCGACTTTGACCTCTGGTGTTATACTGAGACTCATCTCATGTAGCTTTGTGTTTAAAGGATCAGACGGATCCCACTCCATATCCCATGTCGGGTCAAGAGAGAGGCTTCTGCTGGATCGTCAACAACTTTGACTTCAGCCGTTCCTGTGGAAACCATAGTAATCGGATGGGGACACACAATGATGAAGGTACGCCCATGCTATACTAATACCATACTTATATAGTCTCAGTCTAAGTCCAGATTCTGCTTATTTATAGACAGATCAGTATTATACAGTACATACACTCACATATCATGTTATACAATGTTTTACTATCATATTTACATCTATATCTATTGTTATCTATTGGCAAATAATCATCCCGTGTGTGTGTGTGTGTGTGTGTGTGTGTGTGTGTGTGTGTGTGTGTGTGTGTGTGTGTGTGTGTGCGCCTCTGGTCCTGCAGAGAGCCTGAGGCATGTGTTCACCTGGCTGGGCTTCCAGGTGGAGGTGCTGCAGGATGCCACCAGAGACCAGATGCTCTCCTCCATGCGGGAGCTGGCCAGCAGGGACCACAGAAGGATGGATTGCATCGCTTGTGTGGTCCTGAGCCACGGCCTGGAGGGTGGCGTGTACGGTGTGGACGGGGAGCGGGTCTGGCTGGAGGAGCTCCAGGACCCTCTGAACGGGGTGCGGTGCGCCTACTTGAGAGGGAAGCCCAAGCTGTTCTTCATCCAGGCCTGCCAGGGCACCCAGGAGCAGCAGGCGGTCCCCGTCCAGGCCGACGGACCCGGCGGCCATGTGGACATCTTCAGCGACGCCGCTGTTCCAGCGAGTGAGTTGTTAACCTGCAGAGAAGATTTCCTGACTGGCATGGCAACCGTTCCCTCCTATGTCTCTCTGAGAGACAAGAAGCAAGGCTCATGGTTCATCCAGTCCTTGTGCCAGAACCTTGTGCAGATGGTTCCCCGGTAAGTGAAATGCAACGCCTGTTTAGACAGAAAAAATGAATCCTTGAATGTGCAAACGGTAAGGCTCTTTCTGACTATGAAGGAACGACTTCAAATTGATTAACTGTAGACTTATAACTGACTGGGACTTTGCATTCCCAGTGGCCAAGACTTGGTCAGTATTCTGACAAAGGTTAACAACGACGTGAGCCAGATGCTTGACCCCACCAGCAGCCGGAGACAGATGCCCCAACCTGCTATCTTTCTGCAGAAGCGTGTGGTCTTCCCTGTCCCTGAAGGCCCTCTTCCCAGTCTGACCACCAGTCTGTAGCTTCCTAGGTTTGGTTCCAATTTGTCCACTTGGGCCCTATATAGTTCAATTCTTAGGATGTCCCCATATTGTAAAGTGGTCTAAAATGTGAGTGTACAAATCTGGTTCCCCATAGTGCACAACTTAGTACTGCAGTAATGCACTGGAAAGAAGTGTAGGACTGATGCACACTCATTTCCATACCTATGACGTATCCTATGATGAACAGTGGTTTTCATTGTCATCGGAATCATCCAATAGAGATGCTCCGGCACCTACCGATTCTTCCTACCGAGCCGCAGTGTTGGGACTCGTCCTCTGCTTGCCTGCTCAAGATGCGCTCCCCGGGGATTGCGGACACTGCGCCTGCCTTCTGGGACCAGATGGTGTTCCTCAAGGCGTCGGACAACCGGAAACACACTGCCCTCTTCTGGGACCTGGCACAAGTCTTCTGGGACATTTACGTGGGCACTATCACAGCACTACTGTTGGGGAAGACTTTGTTTACTTTAGATTAAATATTGATGTGTATTTATTTGAAATGTTTGTCTCAAGGCATTAAATATTTTTTTTATTTGAATGATTCTTTTTTCTGATTTTTTTTTATTAATTATCATTGTGCAATGGAGAAGAATATGAATATGCAATTGTTCAATGGTGTAAGTCGGGTTTTGTTATTGTTTTTATATTACTTTATGTCTAGATACATGTTCATAATGTATGATGAAATAAATATTCTCACAAAAATAAACCTCTTAATTTTTTCTTCACCAGTAATGTTTCTTAGTGAATAATTTCATAAATACACAGGATCAGATGTTATAATCCCTTGTGCCAAAATCCAAGGAAAACACATTCAGAAGCCCCTGTCCAAACCAACCTTACAAGCACGCTGGCTACCAAACTACCAACCAAAGGTGAAAAACACGGGACAACTAGCCCAACTAACAGCAGTAAATACAGCAGTAAGCAGAATATCATTGGGGTTATCAAGTGGGCACCCTCTTCCACAGGTGTTTCGTAAAGTTAGGCCCACTTAATATAGAGATAAGTAAAAAAAAAAAAAAAAGTACAATGTACCTATCCTATCCTATGGCTATCACAGCCTAAAAACAGCAATGCCACCTTCAATAGACCCAGGCTCCGTTTAAGTGCAAGCTCCAGGTAGTGACAATGCCCCTAAGTTAAAAAAAAAAAATACAATGTAGGCCTACCTATCCTATCCTATGGCTGTCACAGCCTAAAAACAGCAATGCCACCTTCAACAGACCCACCCCAATATAACGAGCAGATGATTGCTAGTAAAGTTACTATTTTGAAAATGCCTCTTCCCGCGATGCATGTACAGGTTAAACTGATTTCCTCTTGAATTGCTCGCTAGATGGGCTGTCACACTAAAGACCCATAGCGCCATCCAGTGTTAGAGATCTCTCTATATTGCTCTGGCGCCATCTATTGGTCGATGATAAGTATAGCCGACCTATAGACATCTCATTACATCTTCCATTCCCTTTCATGCCTTCTGGACTTCGCTTTGTTCGTGAGTAACACAATATTGGACATTATATTTCTCTAGCATGCAGTCTGTTAAGTAGCAGCAGTCTTCCGGTAATAATGTATGCATCCTCTCTATTAACCACCTCAAAGTACGACGGCCTTTTACCCTCCAATGTTTGTTTCACTTTCACTTTATCATCTTCAAAAAAATATTGAGTCAATTATCAAAATGGCATTTTTTTCAAACTTTATTATTTTGTGAACTGCAGGATGAAGAGGCTACAGTCTAGAAATCCACGAAGCAAATCAGAAAGACAGTAGGCCTACCTAAATTGTCTCACGAGAAAGAGCGTGGTAAAGTTGGTTTTATATTGGACGTTGGATATTCGACACATTCGAAAAATCTATTTAGCACTGACTTCGATGGACGAATTTGTGTCAAACCAACTTTGACGTGTTAATACAAGGCCTGCCTATATAACACAAAGCTTCTTTTGTAAAAAAAAAAACATCCTTTGATTTTCTACCACTTTAACGTTGATAAATGCTTTAACTCTATTATGCGGCTTCACTTTTTGACTTACCCATGTCAAAACACATAGGGTGAACTCAGCTCACTGCCCTACACATAACACAAAGCTTATTTTCTCCAAAAAACTGCAGCCAATCAGTCTAGGATGAACCTACAGAAAATGATGTAGATAGCTACACAAGCACCAAGATGCAAGGACCATGAGTGAAGGATGAGGAGGAGATGAGGGACAAAAGCACCCAGATGCAAGGACCACGAGTGAAGGATGAGGAGGAGATGATCGAGGACAAAAACAACCAGATGCAGGGACCACAAGTCTAAATGATGCAAATTTACCCAGCGGCTAACGATTGAGCTCAAGTGATGGAGGAGGCAGGAGGGAATAATTAGCAGCATCTAGGCCCAGGAACAGCAAGACCAACTCATTGAGCTCCTGCAGTCTGTGTCCGATGAGAAAGACTCAAACAGAAGGTTAAGAAGCTCCATGCACAACTAGAGGTGGAGAAGCAGTGTGCAGACTGTCAGACATCCAGAGAGAAGGCAGAGGAGCTGAGCAGAGAAAAAGAAGACTTGACATGTAGATTGGACCAAAGCAGCAACCAGATGGAAAACTGCACTTAAAGGTATGCTAGTTTGATTTTTTTGTTGATTTTTCTTACTTTTCTTAAGTTTTTGCCCAGCTTAGTAGCCTACTCAGTTTTTCTGTGTAGGCTACCTGACGGTAAAATACTTGAATGTGAGTTGAGGGAATAATTTGGTTGCAATGAAATGTGTCTTGTGTATACATTTTTGGGGAAGAATGATTGTGGGAAGGTCTTTGAAGCCCTTTGAGACCGCAACAGTGATGGAGTTTTATACAAATAACCTCGACATGACTTGTTAGTTTTCAGAACCTAAAACACCTTGACATTTCCCATTAGGTGGGGCAGTTGGAGGAGGAGAAAGCCACCACCGCCATGGAGCCCCAAGATCATGGAGTCGGAAGAAGGAGTCGAAGCTTGGGGAGAATCATCAATTTCAGCAAAAACAAATGGACGTAAAACACTCACTTTTTTCATTACACTTTATTACACTTCCCTATATTTATGTAAATGATGATATTACTATCAGACATTCAATCAGACATCACTAAATAAATCTTAGAAGAGAGTGCAATTAAGGCTACAAAAGGGTGAAGAAAAGGGACCATAAGGTATTGATATTGATACCAATCATATCTAAATAGTCTACTCTAAAACACTGACTTTACTTTCACTTTGTTGTCAACATTAGTTCAATAGATATGGAGTTGAGATGGAGAACATGTTTAACATTTCTCTGAGTCTCTCACCATCTACACCCCAGTAAAGGCCTCTAGTTTGGCTCGAGCTGTAATGACTGGCGCACTATTAGTGTCATTATTATGTTGTTTATATTGTTAATATAAGTTGTGTCATATATTGTGTGTGTGTGTGTGTGTGTATGTAAGTGTTTCATATACTGTATAGCGTTGTCATCGACATGGTACGTCTCTTCGTTGCTGACTGCAGTCACCATGTAATAACGTTACTCGTTTTTTTATGTGAATTCAGTCCTGTATTCCAATTACGTATTCCATATTTTTCAATATTATGTATTCCTAGCTTTTAAATTACCAAAATTACTAAAAAGCACTGCTAGTGCTATATCATATATTTTTACTTTTATTTTTAATCATATATATATATATATATATATATATACATACATATTTTTCAACATGTAGAGCTCATTTCCTCTACAGCTCTTACAACAACTCTCTAACTTTCCATTCATCTAAGGGAAATCATGGTTGCTGCGGTAAGCGATTGGGTTCAGTGACAGCAGTCATCCATGGCTTGACTTTTGAGGCTGCAGTAAACGTTTCCCGGTAACAGCGAGCTCCACCAATCAGAGACGTCATGTTACACTTAAGGATTATGGGTAGTGTAGTGGTTTCAAAGACATCGCGAATAAAACGTTTTTCTATAAAACGAGATGTTGCCCCGTTTAACTTTTGACACAAAAAACATCGATTCACAATGTATGGTGTGTGGTATGTATAATTTGGATGGTTAGGACATTATGGCTTTTAATCAAAATCTCTATGATGAAAATGAATGGGATTTTTACTTCCGGAACAACACTGTGGTTCCAGAATGCCATTTTTAAAAATGCAGTTTTTTTGCACCCAAGTGCAAAAAACAATTAGTCCCACGTGTTGGAGGGAACCATCTGCACCAAGCCCGCTGATGGTAAGTCTCGCGAAACGACACAGCGCTCATATACTACACAAGGCGTGTCCAAAACAGCCTTGCCAATTCATTTGCTAATTACTAGTGTGAGACATTGATCAGCTATTCTTCTCAAATGTCCGTCCACCACTTCATTCATTTATTAGGGTCACTTCAATCAATCGGGGAGTTTAAAATGAATTAGTTCATTATAAGGGATGATTATTTAAACAAAAGGATGTGTCATTAATCAAAGTAAGATACCCTATAGGCTGGGGAAAGGCTAGCCTATGGCTGAAGGGGCTTTGGGCTCAACCCCTAATGTCCTAAGTCTACCTGTAAGCAGTGTTGGCCGTGATGCCTCACCCCCTCCGCTCCTTAATGAGCCTTTCCAGACTCCTACCCGCAATATCCTTGGAACAAGGAATATAAGTACCTGCTGGAAATGGTAAACAACAGAAGCTGCTGACGGAAGTATTGTATAGAGAAAAATTGAATAGTCATCTGAGTCATGATGTGCATTTTAATATAGCCGCATCTATTACGAGCCATACACTTTTCCAGCCTCACTGATCACTTATAAAATAAATGTAACTTCCAAAACTTTTCACCATTTAACATTATCTTGCCTGATTATTCATATTTGAACTTATGGGCTACTATTTCAATAGCCTTAACTACCTATTCACTTCCCCTAGCCAGCTTGTGTTTCAACCAGGATGGAGCCCAGATGGCTGCTTTAGCTCCGTGTCAGGAGCTTGCTGAGGGCTGCTGAGAAAGTCCGGACCTAGCCACCTTGGAGAGAAGGGTCAGCAGCTGTCTCAGGAGTAGCCTCAACAGCATTTACTCCAGTGACCCAGAGGAGGGCAGCATCCCCTTACTTGGTGAGCACCTGGAGGAAGTGGCTTAAAGACGGGGAGCAGTGACCCAAGAAAAAGAGCTTTGGCCTGGGACCATTCCCAGGATTCCCCCCAGCACCACTCGGGGTAAGGGTCCAACCAGAGATAAGGGCAGTGCTGGAGGATGTGCCAGTGCAGCAGCATGAAGTGGAAGCAGCTAGGAGAGCCACAAGGAGTGCAGCTCTGGCAGGCAGAGCACTCAGACACACATTCCCCATACACGCGCTCGTGTCAGCCTGTGTCAGTGTGTGAGGAACCAGCAACCTTCCAGTTGTGAGAGGAGACGTTCTCTCCAGATGGATACACTCATACAGTTATTTAGCAGATGACAGCGGAATTTATTACGGTACTGTATGTTTCTGTAATCAAACGTTGGGTTGCTAAAGCAGCACAGGCCAGTGGAACAAATATTAACACTTTTGATAACACTTTCAAAACGATTTTGAATGGTGTTGGAATTTAAACTTCATGAAGAAAAAGGGATAAAGGGCAAGACTACATGAACAGCGAGGGTATTTAATGTGTGCATTTCTAAATAATTAGATAAAAATGTCAATGCCGTTAATCTTATATGACAGATTGCAGTAGGAACCCATTAAATTAGAGTTCATCACATCTAAATGTATACGTATCTTTATCAGCCATATCCTTCAGCCAAACAAACAGTAACCTTCAAATTATATTATTGATAGCTCTCTGAGCTTACATTGAGGGATGGAGTTTGCTTGAACTAGAATATATTTATTGATTATTGTATGAAATGTATGCATCTATTTTTAATAGCAAACTAAAACATAAGATGTAATTTATGTGTAAAGTTCTTGAACGTTCTGTAGCTCAACACACAAATTTGAAGTCCAGCTAGGCAAATATCTACTTCTCTCTGGTGATATACTTTTGCATTGCACTTGGAGCATAACTACACCGCTCATTGGCGGTAAATGTTGTATTATGAAATGGCTGTTTGTGTTGAATTAATTGGTAGCGCCCTCTATTGTGGATCGGCAGCCAATGCAAAAACATCTAATATAAAATCCAAAGCTAAACCTAAAAAGGATAATAATACAAATCATACTTATAATACTAAAACTACTACTTGTAATAATAATAATAATATGATAAACAGAACATTTTGCTCACTACATTGTGTTTATTTATACAAATTGAGCATAAATATTGTATTGAAAAAAACAATGGCTACAGTCAAACCACATACTGGTCTGACCCTGTCAGACCATTAAGACCATGACAGACCATTAAGACCTTTGATAGACCATTAAGACCCTGATGAAGACAATTAAGACCTTTTTTGTTCGCATACGGTTCATACTGGAATAGCCTCAGCTTGGATCTGGTGATGGGCGAACAAACTTTCATGACTGTACGTCAAAAGGCTGAGAAGTTTTTTAAGTTTTCAGTTGATTGCTTTAGCACCGCCTATCCTATTTTGATGAACTTTAGCCTGGTTAACCTTGACCTATGCTTCTTTAAGTACACCAAGTTTGGTGATGATTGACTCAATTTAACCCTGCATTTAGTCATCTAACATTGATTGGGCTAATTTGGACGTCCAGTCGCCATTTTGTTACAGGTTCTGGGTTTCCTAGGAACATGTGCTCAACATTAGGAGAGACAGATTTCTACTGGATTTCATGACTGTAGAAGAAAGGAATCAGAAAATATGGCCGTCCAAAGTCAGCATTTTCAGTTAATTGATATAGCTCCCCCTAGTGCCTGATCTGGGTACAATTTGGAGAGGTTCAAGGTTCAGTTAATTGTTATACTGCTCCCTATAGCCCGATATGGATACAATTTGGAGAGGTTCATCTTGACCCATGTGCCTATACCAAGTTTGATGATGATTGGGTTAAGTTAACCCTGCCTTTTGGCGTTAAGTTAAATTTGGACGATTTTGAGCCTCTGGGGGCCATGTTGTTTTGTCCATTGACTTAATTTTACTTGAGCAGTTGGAACTTTGGTCCCCCACAGCCACTAAGTTGATCCCGCTAAAATCAAACATTCCGTCTGAACTGTGGTGATTTTAATCACAGGCCACGCCCATTTCGATGCCACGCCCTAATTGAAAATATGTTTACTTTATCTTGTTCATAATTTGACAACTTTTGTATTGGACTCAGGATCATAGGAGTCCATTTTGATGTTGATATAAGCATTTAAGTCTTAACGCGTTTTAAACCACACCCTTTTTAGAAGTCAATGGCTCCTGGGTGCTTTAATCTTTATTGTACAGACTTCGCTTTATGTCAGATTAGAGACATTGGTCCTTAGATTATATGTGCTAGAGGATTTTTGTAAAAACTTAGGTTCCTTAGGGAATTGAGTGTTTTAATGCCCGTGTCACACTGTCCCGAAATTGACACCAGATGAACACACGATAAAGGAAATGTTCAAATTCGGCTCTGATCGTAAAAACATCGGACCATTTGTGAAGGCATCTGAAGCCATCGTATGACCGCCGGTGGAGTTTCTCAGGCTCCGGCAGCAACTTCGTGAGCGGTGGCAAAATCTTTGGCATGCCAAAGATTTGCCGAAGGACCTTGCAAAGGTTCATTTTCGTGTTGAATTCGTGTGTCCATTTTGCCCTTCGTAAGGCCATTGTGAGGGCATCTTGTCAAGTCGTGTCATGTTCTCTTTACTTTGTGTGATCATCGGTGCCATCACCTCACGAAGACAATGCGAAGGAAACAAGAAGCTGCCCGATTGTCTTAGGAAGGCACCACGACTACGTGAAGCCCTCGCAATGTCATTGTGTAGCCGTCGTATTAGAGTTCGATGACATCGAAGTTGTCATCGAAGTTGATGTTTTAGCCGAATTTGAGTAGCTCAAACGTTTCCGAGAGCAGAGGCGTGTGTAACTCCCAAAGCTTCAATCACAATTAAGTTATTAGGCCTATATGAAAATGATTATATAGATATTGTCTCGGCTATTTTGACCGTGGGTACAGCAGGCGAGGTTAGTTTGACTCGCTTCCAATAATTAAAAAAACTGACTTCAAAAAATGATTGCATTTATTTTACAATTAAAAAATGAACAAAATTGTCTTCTAAATTAAGGAAATAATACTGGGAAACGAATAAACCATTATAAGCAACGAGTGAACTTAATAAGCGGTGTAAATACTTTTTACACTTTTAACTACCGACTCTTTCCCTGGACGTTTAGTTTTCACCTGACAAACACACCAGATACCTGCGCGCAAAGCCCGCACACAGACCCTACAGGTAGCAAAAAGCAAAGCAGTCTCAGCATAAACAGTATTATATAATATCAGTCCTGCAATGGGTCAGGTACCCGCATAAAAGTTGCTAAAACGGGCGGATTGTGACGTCCGTTTTAGTCAACGATATGACACTTGACTCCCAGCTGCAAAGAGACCTCAGTCTGGTTCCAACAGCTGATCATTTGCCAGACGTGGAGTGGGGACTCCAGCGATGACACTGCACTGCCCGAAGACTGCATAAATCAAGTGAAAGCCACGCAAGGGAGATCCTTTCGATGTTTTGGTGCGGATTTCATTTTGATCACGGATGACAGGTCGGATCTGGTGCTGAACTTTGCAGGTGCGGGCGGGGGCGGGTCTCAAAAAATGGATATGATTCATAAATAAACAAGTCAGACACCTTTGTTAACATAAAATCAATAGCCTCATTTGAACAGCTGCGACAGATATATTATATATATATTATATATCGGGCTGTAGTGGTGGCTAAACGCACGTAAATGGCATTTACCCACCTCTGGAATTTTGGAAATAGCGTTTACGCACCTCTGAGTGGCGTTTCCGCACCTGTAAATTAGTTTTTTTTTTTTTATTGTTTACATGCCTTTACGTCTTCCTAAATATATTTGGTGTAATTTTTAAAGTGGCAACATTTCATGTGTTGTACCTACACAAGCACAAGCAATTTATCTATTAATTTTGCGCTGCATTATGGTGCGTGTCTGTGTGACCAATCACTGCCTGTGGCGCCGGCTATCAGGAAGCGGCAGGTTGTCACTATTGATCAATGGCTCGAGAAACGTTTATGTGATTTCTGAAGCGTCTCCGCAGCGTCTCCCCTCCCAAAGATGCCAACACAAGGCCCTGATTACAAAGTAAGTCCAAAGACCAATATTACGTTTATTTTAAGGTTGTTTTGGTTCGCATAAGGTGATGCATTCAGTCAGTGACGATAACGTTACCACTAATTGTACACAGCTCTTTGCTAGCGAGTTATGTTTATTGCGTTGCTTTACAGCGTGGAACAAAGCTTATTTTTCTCTTACAATGCAATCTTGGGTTTAAAGTCACAATGAACAGGTGTGGATGATGTTGGTGCATGTCATCACTTTGTAGGAAAATAAAGAACACACCTACTCTGGCAGAAAGTTCTCAGAAAGCTCCCCTTCTTAAGATGCTTCTCTAATAACAGAAACGTGTGTGAACGTGGACCTGGGCTGTAGCACTTGATTAGACATTCAGACATGCTTTTGTAGGTATTTTAGCAAGGGGTAGATTAGTCAGTAGGCTAAATGGAGGAACATGAGGTCAAAGAGAGGGAGGAGAAAGAGAGAGGAGGATAGAATTGGATATAGTGACTGTGAAGGCATGAGAGAGCACTCAGTGATGTAATCGGTTCAGTCTAATGGCCACACATGTGAATTGGATGAAAACATTGGGTAACAGACTCCAGGTAGTATCCCATTTCTTTTCACAATATGAACATTAAACAATAACCACAATATCATCATAACCATAACCAACAATTTTGACACTGATGTCACAGGTCCAGTATGAGTTTACCCACCTCTACTCACGTTTACTCACCTCATTTTACCACTACAGCCCTGATATCAATTATATTGATTATTTAGATATGATAGATGATGTCTAAATATCAGATAGATAGATGATTATATGAAGGTGTTATACCAATGGGAGGTCACATGACGCCTTTGTGAGCTAGTTCAAACGCATTATACTCTCAATACAACGTCTCGTGTGTGTGGTTTGGGTGCCATTGTTTGACCTTCTGTAGGCATCGTACTTGCTTCGGCTGTTCATGGCTGTTGACCAAGTTTGGGGCCATCTTTGTGTGAAATTCAAAAAGATGTCAAAGGTTCAAGATAGTCGTAAATCTATCCAAATAAAGTCATAGGTTCTTGAGGCATATTTGTTCACCATGAGGATATGCATGTGTGAACAAATTTCATGACTCTAAGCCAAAGTGGTTGCGAGATATGTTTGTTCAAAGTTTGCATTTTTGGACTGTTGCTATAGCGCCACCTTTGTGCCAATCAGTGTAATATTTGCTCTCTGTTAATCTTCAGTCAGCCTCTACAGCTGTATGTTTCATAAAAACCGTGCGAGCGGTTTAGGCTGTGTAAGTCAAACGTGGCGGAATACTAATAATAATAACACTAAAGATTACAATAGGTTGCCTTCGCACTTTGTGCTTGGCACCCTAAAAATAATACCACAGAAAAGGAGATCTATAAACACCATGTGCAACAATATAAAATACCAGAGTTTGAAGACCCCTGCAAGTGCCTGTCTGCCTGGATGCTTTCCATTTCGTCCTATTCAGCCATTCTGCCATCAATAATTCCCTTCAGACAGGCAGCCTCATGGTGTGCACTAAAGTACTGGAAGCCAATACTCTGGTCACACGGCTTGTGCAGAAGAGTCTACTTCATTCTTATTCGTCAGTGGGTGGATGTGGAATTTTTTTTTTATCCATGTCTTTGAAGATTTGACGTGAGAATAAACCACAGTCGCACGCTTGCGTTAAAAGGTCAAGGATCCTGCGAGGCAATTATTTGTGTAGACACAAATAAAAAAAAATATCCCTACACGATTGCCTTCGCCACAAAGTGAAAATCCTGGGGGAATGTGAGAGAAATCGCAGGGGATTAATAGCATGCAATTTTCTTTTGACAGGGTCCTCACTTATGCTGTCCCGTGAAAAAGCACTTGTCCCTAGTAATAGCTGTATGCCTCCGTCGCCCCGCCCTCCTCCTCTTTAGCCTCGCCGCTCCTCTTGCTCCTCTCCGCCATGATCATCGACGCCACCACGGTGACGAGCACTGTCAGTGTCAAGATCAGCACCGTCACCGTCTCGCTGACGCACAGCTCGCCGTCCACCTCCGTCACTGGCCGACCCCGCTGCTCCGCCGGCTCGCTGCACCTCAGCTCCCGGTAGTCGTCCAGGGAGATGCGCCGCACGTGCCCCAGCTTGTCCAAGACCCTCTGCAGCTCGCAGTCGCAATGCCAGGGGTTCCCATCCAGCAGCACGTGCGCCACGGGGCTGCGCACGCCCAACAGGGCCTTGAAGTTCAGCCCGGAGAGCTGGTTGAAGCTCAGGTCCAGCAGGGCCAGGCTGGGCAGAGGGGCGAATGCCCCCGGCTCCAGGCTGATTAGGAGGTTCCCCCGCAGGCCCAGCACCTCCAGGGAGTGCAGGGTCGAGAAGAGGCCCGCCCCCAGCGCCCGGAGCCGGTTCCCCTCCAGGTAGAGCCGGCGAAGGGACGTCACCCCGCCGAATGCCCCCGGCTGGATCAGCTGGATGAGGTTGGCGCTGAGGTCCAGCCGGGCGAGGCCGTCCAGGTCACGGAAGGCTCCGCTCTCCAGCGTGGTGAGGCGGTTCCCGGACAAGAGGAGCTGTGACAGGGAACCCGGACCCAGGGCGAAGGAGTCCCCCAGGGCGCCTATCCGGTTCGCGCTCAGATCCAGCCTTTGTAAGCTCTGGAGCTTGATGAAAGCCCCACCTGCCACCGACGTGATGTTATTGGTGCTGAGGAGCAGCACCTTCAGGCCAAAGAGTGCCCCGAAGGAGGCCCCCGGGAGGGCTGTTAGAAGGTTCCCGGACAGGTCCAGATACTCAGTGTTGGAGGGAAAGCTGCTGACAGAGGCGGAGATGTTCCCACCTGAGCAGTTGATATATTTTAAGTCCGGGAGACAGGTACATGCTTTGTAACAGGCTTTCGCTGGCCCAGATAGAGAAATGAAAGTGTACTGGAGAAAAAACAACCAATGGGTTGGGGGACTCATGTCTCTGATAAGAGAAAAAAGGGAGAAAATGTTTCTATTAAGGATTATCTAAAAGAAAGGATATGCTTATATCATCACATGGGAAATACATCTTACATTTGTGGTCTGGGAGTATTCCCTATATAATACATTTACAAACAAGAAGGCCCTGTTTCACTTTTTACATGAATAAGCTAAATACCTTGGTGCTGTTCTTATCAATATTAAACAAGCAATGTTGAATAAGTCCTCCACTTTAAATCAAGCTCATGTCTCCCAAACACAATATTTTACATTAGAAAAAACAGACCAACAAGCTCCAAAATTTATCCAGGAGAGAAAAGGTGGCGAGGTAGCTGTTAGCCTACTTTCTTATACCCTCCAAATCCTCTTAAGGTGTCAACAACGCCGGGGAGGAAAACATTGCATGTGAAAGTGAGAGGCTGCCGAGTATGAAAGATCAGCAAAACAACGGCAAACCAACAAAACCCCCCCCCCCAACTGAATCAACAACCACCGCAACTTGCAACTTTGTGAACCATAACATAAAACATACCCAAATCGGGTATAGGGGGAGATAGTACACAATTCTTACCTGTCGTGGTGTGCCGCCTGTGACACAGTGACGAACAACACAGGCATCTGTTTGCCAAACGGCCAGACAGCCAGCAGACACGGTGGACAGGTGAGGCCAGGAGTCTGTCACTAGTTGAAAAAGGGTCGTCTGATTGGTCTCTGGCCTGGGGCGCACCTGTTGATAGGTGAGGGCCAGCAACACAATAGGGCTGTGAATAATTCACGACAAGCAGGAAACGGCTCGTGTTCCTAGCCCGACACACACACACACACACACACACTAAACATGGCCACACACACTACTCACAGCCATACACACACACACACGGCTGCACACACAAACACACGGTTGCACACACATGCATACACGCACACACTACACATGGCCACACACACACACACACACACAAAAAATGTTGCTGCCAACCACCTCCTTAAATAACCCTTGCGAGATCACAGACAAAACAACAAAGGAGAAGCGCTATAGGCCTATTCTTTGACACGCAGGTGAGTTCCCACAATAGATGTAATTACTTTACAATCTGGATATTTCCCGAGGGTTCTGCTGAGAAAAACTTACTAAAAGTGCCAGAGCACTTTGTGAGCCACGTATAATTTGCTCCCAAGGTTATTTCGCCCGAGCAACTACATCTTGGTTTTGGAGCATCCGGAGGTTAAAAGCGAGACAGAACAGCAGCATGTAGCCTAATAGAGTGATTGTGTGTGTCTGCCTGGATGCGGGTTGATCCAGGAATCACATTTATACAGAATCATTTGCAGGCCCTGGTGCTGAGAAAACATTATTAACAGTTCAGGTTCATTACTCAGGCTCTGTTAGCTCTGCCTGGTAAGACTACTAAGCAAGATGAGTCGAGAATATCAAGCTTGCTCTGTAGACAGACCGGTAGGGGGAAGAAGCAATGTCACAGCAATCAACAGGGCTAATCTTGTTAATTAGAATTCATCTAACCGCCCTCGCCATACTGCTCTATTAAATAATGTCTTAATATGATTAGAATTATATTCAGGGTTTTGCATGTGCGGGGAGCGGTGGGGCGCGGGTGGATGGGGCTGGCCGAGCTGCGGTGAGCGCGTGCTGTTATGTCTGAAGTGTGCAGCAGATGGAGCTCTTGTTGTCTGTGTGAAAACGCAGTAAGTGCGTGGCCATGAGAATGTTTGGATGGCAGGCAAGGTAACGGAGGTCAGACTTTAGAAGGTAAGAAAAAAAATAAAAAAGCAAGATCAGAAAGAAAGTACAGCATTTCTTGTATTGTAACAAGAGTAGTTTGAGTTTTGACTCTAATGTCGGTTACAGAGCAAGGGGCAAAAGCAGTGCCATGAGCAGAAGAGTAATACAATGTTTCAAAGCCCTCATGTTGAGTGCTTCGAGCCAATGTGCGCGCTGCATTAAAAACATAACAAGATTGAGATGTCAAACCGTTTTTTTTTCCGTCCACCGAATGTGTCGGCCAACAACGTCTTGTTGCGTCCATTCACCAAGAGTCTGGAGGGGCTGTTAATACTTTAATGCTACACAACATCAACCAAAAAAAAAAACTATAACAAAAGTCTTGCTAGCTTGAGAAACATGACAAATTGTGTTGTTTTTCATGTTGTTGCAGTCTGATGTGACGGCAGCGTTCTCTGTCATATCTCCTGACAGGTCATATAATAGTGTTATTGATAATCTGTCAGCCCGGGACCCTTTAGACGTTGCTGTGGCCGGCGGTGATATGTGACTGATAGGACCCTCGTGTGTGACATGTAATGCAGTGTGGGTTGGGGATCGCATAACATCAGGCTTTCAACAGGAAATGGAACCTTGTGTAATCCTCAGTAGGAACACCCAGCTTGGGGTTCTTTATTCAGATGATATTCAAATTATAGCAACAACCCAGCTTTTTACTTCCATCACCTCAACCGGCAGGAATCGAATGGTGTTTTATGGTATTCTCCCGAAGACTTTCTTCTGTTTAACCAGTAGTAGGAGTCGACGGAAGCACTAAAATAAAAAAAAGGAATATAAATCAGCGGAGGAAGGTTAGACCTTGTCAATCAAACAGCAACAACAGTGTAAGTATAGTGTCTGCACCGGGAGTCTGAGTCCGCTTCCGAGATTGGGCAATAGTTAGTAATAATGTTGTGAAAAACCTTCGTCCTTCAGTTTGAGTACCTCCTTTGAGTCAGACTGAAGAAACAAACCTCCTTTTTCCAGCCACGTGTATCCATCTTTGTGTCATGCCTCCAGATCTTGGAGGCATGACACAAGTATTTTTATTTGGTATTTATATATACACAGCCGTCCACCCACCTAGCCCTCTCATCCTCTGGCTGCACCCCTCTATACCTCCCACCACCAAATCAATGATTTAAGTTTTCCGTCGCTGCCTGCGTCTTGAACCAGGCCCCCCATGAATGATTGAGGTGCCTGAAATGCGGTGTTCCCTTCCACTGTATGGGCGCATTAGGTGGCATTGGTTTTCTGCCCCGGTTGTGGGTCGTGCACTGTGGGGATGTGGCCGGCCAGCGGACAGATCCAGGGCTCCCTGGTTTAGCTCAGCAGGGACCCAGCAGTCCGCCTACAGGGGGCTGTGGGATAAAGGTGGCTTGCTCCCTTTGTGCCCAACACCAAAGTGCATGTGCATAGGAGCTCTCAAAGTGCCATTGAGCCACCCGGTGCACTCAATGCGCTTGGTCCCTTTTTTTGCTTTGGACAAAAAGCGAAAAAAGTAAATAGCTACAGTGAACCCAGAACCCCGCTCTATATTGTTGTTCTTTGGCTGTCTGAAGTTGCACATTGTCACAGGAGGAGTAATACGCTAGTATTCTGTGAAAGGATACCGGACTGTGTGAAAAGAAACCAATTCTTATTATTTTTGCTCTATCTTCCCGTCTGTCTTCATGCTTTCTTTCCTTGTTTTCCATTTCAATTCCATTTCAAAATCCACTGTAGGTATGCAAGGATGTTTACCCTTGTTTTTGGTTGTTTGTTGAACTAGCAAAACCACAGGGACTGCTTGTTACATAAGCTTGCCCGTGTTTGTGGCCGTTTGTGATCTGCCTCCCTACCCTATGTAGTACCCATGTCTTGAACATCTACTAATTAATGCATGGTAATCTAGACTTTCAGAGGGGAATTTGCATTCAGAAGGCCTTGATCAATATACGGATGACAACAATGTGAGTGGATGGAAATTTCCCTCATTATCTTGTGACGGATATAAATGATGCTGTGTGGCAAATTAAGTTATTTCCTTATATTTACCTTGCACCCCCTCCCCCCCCATGTTATTAGCTCCTCTCAAACTTGAGAAGCAATAACATTGCCAGATGAGTGATTATATATATATATATATATATATATATATATATAAATGATGGCGGTTCTGCACGTATATATATATATATATATATATATATTTTTTTTTTTTTAAGAGACCTTAAAAAGCCTGCTCGAAGGTGCATTCAGGGCTCTCTTGGCTTGGGTGCAAGGAGAGTCCAGCCGTTGTGGCTGTGCCACCCGATTATCTTTTAGTTATTTTACAGAAAGATACTTTATGTTTGATTAAAAGTGCCTTTGTGGCTTAACAACCCAGAGAATCGCGTGCTGTTTGAAGGAAGGCGGGTTCACTCCCTGAGCCAGGTTGCCACATATGGTGGAGAATGCGGGCAACTCGACCAAGCTACGGACAATTTTTGGGAGCGAACGCCGATGCCGCCAGAGACGAAGCAGCCAGAGATGATGCCGCCAGAGACGAAGCAGCGAGAGACGCAGCTGGAGACGAGGCCGCGGGAGACGAGGCCGCAGGAGACGAGCCAGGCCGGCAGCAGAAGCAGCTACGCTACACAACGTGCAGAACCGCCACTCCTCCAAGAGGCCACCCGAGGCTTCAGCAATGGGTGGAGGAGTGTGGCAACCCGGCCCGTGACAATCAACGTGATGCAGAGCACCTCGGGCCCAAAGGAGAGCAGACCTTAAAAAGCCTGCTCAAAGGTGCATTCAGGGCTCTCTTGGCTTGGGTGCAAGGAGAGTCCAGCCGTTGTGGCTGTGCCACCCGATTATCTTTAAGTTCTTTTACAGAAATATACTTTGTTTGATTAAAAGTGCCTTTGTGGCTTAACAACCCAGAGAATCGCGTGCTGTTTGAAGGAAGGCGAGTTCACGCCCTGAGCCGGGTTGCCACAATATATACATGTAATCATTCATATGTGTGTGTGTATGTGTATTTTTATATGTGTGTGTATATATATATATATATATATGGTGATTATATTTCTAGAGAGAGAGAGAGAGAGGTGATTGGCATACTACAGACCTTAACCAGAGAGACACACCAACACCTGGATTTCGGTTAAGATACCTATCTATTAGCCCCTGCAAACTATGTCAGCTCCACATTTCACCCAGAAGTTTTACCCTGGAATGCATTTCAATAGAGGGGCAAATTGCATCTTATCTAATATATTTAATGTGTTTTCATCTCAGGTGATATCGAATACAAAATATTATAGGCATTGCATCGCCGGAATTTCACTCATGCTAGAATTGGCAATGTATCAAAAGACTATTGAGTTACACCCACATACAGACGCATACATTGGCGTGATCCCATGCGTGCACAGACACACACACACACACACACACACACACACAAAGATGCACACATCACATGCACAAAAATCACATGCACACACAGACGTATGCACACACACACACACACATTTGAAAATCAATATCAGATGAATAGCTTTGACATCCAACACTGCATCTCATTAGAACATTGTCTCTGAGTCAATACAATGTCACGCCGCATTCTATTTTTTATTTGCTTTGGCTGCTATGTCTGGAAAAGAATTCAACAAACCACGGTGCTACGGTGGCAGCAGATGCTAATGTGGAGGATGTGAAAACAAGAGGATGCTACGTGGGCTATATTTGTCCACCATATCGACGGCGTCTTTTGTCTTTTCCTGACTATCCGCGGCGAATCGAAGGCACAGAGGTTACACGTGTGGCGTGCGAGATCAGAACAGATGCTTCCCTCCACGCCGGCCTTTTCTCCTCAGGGCGGAACCGACGGCGAGGGGGGGGGGCTAAAAATACCTGAGCATAACTGATAGCCCCCACTCTAGTGGGCACAGGTGTCTCTATCACTGTGTCACACCTCCAGCTGTGAGAAAAGAGGCGGGTGTGCTGTTGTGCATGTGTCTTTGCGGTAGGTGGTGTGTGTGGGGGGGGTGACGATAACAAAGGCGATGGGTGGTACTTAATGTAATGGACTGCATCGCAGTGACCAGGCAGCCCGTAACCTGATATGTGATGGTTGTTGTTTAGTCGTCGCCAACCTCCATAATCAGCCGCTGTCGTCCACTTCCACCCCCCCCCCCCCCCCCCTCTCATCCTCCCGGCCTCCATTAAGTGAACATATTTGTTCGACACCGATGTAGAAGCAAAAAAATTATGAACAGAGGGATAATTACTTTGCCTCTCTCATCTGAAATTGCCTGGCCGATTCCCAACCGCTAATAGCACGGCGCCATTTTCTTATTTTTCCAAAAATCAAATGGAGCTGTTGAAAATGATAAACAATGCAATGAGGCTGAGCGTCAACGTGATGGATAGCGTGGCGGTCTTCGTGGTGCATTAATGGCGCCGGGATTTAATCAGATGCCATTTTCAAAAAACACCCAAGTGCAAAAAACAATTAGTCCCACGCGGTGGAGGGAACCATCTGCACTGAGCCTGCAGATGGCAAGTCTCGCGAGACGCTACAGTGCTCAATAAAATATACTACACAAGGCGTGTTGGAAACAGCTTTGCCAATTAACTTACCAGTTACTAATGTCAGACAGTCGCTGCCACTTTACATCACACTGTCATCTATCAGCTATTCTTCTCAAATGTCTGTCCACCACTTTTTCTTTCTCAACACATATCTTTAAATACATATTTTAACTCAACTGGTTTCAGAATTATTATAAAATTACGACAAAGTCGGCCTATTTGAGGTACAGTCGTATGCGTGGTTGTTGTTTCGATGGTCAACAGTGACTGTCTGTTCTCTGGTATAAGAGAAGCGGCCTGTGATAAAATAACTGTAATCTGGAGGCACGACACTGTTTGATCTCCCACTCAGATAGAGAGACCCTCAAAGTGATTCATTACTCTAATTGCTTCTGGATAGACAAATTGAATTAATAACGCTTTTGCATCCTTCTCCCTTTTAACTTTTAACTTTTAATGATTATTTTTGATTATATCGTCTAGGCCCACTGAAACAGGGGGAGACGTTGTGGAAAATATATTGCTGTACAAAAGCAGAGTCAGGGAGCTTCAGGGTAGATGTATGATCCTGTCTTGGAATACAAACAATGTTTACTGTTGAATGTATACTATTCTCTACTAGAACACCATATATACAAACAATATGCTCTCCTAGTATATTGGATATACTAGTAGAGTACATTTTTGGTTTGAATCCAAGACAAGGTCAGATAACTGCCCTTGTCCACTGTATTATATATAGTCGCTGTTGTTTTTTTTATTTATTATTATTTTTTTTATTCTGAATCAAAGTGTCCACAATACAAGAAAACCATAATCTAAATGGACTGCAGACAAAATGTGTGCCTCACATCACCCATTCATGCACACATTGTGAATACACACACACACACACACACACACACACACACACACACACACACACACACACACACACACACACACACACACACACACACACACACACACACACACACACACACACACACACACAGAGAACAACAGTGGTGTCAACCATGCAAGGAACCAGCCAGCTCGCCAGTGAGTTGTCTGGCTCAGGGACACCTCAATACTAAGCTAGGAGGAGCCATGGATCAAACCAACAACCTCCCAGTTACCAGACAACCAGTTTCACCTCCTGAGCTACTGCTTAATTCAATATTATCAGCTATTCTCTCGAAATACATATGGGTATTGCATGTGCATGCTTTGTGTGTGTGTGTGTGTTGTATGTGTTTGTGTGTGTTTGTTTGTCTGTGTGTGGTTTATTTTTATGGTTTGTGTGTGTGGTATGTATGTGTGGTTTGGGTGTGTGTGTGTGTGTGTGTGTGTGTGTGTGTGTGTGTGTGTGTGTGTGTGTGTGTGTGTGTGTGTAGCTGTGTGGGCTTGAAAAGGGCAGACCCTGTCCCGGGCCTGATGGATGCAGAGTAACTCCACGAGGGCGGTGTAAATCTGAACTGGGATTGATCGGGTGAAGGGGCCACGGCAGCAGCATGACCAGGGAACACACGCCTTCTCTGCTACAGTAGCTCTTACACGCACTCCCAGGCCCTCGCTGGGCCCCTGCTCATATACGGTATCACTGCAGTCTGAAGCCCTGTTGCAATACACACCCTATGGAAATTGAAAATAAAATTATCAAGCTAATGTGCTTTGATTGTACATTCTAATGGATTGTTTATTTGTCAAGAATTGTCTTGAAACTCAATTGTGTCTGCATACTGTGTTTGTGAGTGTGTTTGTGCGTGTCTGTGTGTGCGTGAAAAGTGCGTGTGCGTGCGTGTGTGTGTGTGTGTGTGTGTGTGTGTGTGTGTGCATGTCTACAGTTCTAAGGACAGAACAGCTGTCATAACGGTACGGACATTAGGTGCAATTAGTACTTGAAGTCTCTGAAAGTGTAATTATTAGGCGTCATGATCACTTAGAGATGGCTTCTGGGCACCAGACCGTTTACCTTTTAGCAACCCTGTGACCTTTCAATTACGTTTACGCATAGCTTAACATGGCTTCAAGTACACATGTTTTGACTGGACTCTCTATGCAACTGCAATGTTCCTACAGCCCAGTACTCTGGTAATGAATAGATGGATTTGTGGGGAGTGTGGATAACATGGATGTGCCGATTTTTCGCTTTGCTAATAGGGAAAGAAAAGACAATTACATGAGAAGTTTCAAGCTTGGATAAAGTCACACGCAAATGCCCACGTGTGTGGGCACGTACGTACACACACACACACACACACACACACACACACAAATACATGAAAAACATAGTCAATTGCTCTAAATTAGATCTATTAGTATCTCACCTCAAGAAGAGGATAATTAGCAAATAGGTCCAACTATGTAATTATCACCATTATGGAATTGTGTGTTTGTGTGTGTGGTTGTGTGTGTGTGTGCGTTGGATGGGAGTAGGCATTGAATCAGAGTTTTAGAGAGAGAGTGAGCGAGTGAGAGACATCCATTAACTTAAAAAAAGACCATCATTAAACTCCACGACTGCTTTTATGACAAGCACGTCACAGCAGCTGTGCAAGCCCTTCAACGCATTCATACCTACTCACCCCCCCCCCCCCCCCCCATGCTCGTGTTCCAGTTTCACGAATCATAAAATAAAAAAGTCTACTTTCCATAACTCCCTGCTTTAGATTCCAACCAGCATCCCCTGATAAGCCCAGTGCCTCTCACACAGCCAGGCCTCCCTGCACTCCGAGCCCCCCAGCCAGTAGGGGTGGAGGTGCTGTGGGAGGACAGAGTACTAACCAGGGGTCTACCGCCATCTGGTCAGGGGAAGCAAGCCAGGAACCAGAGCTGGGAGGGACGGGGGAGGACCGACACGGGAGAAACCAGTGTGCTCAATTGTTTGTGTGGGACTCTGTGGGTCTGTTTGGGAGGATGAGTGATGGAGGGGAGCTGCTTTATGAGGGTGTAGCCCCAATACGTGCATTAAGTCACCCGTTTCTTTGGGTTATTGCTCCTCCAGGTTCCTTGTTCCTTGTTCTCAGAAATGAAAAGGAGTGCCGTCCCTTTGTGTGTTTCGTGTTTTGATTACATTCAGATAATTTGTTGTATATATAAGTGTCGGCAAAATGTTGCAGTAATTTACAAAGTGAGATACCGTCCATGTTTGTTCGTTTATTTATGAACATAGGGTCATATTCCTTTATATGATTAATGCATACCTCGTGATAGTGTCGCCATAGCGATGATAGTGTCACCACAATGACTTCTTCATGTTCCAGATACACAACACTGAACCATATCATTATCCTCAGACATGTAGGCCTGGCTTTATCTTCTGCGCTTCATATGCTAATGTCTATGCATTAGCACGCGGGGTTCACCACATTCAGTTTAATGAGCTATTCAATGAGTTATTCATAGAAGTTCATATTAATACTTAATACAGAAGCATTTCAAGCTCTGCATTGCACTGGAAAACTTTCACAAGGCTGCACCGTGTTCATAACTTATGTTATAATTGTTAATTGCAGAGAAGGAAAAAAAATAAAAAATGAAAGAGATAATCATTTGAGTGGGGGATGAATTGATTGTCACACACTTCTTTGATAGCAAGCTGGAAGACAACAAGCCTCAGTCTGACACTCACATGGACAACACTGTTTCATGCTGCATGTCTTTGTTGCAGCAGAAGTCCTTGCTCCTGCTTGCCCCTAATGCTGGGAGAGAGGCTGGCAGTTCAGCCTTCTTCCTTGTGTACGCTGCACATAAGTCATATGTGGTGTGCCCAATCTAACACAATCACACTCATCATATTTCTCCTATGCTTCTTTGTTGTGTGAAGAAAACGTGTGTGTGTGTTTGTGTGTGAAAGAATGTGTGTGTGAAAGAATGTGTGTGTGTGTGTGTGTGCAAAAGATAATGTGTGTGTGTGTGTTTGTGAGAATGAGAGGGATATACTGAGTGTGAGGATGGGAGAGAGAGAGAGAGACACAAACAGGCATACAGAGAGAGAAATTAAATACGTGGCAGGCGACCATCAGTAACTAAATAGGCAGCTGTAAATCAATCTCAATTGATTGAAAATTAACACTCGCTTTGAGGTCGTCACTTACAGTAAGTGTAAATTATATTATTATAGTCATTATGTTACGATTACTGCCGCCTTCATGCCCGATCCATAGTCACAAATTCATATTTCCTGTCCGCTATGATCGCTAGTAAGGTTAAACAAAGTGATCCTGAATCTAATGTCATGTCGACAAACCAATACAATGGCTTCAAGTTTCAAAGGATTGAGAAAATGAGATGTAGTTACGGTTTTCATCACGAGAGTTCAAACATTTAAGGGACCACATTCTCATCATCACTTAATAATGAGTTAAGTTAAATTATACAGCACTTTGCATGTGTGGACAACTTCCATACGTAGTAATACATTTGTATATGACATGAAAACCAAAAATGAAAAACAAAAAAAGAGCCAAAGCTATTTTTGTTTAAATATTGATACTTCTGCTCTTTTGAAGAGATTTGTTACTTGATTACTTAACCATAAATTGATCATTATGTATTGCATTAACAATGCATGAGGTTATGTTCACCCTCTGCTGCTAGAATGTTGGTTGTGTTGACTGAAATGTGTGTTGTCAGTCTCCATGACCTTATAGCTGCTGCATCTTGAGTTGCTGTCTGATCCTGCCTCACCCATTAGAGCGAGACCAAGCAGCCAAACAGCCTTTCCGAATAATGACTCATAACAAGGTAAATGAAAATGGAAACACTGACCATTCAATTCATACTTAAGTCCAGCTATAATACCCTCTGCACAACTAGAACAAAAAAGCCAGGAATATTTAAAGAAAGAACAATAAACAACGACTGAGACACAAAAAACAAAGAAAAGAGATACAGGAACATATAGATCTTTACATAGAGAAACTCAAAGGTCGGCCCAGATTGAATATACAGTCATAGATAATACACTTTCAATTGAATACAAGATATGTCAACATGATAGTAGCAGTAATTTATCAAAAACACTGACGGAGGACTTGCAATTATAAGAACACAGCTAAAATAGTTTGATTCGTACTTCATAGTACTGGTGAGTGAAGGTCATGGTTTAGAGTGAAGTGCTTCACTTCTGCCTGTATGTGTCCATTCAGGCATAAGTAGGTCCTGAACCTTGGGAGTAGACTTCTACTATCCCAGAAACCAGGCCGAGAAATAACTCAAACGTTCCAACTGGTTTTAAGAAAAAAAAATCAAAGTGCTTCCATGGAAGAAATCACAATTCTTAATTATTTATCCCAATGTTTTTCCGGTGGTTTTAGGCTTATTCTATTGGTCAAATAGAATGTGTGATTGAAGTAATAAGTGTGAACTAACGGTAATTTAAACTAAGGTAATTTGGAGTTAACTAATGGTCTGGTAATCAATTACTAATGTTGTTCATCCTTAATTATGGTGATCATGTTAATCAATGTAATAGTGTTCATGTTAGCTAAGGAATTCATTTATACATAATTCAATATGGTTCAGGTTATCTTGTGTGATACCTCATAGAAGTTTTGAAAAATGTGAAAAAAAAATACACATAGCTTTCCTTCCAGGAAACTGTACCAGGTTTGTATTTGAACACAGTCGGATATAAAAAACTACCAGCCTCATTCTTTCGTTATGGGTTGGTGCGATAGATCAAAACCTCAGAGAACTGAAGAATAGTAGAGTTGGAAGAGTAAGAAACAGTACTGGTACCGTTCCCCAAAGGCTGTATTGTTCCGTACTGTTCACTGAGTGCACGGCTAATGACTCTGGGGTTATACATATTGATTTTAAGGGGTGTTCTTGTTCCAAGATCTCACAGTTTCACTCGGTCATGTATATAATTGGTACAAAGTAAGCTGTGTAACATTACTCAAAAACTTTTTTCACACAGGTTATTTTTGTGTTTGTATGTGTATGTGTGTGTATGTGTATTTGTGTGTGTGAGTGTGTGTGTGTGTGTGTGTGTGCGGAAAGTTGGATAGCTTACAAACCAGGTCATGTACAATAAAGAATAAGGTTGAAATATGTTAGAGAAACTCTAGCGCATCACATGGAATGGTCTGAAATCAACATGAAGCCTTGCTGCTGGCCGAGCCAATGGAATTACTTCGCACAAACATGACAGAGACACCTCTCATTACAGCGGCCACATTTATACCAGCGGTGGATAATGGCAGCAATTTAGACGGCCATCTTTCAGACCACCATTTACAAATCATTCCCGCTGCTTTTAATCCCAAAGAAAAACAAAGGTGCTTATCTCTTCTCGTTGTCAGTGTGTGCTGTGAAACACCTCTGTGTCCTATTTGGTTGGGATTTAACAGAAATCGGGTAGCTCAGAACACCACTTGTGTGGCACTTGGTGCTTTCTGCAGGAGAGGAGGAAGAAAGCCCAAAAGAGAATCGAGTGTCTCCCGAATTTAAGACACTTTGAACCGCCATCATGTTTATTTATGTAACGAATCCAGTTTGCTATTGAACGTCTCACCTCATTAGAGACATTCATACGCCACTAGTACATGTCAACCACGCCATACGGGCTGGATTTGCTGGGAGCAAATTAGGTTGGTTTGTTGGTAGAAGCCAAGATTCGTATGAGCAACCTCCATTTACTAGCAAAACGCCTCCAAATTGCCAGCCCCCCAGAGCCGAGTAACGGACACATAGTGTTGGTAGCACTTAATATCCATGGCAGTGTGTATCGCATAATTGAAATACTGGTCTGAAATACAAAGCGAGGCCAGCAGGCTAATTTACAGCATGCAGTTTTTACTATTAATCGTAAATGATTTAGCCCTCCGATTATCCGACTATCCAACTGTTTCTATTGCCATTAAAAACATGTCCAGCATGCACACCAAATAATTAGTTTTCATCTTTTCCTATTAATGGCCTATAAACGCTGCATTATTAACGTGATGTTACACAAGTTCATTTGAGAAAGCCAGAGTTTCTCTGACCTTCCTGACATCTAGGACGATGAATAATGAGCGGGTGCTGGGCTGGGTTTCACAACTCGGGTGTGTCGGTAAAAGGAATTAAGACCACATAAGCAGTAAAATGATTTTAACATTCATTTCAAAGTGAGAAGATTTCATCTTTTCACATGGATGACATGATAGATGGTACGTGACAGACATGCCCATTGTGTGACATGGTTGCAGAAAGAGGAGAACCACATTTTTTAGGGTGTCACCAAATGAAAAAAATTGTAGGAAATGGGTACCTTGAGCACCGCTAGGGAATAAGGAATGAGGGGGCAAGTCATAGTGTCAATGAGAAGCATGCAAACTTCTGTGGCCAGCCCAGCCAAGGGATGCCAGTTAAAAACACCACAACAGAGGTTTTGGTTGAAGACGTGTTGCATATTTCCCCCAGAGGTAAGACTGGATTGAGGGCAAAGTGGTTGGACCATTAAGCACAAAAATAACAAACATTAACAATCCTTTTGCTTGTACAGGTCAAAGAGCTTTTCAGCAAAATATCCCCACGGGTATACACACAAACACACACGCACACACAAACACACGCACGGGCGCACGCACACACACACACCTTAGCAAGTCCGAAGTAAGACCATATGAAAGTTTGTTACAAGGCATCTAAGAATATCATCACTTTTATTAATAAATTAAACATCTATACAAGATACCCTTGATACTTCAGCTATACAAATCATTAAGAAGGATCGGTGTCCACATGATGTTACCTAGTTCAAAATAAAATAACAATACAAATCTGAGAATTGAGTATTAATTTCATGTATACTGGAGCTCTTGGAAAGTAATATACCGGGAGTTGAAGACATACTTAGATACAAGAACGTGCACATCTAGGGTTGTTAAGGCACGTGCCTAAACCAGCTTGTGCCCCCTTTACTTATTTCCTAATTTGAAATGATTTCCCTACATAGGTAGGGATCTACATCTTCTTAGTTTAGTTTCCTTATAATGTGTGCTTGTATGATAACATAACACAGGCATGTTCTTTCAATCATGAATTATTAAGACTAATTCATAATTCATTCAACAAAACTATTTAATTGGAAATTAAAGAATTTGATCTTTGAACCTCGCCTTTGTTCAAGGCTTAAAGTTGTTGTTTTTTGTTTTCACACTGCATTCCCACACTTGTAGGCAAAGTACTTGAAAATATATCAGCGAAGAGTTTTGCAGATCTTTTCCGGCTGCTGCCTTTAATTTTGCGGGAATCGTTTTAGTATAAAAAAAGCCCAAACACTTGTTTTGCAAACAACAATAACAAAATAATAAAACATGTGATTTAGAGAGGTTGTGTTAATAGGGAAAATGGTGAGAGGTATTTTAGAAACCTTTTACCCCAAGAATTCCAGTAATTCTATGCTTCCTTTAAAAAATAGGTGAATATTCTAACACATTCGATTTGTCAGCACATTGGTGTGGTTTGGTTCTACGTTGCAATTACAGATATCTAGAAGAAATATCTAAGCTATCTACCAGTTGAGCCGACTTACTCATAGAACTGCCACTGTGCTTCACAAATCATCCAATGAGAATACTCAGAAAGGATATAAGAAGCGACGGAACACTGTGATCAAGGATGACACTGGAGATGTGACAGGCATTAAAGTATGAGGACGTGAGCAGAGAAGAGGGTGCGGAGCAGAGCGGTCCATTCAGTTGATAGACCTAATCAGTGGATAACAGAGTTGATTGATTCATAAAACACTGATGAATGCAGAAAGGATTTTGTCTATGTTTGGTTGAAATTGATGCAATCCGTGATTGGCGAACTTCAGTTGAGATGCTTCTCTACTGGGTTCGTTCAGTAAATAAATATGCGCACTTCCCGGTGAGTCATGTTTCGGTTGCCAAATAAACAACACATCAAACAACTCAACTGAAGGGGCCTGATTGTGTCTGTGGGTGGCTGTATTGGATATTTATTTAAAAACCGCTGGTGACAGCTTTCATAGAAATGAAGAGGTCAAAAGTATGATATCTTTCTCTTCGTAAATGTAGTGCAGTGAAAGTAATGTTGTTTTTTCTCCACAAAAAATCCCAGATACTTGTAAAACTGACTTATTTACAGCAATCGAGTGAGCAAATGCAGCCGGTCACTGTCCACCACTGAAAAGCATCAACACATTCCCTAGCTATGTATGGAATGACATAAGCTCCCCTTGATGTCACCAGGATCGCCACTAATGACAGAAAATAAATAAATAAATACAAAAGAAACCTGAAGGCAACTTAGGCACTCTTACAGTAGGCAGTTCTGGTCCCTCCAAAACCCCCCCAACGATCACAACACACTGCTAAAATAAGCTCTGACGTCTTCACCCATTGGCCTAGTCTACAATACCCCCCCCCCCCCCCCACATGTAGTCTTTGTGGTGGTCCACGGGGGGGGGGGGGGTTTCCTCCTACCCTTTGGACCGCTACTGGCAACATGTTGTCGCCGTTGGTTTTGTCGTGATGTTGTGCACATCTAGGAGGCGTGGAGGAGACTCTGCTGTCTGTCTGGGGGACGTGCCCCCCCCCCCCCCTCAAGGTCCACGACACGCTGGAGGAACACTGTCGCTTTTTATGTCTGTGTGTGCATTGGGGGGCGAGAGAGAGAGCGAGAGAGAGAGAGAGAGAGAGAGAGAGAGAGAGAGAGAGAGAGAGGGCGAGAGAGAGAGAGGGCGAGAGAGTAAGTATCTGGTACCCCGCCCCCCCCCCCCCCCCCCCGTCATATGTAGTACTCCTTCATGTTATCCCTGACGCCGGCGCCGTGGAGGTGCAGCTCGGTGCGGTAGGCCGTCTCCAGGGCCTGGCGGTTCTCCTTCTCCTGGAGGCTCCTCCGCTCCGCCCGCCGCTGGTACAGGAAGCGGCTGAGCAGCGCCAGCGCACACAGCGCCACGAAGACTGCCGCCGTCACCACACCTGGGGAGAGGGGGGGCGGGGGGGGGGGAGGGGGGTGGATGTCAGCGGACGGTGGGGAGGGATGAGGGAGGATGGGGGGGGGGGGCAGGGTGGATAATTGCTGCGGTGATCAGGTTTGATATTTCCTTGTTCCCGGTATACTTAATTCAACAATGCAATTGAAGCCCATCAAGGAGGGCCCACTTGATTGCGGGTGCTAATTAGTTTATTTGTGCTACGTGCAAACCGAAAACAGTCGTTATTTTAAATTTCTCAGCGGGTAAAAGAAAATATCCAAAACAACAAACAACACGTAAGGAAATAGTGCAAATAATTATAATTACATGTGTAAGTGCTAATTAAACAAAACAGAAATAAAAAACGTGGGGAGTAAACAAAAAAATTAAAATAAGGTGGATTCGAGACGGAGACGCCGAAATCAAACAAATCACAGAGACAGCTGGGGCCCGAATCAAATGGACTGGCAGAGAGTGAGTGAGGCAGGTGGGGAGACGGAGAGCCACACACACACACACCCACGCGAACACACACACACACACACACACACACGCACGGACACACACACATACGCTCGCACTTGCACGCACGCACGCATACACACGCGTGCACACACACACACACACGCACGCACGCACAACACACACACACACACACACACACACACACACACCTCCTATTACAGCGGAGTCATCGGGGGTGGCAGCGGTGTCACTGCGTTGCTCCTTATCTTCCTTCTCCTCGGCAGCTTGATCTAGGAATGAAGAGGAGAGAAACAGGCTCATTCATTAACTCCCAGTAATGAGCAAATGAGCCGTTCGTCTAGTCGGGGATATTGGTTTTGTTGTGCGACGGGGAGGGGACGGGGGTTTGGATGGGGAGGGTGGGTGTCTGTGGTTGGGGGTTGGGGGAGGTGGGGGAAGGGAGTGGGGCTTGCGGTGGCAGATAATGCTGTTGCGTTCACATACTGTCGTCGCGGGCGATAAACAAAACTTCCATTACAGAGGGACGCGGCTGGTTCCATTACTGTCGCAGACTTGTTGCCGATTCCGACCGCAGAGAGAGAGAGAGAGGTAATAGTGGTGCCTGAAGCTGTTTGGCTGCCAAAAAACAACAACAACTAAATACAACTCTAAAACACAGCCTCAGAAACAATTGATCTATTTCTCTCTCTCTCTCTGTGTTTCGGTAATGGAGGCCACAGACGGAGGCCACAGACAGAGCCCGAGTTTCTAACAGGCTGAGAGAGGGTCGCGAGTTGTAGCTCTACCTTAACGCAATTTCCGTTCTCTTACTTCCTCTGAGTCCGAGTGTGCCATATAACAGTCAACGGAGTGAGGAGAACACCAAATGTGACGAGAAGCACAACAACAACAAAGACACAGAGAATAAATATTTCATATATTTCGGACCGCAAATGTGAAAAAGCAATATCCGGAACTGATAACGGAAGTGAACATCCCTCTATCGGGAAAAAACCTGTGCCTCTCTCTGACCAAAACTAAAACCCATATCCCTGAAACAGATATAGGGTTAGGGTTAGCGCCTCTCTCCGAGGCACAGCCCGGAAGTCCCGCCCCCTCTCTCTCTCTCTTTCGGGCTCCTCGAAAGAAACGCCCACTGGAAGCTAGAGGGTCATGTTCATGGACCTTTACCCAGCAGAGAGTGGGAGGTGGCGGACTCGGCCAGCGCCACGCAGTTGGACTCCTCCAGGGCTCCGCGGATGCTGAGCAGCGAGCTGCCCCGGTGCAGCAGCGCCACCTTCAGGGGGGCCAGGTGGTTGAACTGCACCGACGACAGGCAGCCCACGAAGCCCCGCAGCCCCGCCTGACGCACCTCCCTGTGGAGCGGGTCCCTGCCTGGAGGACAGACAGACAGACAGACAGACAGACAGACAGGCAGGCAGAGAGACAGACAGGCAGGCAGAGAGACAGACAGACAGGCAGAGAGACAGATGGACAAGCAGAGAGATGAACAGACAGGCAGAGAGACAGATGGACAAGCAGAGATGAACAGACAGGCAGAGAGACAGACAGACAGGCAAAGAAACAGATGGGTAGAGAGACAGACAGAGAGGCGGAGAGACAGACAGACATATGGAGAGACAGGCAGACAGAGACAGACAAACAGATAGGCAGAGAGACAGGTGGAGAGACAGACATGCGAAGAGACAGACAGACAGATGGAGAGACAGGCAGGCAGAGAGACAGAGATAGACACGCAGGCAGAGAGACAGACAAGCAGAGAATGAGAGACCGACAGGCAGAGACAGAAAAACATACAGGCAGACGAAGAGACAGATAGGCAGGCAGAGAATTAGAGATGCAAGACACAAATATAAACAATAATTGTTTTTCGTTTAGCATGAATTACAATCCAAGACGTTTAGAGCAATATGGCCATCTTCTTTGCCAAGCAAAGAGAGTATTGTTGTTTTTTTTGGCTCCGCAAGCAACGATGTATGCTCCATACAAACGAATGCTAAAATAAACCGCCTTTTTTCTCTGCTGCATCAAATAGGTTTCCATAGCAACAGCCATGAGAACGATAAAGACAATTATCCCTTGGTATGGATGGCAACGTCCTTTAATATTTAGCTGAATAATAATTAGAAGGATTTGTAATGCATTGATTAACGTACACAATCAAAACCAAAAAGTAGAGAGAGAGAGAGAGAGAAAGAGAGAGAAAAAATATGTGTGATTCTTCAACATGTCTTGTCTATGTCTATGATTACCAGCTATTGACTCAAATCATCAGCTCATTATTTTAATAATAGTCATAATAACCAGCTGAGCAGCAGATCGTGGTGTGGCTGTTTCTCACGGCGCGGGGGCTTACCGGTGACTTTGCCCAATGTCAAGGATCTGATTAGGATCAACTGTGCATCAGATGACAGGGTGTACTTTCTGTGGATGTCCTGGTCGATCTGGTTGAGTGGAAAGTAATCAAATAATAAGCCGGTTACAAGAAATCCAACCCACGGCTGCTGGTGCCTTTCAATACATTATAGATTCAGTATTATGTTCTACGCCTCCCCCCCCACCCCCCCCCCCCCCCCTGCTACAAAACGCTACGTTCACAGGACCATCCTGTAAAGTGCTTCCATTCCTCGACTTCCGCGCTGAAACGGCGGCTCCGGTGCACACCTCCTAATGGGGCTGAGGAGCCCGTCTCGGTACTACTAAAACAACGGCAATTTGGACCTGAATGGACATTTATTGAGAGTCGTTTTTCTTCTGTTTAATGTGATTTATTTTGCCCCTCGCTTTTAGTTGGATTCACTCTATTCACTCAAAAAAAGAGAAAGTAAATAAATGTACCTCCCGCAAAATGATACGTGTGGGTGCTTACGGCAGGATACATGTGTAGGAGTCTGATTTTCCTTCTCATGACTGGCCCCTTTGGCCAGTAGGTGAACTACAGTCTGCTCAAGCTAGCTCATTCAGAGCACTGGAGTGTGAGCTCGGTGGGTTGAGAACAATAACAATCATAAACTAATGTAAATTATAATCATAAATAAACACACACACTTAAAAGTTATCCAAGAATATACCTTTTAGTAATTATCCACGCTTAGACTTCACTTCATTCCTTTTTACCGGTAAAACCTTTGTGGATTAAATAAAATAGAAACCAGCCCACAGGCTTTTGCACTCAACGGAGAGAGTCGGGGAAGGTCTCATGTTTGAAGTTCAATTATAAACTGTTCACATATTGGAAGTTTGGCAGCGATTTATGAATTATTATGTAATTATCCTGCAAGTAGTCCCTTTAATTATAACCATAGTATGATATTATAGTATAGCAGCGTTGTGTAACAACATGGTTCACCTGGACGTAGACATCCTTGGCCTCTCTGTGAATCCTTATTTTGTGAAGGCGCCCATCGGCTAAATTCTGGCGGATGGGAACAAACACATCTGGGTCCTGGTCGGCTAGGAGGTGGTACCAGAGCTGCAGGCTCCCTGGAGACACACAAACACACCCAAGCATTAACAACTATATGTTTATTTGATACACATAACACACAAACATGTGCATTTGGCCATCCCTTTTTTCCAATCTTCAATATTCAATTCAAATAAATTTTAAAGCAGCAGACTCGAGTCTGATGCAGTGATAATGAAGTGAGAATCCTCTTTCAGCACCATCACCTTGGTTAACAATGCATGTACCCTCCTACAGAGAGGCCCATGGATGGGAAAACACTCACCCGTCGACTTGAGCTGCAGAAGTCAAGAGTAAGGAACAGACAGGGTGAACACAAACACATGTGTGTGTGTGTGTGTGTGTGTGTGTGTGTGTATGTGTGTTTGTGTGGCCACCTGTGTGTGTTAATATAAATATATTGAACCTATGAACTTAACTCCCACAATTGCCTTACAGGATATATTAATAATATTTCCATCCTGGATCTCTTTGCTCTGATGCAGAATATGTCAATATGCACTGAGTGTCCCACCCACACAAACACTGGCGGATCACAGCGAGAAAGGCTTTGCATTATCAAGTGGAGATGGGTCAATATTACAGTCAGGGATCTGTTGGCAGAGGGCTTTGTGCTGTGTTTCGCACAGAGTCCTGAGTGTGCCACCGAGGAGAAAGATTACCGTGGATGAAGAGTCGCTAGGCAGACAACTCAATATTTACCAAGGCCTGGACTCACGCCCGCCTTCCAGTCAGAGGCGGCCGGGCGGAAAGAGAGGCGGCGACAGACGCTGGGGACGGGGGGGGTGGGGGGAGGGCGTATGACTGCTACGCTCCATTGACACTCAGGGTCCGAGACGCACGGGGGACGGGGAAGCAAGGAGTTCGGGGCGGCGGGTCTGATGGGAACGCGTCCGACCGTTTGGGGTGCCGGAGAAAATCCATGTTCCGACAAAGCTCGGGTCAGCGAACAGTCAAACGGCGGTACCTGAACGGGGTTTTGTTTTTTTAACGGGTGGGCTGAAAAGAACAATATATTATCGTAGCCCGTCTCCCTTGATGGGAACTGGAGCTGCCTTGTTTGATTTTCTTTAATTAGATGCTTCCCCAGACAGCGGCATGTTGTTCTCGGATGTGATTGGCGTTCGTGGGACTTTGAACAAACCTCCAACCTAATTCCTAGTTTGTTCAACACATAATTCCCATGCACCGAAGTGGATACTGTACCAAAAGTTTTGTCATTTTTTTTGGGTTATTATTCAGTCGGGGGGGGGGGGGCGGGGGGCTTATGCATAAGCTCAGATGTCTCAGATCAGCCCTCTGAGACTGAATTAATTAATAACAACACATTCATAAAATGAAAAAAAAAAAAAAAAAAAAGGAAAATGTAGCATTGACTATTCTTTGGCTCTGTTTTACTCATATACGTAATATGGGAATTGAGCATAATATGAGGAATTGGCTGGCTTATTCAAAGCGCCTAAGGCTCTGTGTGACATATTGGGACACCTAAAGGACAAACATTGCGCTACACCTGGGAGCTGCACAGATAACACGGCGTGTGATGTACATGCTAAGGAGCGCAGTGGGGACCGCCATAATAACCATGCAGCCCATGTTTCCCCAACCAACAGACATGAATGAAACGGACAGGCTGTTGTTTACCCGCATAATCACTGAGCCAAGCACTGCAGGGCTTTAAAAGCCTGCGTCAGTAACACGAGAATCTGACTCTGTGCGATCCAGACACACACTATGAATTAACCTTGATGTCCTGCTGCAGTCTGGGGGGGGGTAGAACGTACAAGCTACGAGGGAACGCTGTTCACCACGGGACGTGTACAACTCTGGATGCGGGATGGATCGAACTCTTTTGGGGGAACGGTCCGGAAAGGTCGGAAGGCATAAACACACTTAATGAACTCAAAGTGATTCATCGGGAACTCTTAGTTCACACATTTACCCAAGCACATCTGACTTAGTGAGTATGTTTGGTCTGACGAATGACCTCAACAAATAGGCCTTAATTACTTACTTAAAAAAAAACACCTAACAAAAGTTGAAAAACAAATAAATAAAATCAATGAATTAACTGATGTTTTATATGCATCAATACTTTCCAATGAACTGCCTGGATAACCATGGAACTGAGCAGCTTTATTGTGGATCATTTTCCCTGCCAATACAAACAGAAACCAGGATGGTTCAAATAATACATTTTACTTTTTGCTCTGTTCTTCTTCACTGTTCTTCAAAGCAGGGCTTATTCAAAGGGAACATTGGAGTCAGCATAATTCTACAAGCTGAAAAAGAAAGCCGGGACCAATTGTGCTTACACATAAAGCAATTTTCTCACAAATTCTCAAAATAAGGTAGAGACTTGAAGAATGCTGGCATTGTGTGCAGTCACAGGAAGGCGCCATATTGTTTTAGTAAGCTTTAGCAACATCTGCCACAGGTAATTAAGTCCACTGAATTTGAAGCTTGCTAGCAATAGAAACATGAATATAAATGAATACATAAATGTCCTTGTAGATCTCATTTCTGCAGTTTGATTTGAGTTAGTCTTAGTGGCTAACTTTAAGTCAGATTTAGAAGGTGGCTTTTGCAAAAAAAGCACCATTGAATCAAAGTTTCAATTCCATGGAGCGGGCAAGAAGAATATAAAACGTACAAAATGAGAACAAAATAAATGACAAAGGCAAGATGACATAAAGAAAAAACTAAAAAAATCGTCCACATGAAAGATGTGGAATCACATGAGAGTCCTGCTGTCTCCGACCAATCTGTCATCTTTCATCTGTGTGTGTGTGTGTGTGTGTGAGTGTGAGAGCGGGTACCGTTGGTGGCCAGGATGACGGCGATGTACTGCTGGCTGAAGGTGCTGACGCTCAGCAGCATTGCGGGCCGCTGGGAGGTGAGGAAGCTGAAGGCCACGTTCTCCCGGGCGTGGCTGCTCTCCCTGGACACGCTGGAGGCCTGCGAGCTCCGGTTCTGCATGACCGAGAAGGGCTCCTGGAAGGTGTAGGTGACCGAGGACTCGCTGTCAAAGGACACCGACACCTCTGTGTGGTGGTGGTGACAAAATGAGAAACATTAGAGGGAGCTGGCTTATGAACAAAAAAGCAATAGCAGTATCTGGGGTTCATCGCTCAGCTGATGTGAAAATATACAATTTTATCCCCCCGAATCGCAGTCACATGTCAGGAAGCTGCAGAGATGGTCTTAAGGCTCAGTTATGGTTCCATGTTGACGCAACGCAATGACCACGCAGTTGCTTCAACGCAGTCATGAACCTGTTTTGGTAATGCGTCGGGTTTACGTTAGCAGGCCAATCACAGCCCTTGCCGCTGCGTCTGCCTCGACGCAAGTTACAATTTTGGTGAGGCGCACGTCAGGCCCTAGTGGTGGACGCAAGGGTCCGCAAGGATGTAATGGGTCCGTAACAACTTCACTTCTCTCCGAAGGAAGAAGGTTTCATTCCTCATGTTGGGGGGCCTTTTTAAATGTATTTATAGTATATTTTTTCCAGACACAAAAGATCAGGGCGAATGGGGGATCAAAATCAGAATCCATTGTATCCGCGACATCTGATAGGTCCACCCCCACGGTAATGGGATTCTGGATGAGTGTGAAAGTCAAAGCTGGATCCTCCCTGCCACGGCAGGAAAGGCTCTTGTCGCAGCCCGTGTCTGCCACCACTCCCACTTTGAACATCTCCTCATATCCAACCTAAAGCACCTTTGATTTTAGATTTTATACATCTCCGATTTTATGGACTCCTTCCTTCGCCGCCGATGCGGTGAATGCCGAGGTGTACCGACCTGAAACTCGATTTGAGTTATATCAGGTGTCTCCCACTCTTCTTGGCTTTCTATGGGGCGGTAAATGATCCACTTTCTTTTTGTGAGTATCCCTGTCGAGGAACAACAGTGAAGCGAAGCACGCTGTTAATGGAGGAACACCCTGTTAGAACAGTCTCCAATGAAACCGTGCTAAAGGGGGCTCATCCTAAAGCAGGGCGCCATTCAAATGGGGATGAATGCACCAGCTGAGAGCGCCGGAAAGCGGTCGTCTCCCTGGGACTGATTGGAGTGAAGATGCAGTCAGAGGCGGTGCCGCATCTCTGCCTCAATTACCACCGAGCTGTTTCACCTCTGCAGGCAGATTCCCAAGATGCATGCCTAGCCTAACAAAACAAAACAAAAAAAACTCAAAAGCGAAGCTACAAGCACTTTTTACCAAGCTGGGGGGGGCGGGGGGGGGGGGTTGCATAAAACGTCTTACGGTGTTGTTCACACTGACAGACAACAAGTCAGGCGGTAAATGAAAATAAATACATTTTTCCACCCTGGGGAAAAACAATGCGTAATGGTGTCCATGGACATTTGCCTTACCTTCCTCATTTGTCAGCGGCCTGGCTTGTCAGGCCGAAGCCATTTAAATCTGGCCTGGCAAGAGCCAATTAGGTGGCAGTGGAGAGCGTGTGTGCTGTCTCATGCCGTGGCCCCTCTCAGTGCTACGTATAGGGGCCAGAGCGTCTAAGTCAGCGGGTTGGGAACCTAATGATGAGGCCGGACTTTGCCCACCTTCTCTGCAGGACGGGCCCCCGTAGGCAGACTGGGAGCAGTCGCACACGTAGCCGCTGCTTTTCTCGATGCACCTCCCCCTGTTGTGGCACAGGCTGCTGGAGCCGCTGCAGTAACCGGGGCAACCGGAGCTGACGCCCGGAGTCATCCTGGCCCTCTCCTCCAGGTTAAAGTGGACGCCGTTGATGGCGAGCGTTCGGATGCAGCCCAGGAAGCCCCTCTGCCTGGAGGCCGTTCCCCCTGCAGGAAGAGAGACCACCGTTAGTCGTCTTTAGAGGCCGGCGGCGCGGCGCTCCGTCTCTGCCAGGGCCGAGAAGCCCTCGCAGTGCGGGACTGAGATGAAGGCGTATACGAAGATGAACCTGACTCTGCGATGGTATTTCAGTGTGCTATCGTTGTTGAAGGCCTCCACGGAAAGGTAATACAGTCTTAATTTGATTTTGATCAAAATTTCTAATTGATCATTACCCAAGGTAGCTTAACAACAACACAATCTTGTTGTCAAGTGTCACATTGTAACCGCCTTGATTGCGGAACATTTGGTCAAAACCCAGACCTCATTGACGGCAGAGTAACATCTCCCTCGTATGACATTAACACAACCAAATTTGGTTTGTGGTGTTTGTGGAAACACAGTCAATTAATATGAGGAAAAACACATGTAATAGGTAGTAGGTGACAAACTGAGAGGCCAGGAGAGGTCAGAGAGCATTTAGGGAGAGGGAGAGAAAATTTAGAGGATAGAGAATATATATACATTTTGTATTTCAGTTATATTTGTGGAATTTTACTTATATTTTACTTAATTTGAATATTCCTCTCTGCTTCATTTTCCAACTGCATTGGCTATGTAAACATTTGTTTCCCATGCCAATAAAGCTTTTTTAAATTGAATTGAGAGTAAGAGTGAGAGAGCGAGAGGGAGAGATTGAGAGCGAGAGAGCGACTAGAGTGGTACCAGAGTACTGAGCCCTGGTACTTAAATACTCCTCAGGAAAACTTCATTGTTCCCAACATCCTCTGTTTTATAATTATTATAATATATTCATGTCTACAGCAGTTCCTCAACCCATCTATTTCTCATTCCAATGCTCAGTAGTAGTGCTGGCCCTGAGTGCAGCTTCAAGTGCCTTCAACATTTCTACTACCATTGAGTCTTTCTTTCTTCCTTCCTAGGAAATTATCCCTCGTTATAACGAAATGACATGTACAAGCCATGTGGAATACTGAAACCATCATACGCTGAAAAAACCTCCTCTTTGGGTTGAAACATTTGGTTAAAGATTTCTTTCCAAATGTATTTCAAATTGTTGCGTTATCTTTCAATCAAACATACTTATTCCTTTTCATTCTGGGGGTATGCCCTAGGTCCAAACCATATTTGGAACAGACACACATTTGCTTTAAAGGAACACTTCACCCATTTGCATTAAGCTTTGTATCGTTAGAAACCCAGTCATATTTTTGAATGGTCGTGCATCAATCCCTTATTTTTCCCTGAGATGGGAGAGATCCGTATCTACCTCTAGGCGCACACAGCTTTTGGCTGTGTTCTATATGATATTCTAGAACACTCCGGGAGCTCCGGCGGGAGTCCTGGAGCTCTTTATCTAAATAATATAATATAATATATAGATATCTATATAAAATACCGGTAATATATAATATCACGGCCAAAAGCTGTGTGTGCCTCCGGATGATATTATGAATCTTAAAGACTGCGTTGGGTTCTCCGACATCTCTGGTCCTTCCACATCAATCGGAAGTTGCGGTTCAATCTGGACTTCAGAGAGTCAAAGCCAAAGTTTCTTTCCCCCAATTCCTTCTCCACCATGGCCGAGATAACCCTCACTACGAGTCTTTACCTGTTGTGGAAGTACCAGAGACGTCCGAGAACCCGACGCAGTCTTTAATTCATTCATTCAATATCATCCAGAGGGGCACACAGCCTTTGGCCGTGATATTATATATTATATTATATAGATATATATATTATATATATATATATTATATAATATTATATATTATACAATGATATATTATTTAGCTATAGAGCTCTGGGAGTCCGCAAACGGTAACAATCACTTTCTCCTCCTGCTGCGATTCACTCTGGACTGCAGGGAGTGAACGCTGATTGGCTGTTATGTTACGTCACTCAGGGAGTGAACACTGATTGGCTGATACCCCTTCAAAAGCATTTATATAGAAATTAGAAGATTAAATTAACATACCGTGATATAATACAGTTACCGTCCATGCCTCAAATCATACTAAATTTTAGTCCATACCGTACAGCCCTAATTGGACTTCACTTGCAGAAACCTGATAGGCGGAGTTCTAGATCAGTGGGAGTGGCCTGCGTTGCTGTGCATTGTGGTGCTGATGTTACTATTCGACTACATATATGACCCACTTTCAATACAGATTCATGTTTCCACTGGTGAAATGCTCCTTTAAAGAAGTCAGAAATAGTAAGGCAGCAATTCCTGTCTTGAAATAAAACAATTCTGAATCCTTGTCCACTGGAAGTGTATAAAGTTACAAATGTGCTTGCTGCATGCTATTTGATGTAGTTAATTCAGCCAGACTGATTGACTTAGTTACACCTCACCTTCTCTGACTGAATATTGAATACTTGTGTGGCATAGACAACATGACATTTACAGCCTAAATGGCTCTCTGGAATCTAAGCAAATAAAAATTAAATTCAACCACGTTTTGTCCAAACCAACAGGAACTCAAGCAGTGGCCCCCGCTGCAAAGCCCACACATCGATCTTTGAAGCAGAAGCATTCCCTGCAATTGCTCAGCTCACCGTCCTCCTGGCTAGCTACCTCCAACTCTCTTTTATGTGCTTGGCTTATTGGTTCTTCTGTCTACAAGTGACTCCACATCCACAATATAATAACATAATAATACTTTATATGCTCTGTGTCTACAGTTTTGTTTGTCTGCCACAGGTTTTTATACACTTTGCTTAATGCGGTGTGGCTGAGACGTTTCATCTGCTTGTGTGATGTGTGCGCCCACTTATGCGACTGCGTCGGCTTTATATCATTATTTTCCCAACCGTTTCACATTGACGCTCACCTTTCCATTTCAGGCAGGGGGGGAGGGGGGGGGAGTGTCGCACTTAAAAACCCGCCACATTTGGCGATATCACGGCCGTTAACCGCGACAGCCATTCACGTACTGAATCAAAGTCGGCATGGGAACAAGAGTGTGGCTGTGGAGGGAGGCCCACTGCTCACCCACAAACAGCTGGCTGTTGAGCTGCAGGCGGACGTGTGCGTCGGCCGGCGCCTCCAGGAAGCGCAGGGGCAGCTGGTCCACCTGCAGCGAGGCCTCCTGCACGCCGCGCTCCGCCCGCACGTAGTGCCACTGCCGGTCGTTCAGGGGCACGTGGGACTTGACGGTCAGCACCACCGGCCCGTTGCCCACGTCGAAGGAGAAGGCCACCGCCGACGGGGCTGGTGAAAGGAGGAGGGGGGGGGGGAGATGGAGGTGGTGCGACACAACGGATCAGACTTTTGATTCATAATCTGAAATTGGACAGAAAGCAAGTTCAAATCGGGGTAAACAGGGCGTTTCACTTTATTTTGCTTCGTTGATGTCTTCGTCAATCGTGTCGCTGAAGGCAAGGATCTGAAGGCGCGCAATTGGCTGATTGCGGACACAAACTCGGCCGGCACTAGTGACGTTAGAGAGACAAGCTGAAACCTCCTGTCCTTTGAGCTTGTCTGCCGTCAGACTTAAGATATTAATCTCAAGTCTGTGAGAGCAGGAGTGATTAAACGTGACCCTGGCCTTTTGTTTTTCGCAGTTTCTACTATATAATGTAACCCCCGTCCCCATAATGCAACATGATACAACGACGACCCCGGAAAAGGATTTATGAAGCCCTGGGAAGACAGCTCGTCAATAGCTCACATTGTCCCTTCAGCTATGGAGTGCTGAGGTAATTCATTATGGCACCTGATATTAAAGACTTTGTGTTTCCCTGTGATTGATGCGTGAGGGCCCTGTGTGTATCAATGTGTAGAGCTGTGATTATTTAACCAGTATTAACTAACCAATTTGTTGCCCATCCATATGTCAGACATTATCAAAATTATATTTATGATATTTGTTACATTTTCTTCCCTGACTGATACAAAATATAGTTTCCTGGTTTTTACAAGTCTCGTGGTTTTGTTGCCAAATCTGTCAGACAGTTCTAGCAAATGTAAATTAATGTCCAAAGCAAGTAAATACGATTTCTCACACAGTTTTTTAAATTCCTTAGAATGACACACAGATAATAAGGGCCTACATTGCATTGCCACAACAATGCTTATTTCTATTATTCCTCTTTCAATAAATGCATCAAAGGAGTTTCTTATCAATCCTAGCTTCTTCATCTTTCTCCGGTATTCAGCAGGAATCCCAACTTGATTACATAGTCGGTGGAGAGAAGTTCCTGCATTCCGCGCGGCGTGTGTGACAGCTTGAGAATATGCTGTTGGCTTTGTCATTAGGATTGCATCACGCTGTGTAGAACGGATGGTCACATTCCGCCGGAATTGAATTATCACCTATGGCTGGAATTTCCCCCTGAAAAGAAAAATAAAGGGAAAAAAAAGATAGCTGACAGATTTAAGGTTTGTGTCTGCATGTGAAGGAATATTGTGAGTGCCCCTCTCTGAACGTAGCTGTCAACAGCCCGGCCAATCTCCCCGGAATAGCTTTTCTTTTCTTTTTTACGTTTTGCCGCTACATGGCGCGTGTTGAAGTTCCGACAGCCTGGCTGCGTCAGTGCAGTGAACCCCCCGTACTCACAGCTGAGCTCCACTCGGATGAAGTCCTTGAGGCCCAGGTTCTCCAGGAAGACCCCCGAGGGGGCGCTGGTCTTGAAGTAGAAGGAGATGTCGGAGCCCAGCTCTGCCTGGAGGGTGGGGAAGTGGAGGTAGGAGGACTCCTGGTAGAAGGAGGCCGCGTTCCACGTCGACTCTGCGACAGAAGATGTCAATGTAAAACAAAAATTCAAAGGTAGGTAAGACGGGACGAGATGAGGTGAAAATATAATTTATTAAGGGAGGAAGGGAGGAATTAAATGCACACTTAACAATAGAATTGCCTCACGTAATGGCAAAATAAATAAATAAAGTCAATTTTCACATCCATGCAGTTTGGTTGTTCATCCGCTGTCTGAAAGCTCCCCCCTGCGCCGCGCCCCACCCCCCAAACCCCTGAACAGCAGGGGGTGTCAGACACTTTCTGTGACACAGCCGAATGAAAAGATGGAAATGTCAAAGACTCTTTGTGAGGGTACCACCGTTCCAGCCCTGGATCACAGGCTCATGGTGAACACCGATGGTAATGGAGGGTGTCAAAATAAGGGCACATGTGAATATGTGAGATTGAAAAAAACAAGAACCTGATCAAATCCCCGAATTAATAATAAGTACAAAAGGAGATAAGCTCATTAAATGTGCTTCGGGTGAAAGGGCTGCCTGTCATCCTCAAACATCGATGGCAGACTCAAGGGAGGTGGAGGAGGTGGAGCAGGGGGAGGGCGGAGGACAAAGGGAAGACAGCAATTGAGTCTTGGAAACAAAAAGAAGAAACAGAATGGCAACGGGAAGAAAAACAGAAAAATCGAAGAAATCAGAGCGCATGTTTACAATTTCATGAACAACAAAAGTGATCACCTACTGTCGCCATAACAACGCAAGGCGCCCACGCGGTACACAGCCTCGGAGCCGGTGCGGTTGGTGTCTCCGATCACAATCTGGCTCACGGGCAGGTGGTCTTTGTAGGAGAGGACTCCCGTGTCATTAGACCTGTATCGCCCGAGGGCAGGGGGGAGAGAAGAGATGCTTCCTGAGTTCCTTTGCATTAACTGGAACACACACAGAGTAAACACAGAGGGAGCTATAGATCACGACGCTGACACGCGCCTCAGGACATGTATGTTAATCGGGCTGGCTTTCAAAAGCATGGGAGGGAGGATTACCCAGAGAGAACGTGACGCGGGGAAGAACAACTTCATAATCCAGTACAATGTATATATTTCTTGACAGTCGTGTTGCTGTGACTTCCTCTGACCTTTTCGAAGTAGTGATGCATTTCTCATCGTAACAAGTGACAATTCTGGCACTGTGCGCTTTTCTTTCTTTATTTGTGCGTTAAATTACAGTACTACCAACTCACACTTCATGTTTGGCATGCGGCTAGAGTGCCTTTAATGGGAGCAGAGCGGTAACACCAGTGAATTTCCACATGCCACACTCTGCTTGATTGTGACCGGCCATTCCCACACAGAAGTGCCTGCATTTCCACCAAACGGCGCAGGTGTTGACAGTTGCAAAAACAGACATTTTGTGTGTGTAGTGTGTGTAGTGTGTGCCTTTGTTTCAATGTGTTGGAATGTGGTCAAAGTACTTGTGTGCATGTGTTCTGCAAATTTGTTTATTTGTGTGTGTGTGTGCATGTATGAATGTGTGTGGGGTGTTTTGTATTTGTGTGCTTGTGTATTAGTGTGTGTATTTTCGTGTATAAGTGTATGTGTGTGTGGCTGTGTGTTAGTCTGTATTAGTGTGCGTGTGTGTCTGTGTGTGTGTGTGTGTGTGTGTTAGTGTTTGTGTGTGTGTCTGTGTGTGTGTGTGTGTGTTTGTTTGTGTGTGTGGTGTATGTGTGTGTGTGTGTGTGTGTGTGTGTGTGTGTGTGTGCACCATAACTGACCAGGAGCTAGTGGCGGCGTCGCAGTTACAGAAGTAGTTCATGTCCTGGCAGTTCTCCTGCAGGCCACAGGAGCACTGCTGCACCCCAGGCAGGAAGCCCCCCCAGTAGGTCCTCCTCTCCCCAGCCTGGTCCAGCCACCAGGACAACGGGGTGCCGTCTGCCACCAGCCACCAACACAAAACAGTCAGAGGGAGCGGCCGCCACGGCCCACTGGAGGTGCAGCTGTTAACTCCAATTCTTTATAAGATACAGCATTGGAGATATCATCAGGTCATATTCCAGTGCTCTACGCAGAACACAAGTGCATATTATGCATTTGTGTTCTGTGTAGAGCACTGCAGTTTGACGTGTCAAGGACCTCGCCCACTGCCCCCACAGCATCCATCGGCTCGGTGTGCCAGACCCGTTGGTGCTCCGTGGTTGTGGTCGGATTAAGTTGTCTGTTGTCCAATGGTTGCTGGTCGACTTCAGCCAAAAAGTCAGATGTGTTTGTTGGAGATGTGGGCGAGGACCTTGACAGGTCATATTCCAGTGCGCTACGCATAATACAGACTTGCATAATATAGGATTGAAGATAAGAGAAATAGATTATAGCTGCAAGGCCGGGGGAGACTGTGGTGAAGAATTGAACTATACGCACATTTATATAATATCATAAAACCCCAGAGTAAAAAAAAATCCTTGTGTCATTCGATGACTCATACGAAAAAATATGTTTCTACAGAAATAAGCAATCACGCACTCTTGTGTAGCCATTAAAAACATTTTGGCACAGCCAGAGAGCAAACTCAAAAAATAGAATAAGCAAAGAAACTAAATGATCTGCTAGCGGGACGTGATCATTATAGATGAAACAATTATGTTCCTGGGGAGCTCAGTAGGTAACGTCTAGGTATGGTCATTATGAAGACCCATGATGAACGGCACCGGACCCCAGGAGAATATTAATGCTGTCTGCACTCTCGGGTCCCCCGGTGATGTCAGATCTTTTTTAACCTTTTTTTTTTCTAAAGCCATCTTCCTTCTTTCTTCGCCGCTACCTGAGACCCTGCGATCGTCTCTGTACTTTGCTTAATTACACATCTTTCTGTGGAGGCAGCAGGTTGAGTGTAACCAGAACTAGGGGGGTCTATGGCTCTGCTGGCATCCATGACACGGTGTCTGTCAGTGTCAATAAGGGCCCGGTAATGCCAGTCAGACGTGGCTCATTACCGCCATGTCTGCCAAGCGCGGCTCCCATCATCTGTCAAGCAACATGACCCCTGCGTATAAGCGCTAGCGCCAGCTAGCAGGGGGGAAGAAGACCCTCGGCTAACTTCAAGCTGCACTCGACACAATTTGCCATGTGCTGTGATGCGGTTCTCTACCCATTTGTCATATGGGTATGCAGGCTTACTTCGGCCTCCATTTATTCCTGTTTTATGAAGTTGTTATGGATGGCTTCTTGGGGGATGTGGATAACAAATTATTCATGTTAAAATTAAAAGATTTGCATCGAGGCTACTTTCCAAACGGGCAGCTAGTGTGTGGTAGCGGCTATGGCGCTGTCTCTATTCTCCTTGAAACTCGAGCTCGTTCCGAACTTGCATAAGATTGATTATGATTAATAACAGGACATGAGGCCATCACATAACAAGGCACAGGGTGAGAATACGTCTTCCGAGCGTACATCTTCCGAGCCATTGGACCTTAACCGTGAGTGCTTTTTCTTGTACATCAAACTAGTGAGACTAATTACACCGTGTACACGCATTTATTCAAATAAAGAGTAGATGCTTAATAAGGAGAAGGGCTGGTGCGTGCCGAGCCCTCTCTGCAAAGTGATGAACAAGAGATTTTGAGCGTCGCTTATTGTTTTCCCTGTTCCTTAGGTCACCCATGCTCGATTAACAAAGACAACTGAACTCCAAGCGATCCGTGGATAGATTCCATACACTCAATAGTGCTATTAAAGGCTTCTGTGTGTGTGTGTGTGTGTGTGTGTGTGTGTGTGTGTGTGTGTGCGTGTGTGCGTGTGTGTGTGCGCGTGAGTGCACTCACGGGCGTTTCCCTTTGATCTGGTGTGATAATGAACTTGTTTGTTTGTGCACACGGAGCACTTAGGGAATGGTAGAACCCAGGGCTTCATGAATATTTCATGCTTTCGGGAGCAAATATGGTGTGGCTGGGATGTCGCGAGTTCCCCGAACAGTTCGGGAGGAATGTCGACCGCGCTGATTGGCGATTTGCGTACGCGTCAACGGCAACCCCCCCTCCCAACCCCCGAAAAAAACACCAACAACAACAACCGTAAATGAGAGCGGCAGAGAGCGAGAGATAACTGTAAAGTATTCCCTGGCTGGGGGGCCCTCTGGAAGTGGCAGATGAGTGATTCTCTGGAGTGGGTGTTTGTGCGTGAAGATGGAATAAGATGATGGAGATAAAGAATAAGACAAAATAATCCTTCGAACAGAGTGGATCACCTTTGATGTTGAAGAGCCGGGACTTCCTGCAGCGGTACGCCACTTCCTGTTGACACTGCTCGGAGCCCGTTACTATGGCGCGCAGCTGCTCCGGCGAGGCGCTGTAGTTGAAGCTCATGATGTAGGGCTTCTGGGGGGAGGAGCCCTGCACCCTCACTGGAGCACTGCTGCTGTGGTCCAGCACCGTCCACACCTTGTCCTCTAAACACACAGAGAGACAGAAACACAATCATAAACACACACACACACATATACAGTACACACAGGGTGCGATTTGTTGGGGGGGATGGGAGGGATAATTTATTATTTTTTTATTATTATTAAATGCTTCATGTCTTTTTAGTTTGCATTAAAGATGCATGTTCAACTGTTCGAAATGTAGGCAAATAGGGCCTACCATTAACTTAAAAAAAGAATTAGGCCTGTTTATTGCCTATTTTTTCATGATAAAAAAAAGAAAAAAACATCAACCCCCCCCCGCGTGTCAGTGTCGTGCATTGACATTGCACACCCATTCACATTAGCGGGAAGGCACAGCCATACACATTCAAGGTACATTCAGACACTAAACAACACACACCCTGTGCACATTCCCACACCACTGCCCGTAAAAAGCATTCAGGTTATCGATGGCCGTTTTTGTACGAATCGCTGCAATTTTAGTGCCCACGCGGCCTAATCAATGCACTCTTGTCCAGCCGCATTCGACTACTTTCACCCAAGACCAGCCGTACACAGGGGTCCTAGCGGTGCTGCGGTCATATCATGTTACGGGAGATAGAGGAAATATTGTTAAATCCTGCTTGGCCCCGACTAATCAAATTTCCAGAATTTGCTTTAACAGCGGCGCGGTGCCGTGGACGTGGAGTGGAGTTGCCGACTCACAGCTCCGGGGACCGGGAATGGGTTCCTGTCTCGAGTGCCATCTCGGTAGATTTACGTCACGATTTACCCCCCCCACCCCAACACTCTGCTTATGTGCATTTTTGGCTCCCCTATAGGCTTATGAAAGAGACACCCTCATCTAAAGAACATATCGAGGGAGGTGTGTGTGTGTGTGTGTTAATTTAAAGAGCACATCGAGGGAGGTGAGTGTGTGTGTGTGTGTGTGCGTGTGTGCGTGTGTGCGTGCGTGTGTGCGTGTGTGCGTGTGTGTGCGTGTGTGCCGTAGCCTTGCTCTGCCATTCCCCCTGGTCGGTGCCTGTGGAGAGCCCTATTCCTTAGTCCCCTGTCTCAACAGCAAGCAGAAGTGGTTGAACAAAGGTACAAGACGGATGGCTTTACAAATAAACCAATAAATCTCTCTTAAATCTGATGATCAGCCTGGGATTACCTGCGTTTTAGCAGGTGTGTCTAGCATTTTCCCACACACTACATCCACTCCAACATACACACACACACACACACACACACACACACAAACACTCAAACTCCACAACAACCCCCCCCCTGAAGCCCACTCCTGTTAACCCCTTCAGGTGGGCAGTTTTGCATGCTTAATTGAGGTGAGTGCTGATTAGCAACCCCCCCCCCACCCCTCCTACTTAGAATGCATTATGGGGGATTTGGTGTTTACCTAGCCTAAGAGAAAAATCCCACTCCACTTTGTGATTATTCACGTGCCTGCTTGTTGAGCTGAGAGTTGTTTACATCACTAATGGAGTCTTTAATTGAGGTCAACCTGAGGCCTCTCTGGCTGCCAGCTGACTGGGATTTGTGAGCAGGAACAGAAGGGAAACGCAGCATGGAGCTCCGCAGGGCTGCCAGAGAGGGACTCGGCTGGGAGCGCCTAGGTGTATATATATATATACGTATATATATATATATTCATATATATATTTATATGGGCGTGTGCTTGCCCATACGCTTTTTTTTCCTTACTATTTTTGCGCTGTCAAACAGAGAGATGAGGAGAATTTTCTACTCAATTTCTTTTCTTTTAGTGAGTCAACGAACAGCCAATTTCGTGCTCACCCTCAGGAATGATATCCAGGTGGATGATGAAATATATTGTCTTCGGAACAACTTCCTGGCGACAAAAGTTCAACGACTACTTTTTTCCGTGCGAGAGTGATTTTCTCAGACAGAACCCTGCATCTGTCCGTGTCACCAGGCGATGTGAGTGTAAAACTGCCTACCTCTCTCATTAAAATGGTTTGAAACTCTTTCTTCTCCCTTTTTTGCAGCCACCAACACACTTTTCTGTGTAAAGCGCCGTGGACGTTGCGGCATGAGTTGTGATCTCGCAGTAATGTACTCCCCTCTCTTGTCTTACCACTGAACAATGCACTTTCCCTGCACTTACCCAAAGTGCAAGCTCATCGTGTTTTTTTTTTATTTTGTATCTTGTGGTGTGTGTGTGTGCATTTGTGTGTGTGTGTGTGTGTGTGGGAAGGGGTCGGCTCGGAGCTGCGGTCTATTAACCATTGTACACAGCGCAATGACCTTTGTGTCCTTCTTTTTAAATGGATGGCTACATTTCTAGCACATGTGTGCACAACAAGCACATGCGCTTTTTCTACCACCAGGGAAAGACGTTTATGACAAGCGAATCAAAGAACCAGACTCCGGGGTGAAGCCTCGGCAGGAAGCGTATCGAATGGCCTTAACGATTCCCTACCCGACTGGCAGGGAGGAAAGCGGCAGCTGGCAGTTGTGGTGGGGTCGATGCGGCCTGATCTGTGAGGGACTCAACTCTCCTCCATCTCCTCCCCCCCAACCCCCAGCTCTCCACAGGGACTCCCCGCTGGGAGGAGAGGGGGGGGGGGGTCCGGGAGAGGTGACAAGCATGGAGAAGCCGTGAGCTCACCCGTCATGTTGCAGTAGACCCGTGCGGGCCCCAGAGGGCCGCTGCCGTCTGGATCAATGGAGTAGTAGCCCGAGGAGCTGCCTGTCAGTTTGTAGGCCTCGCAGGACGGCTCGTAGAGGGCTGAGGAGAGCACACAGCAGCGGAATGGAAATTAGTAGGGCCCGTGATACCGATTATCCTAAATAAAAATCGGGAAAAAGAAAATGGAATAAAGCTGGTGATTTGAACAGAAAAGCTCCTCCTTTGGTGAACGCAATGCTCCTCCGAATAAAGAATTCTTTATAGGATTTCATTTATTTATCATTTTCAGATGGATGTGGGTCTGCCTTGGTTTGATCTAGTTTCCGCTGAAGCATGGAAGGCCGGCCCACTTAGAGTAACGTAGATCTACGGTGTTCCAGACACTTAGCCCAGTAAAAGCCCCATAGGAGTTCAATGCGTGTAAGGATAAGCCTGATTGGTTTGTCTGTCTCTAGGGGTAGGTTTTACAAACAGATACGAAGGAGTCATTTCTAGAACTATAAAAACACACATTTCTTGTGCTTAGCCCTTCAAAAAGTAACAGTATTTTCAAAACCCGCCCGGGCCATTTTCTGAACGTTCATAGGTTCACATTGGGGAGGTTAATTTCTCCTAGAGGACTGGCTGTGGAAAAAAGGGAGTGGTGGGGGTCCAAAGACGAGGGATCAAGGATGACCCCTAATTATAAATCGCCCATGACCTGGAAGTATTTAGACTTTTGCGAGAAAAGGTCAAGTGTCCGTCCGGAGTACCGTGATGTCCGGAGTACCGTGAGTCTACGTCACTTGTGATTCAGTACTTTAAAGCACCGCGCTTGTCTTTAGATAAAGTTCTTAACAATAATTTGGTGATCATTTTTTAGTTACATTTCTTTTGTAAGCGGGGCTATGCGGCGAGAACTGAAAAGAATCAACAATAAACATTGTCAAGGGACTCTCAACGGCAGAGAGCGGCAGCATAAAGTGTCAAAGGAAATTCTGTATACTGGTAAACAACAGCTGCTAATAAACACTGTCCGCTCCTGAGCTCCGCTGTGCATAAAAAAAAGAACCAATAAATACCATAATGTCTGTTATCAAATGGGAAACGCAGAGAATAACCCACAGGCGAAAGTTCCATCCCAGACACATAATACCGTAAAGTTGTATAGAAAGGGGTCCTATTTTTAATTCATGAGGATCGTTTTTTTTTTTTTTGTCTTGCCTCTGACAAGCAAGGACAACGGCATCCGCCTGGATGTAAACAAGAAGTCTGTATTCTGGGGCAAGGGGAGCTTCAGAGGAGGTTTTTGAGCTCCACAGTGAATATCAAACAGGTACCAAAGGGGGGGGTTGAGGGTGTGTCTGTGGTGGGGAGCAGAGAGGATGGATGTTGGGGAGTGGAGGGGTGTGTGGGGAGGGAGGTTGACATGGCAGATGAGAAAACCCTCGACATGTCCTTCTGAACAAAATATTTTTTGTGGGGGGAAATGATCAGAGGAAAGAAATACCCAATAAAAAAAAAGCCGCAAAGAAAAAAAAAAAAAAGGTACAGAGACTACAAAAGGCATACATTAGGGTTGTGGACTGAAGGAAGCGATACTGGCCTGTTTATGAGCGAGCGCCACCGTGGAGAAAAAAACAATACAACACACTGCCCTGAATGATATTCAATGGCTCGGCGGTTACATAACGCACAAAGGGTTGGCAAAGGTAAATATGTGTGTGTGTGTGTGTGTGTGTGTGTGTGTGTGTGTGCTTATGTGTGCGTGCGTGTGTGCGTGCGTGTGTGTGTGTGTGGGGGTGGGCATGTGTGCTACTGCTTCTTGAGAGGAGCTGAGGGAAATAAAAGCCATAAGAGAATGCAGCTCACAGTTGTGGCAGGTGGCCCCTGTGTGTCCGGTTCCCGAGCAGTCACAGCGGAAGGCGCTCCAGGTCTGGGAGCACTGGCCCCCGTGTTCGCAATGGTTGGGCAGACATCTGGAACGAGGCGGGGTCAGGGGGGTGTGTGTGTGGGAGGGGCGACAGCAGGTAGGGTTTTTAATGCACAGGTTTCTGCTAAAGACACTTTTTTTCTTTCACGCTTGGCTTTCACTCGGCATATTAAATATGGCGGGGGAGGACGACTGAAGGAGAAGAGCAGAAGAAAGCAGCTATGGAAGAAATACGGCACATCGTATAATCGTAAATTTAATGGACGTTTTTCTTTACACACAGGCACACGGACGGACACGGAGAGATTTGTGTCTGCTCTGAGGTCGGCCGTGACCCCCACACTATCACACGACACGTTCAGTGTAAAATGCCCCGTTTACGGGATTCCGATGTCGGGGCGTTTTACGGACATCCCAGACCACACTGTCCTGATTAATAGTCCCTTCCTAAAGTCTCCTTGAATTTCACATAATTGCCGCCCTTTCAAGGCTGCATCTATAATTTCATACACTTTCATCTCTAACCCATTAATTGCAGCGGAGCGGCACGGCCTCAGTGAGGATAGGGTAGCAGGCGATGGTTTAATTACCATCCAGCCATTTCTATTGTTGTGTTCACCACGGCCCTCGCAGGTCATGAAATTACAGTAGCCGGCGCAGAGAAGTGCTCGCTACCCATAAATTGAGCCATGAAGTTTGATTGGACGGTGAGGAAAAGTAGATTAACTCTCATAAAGGTTAATCTTCCTGTCTTCTTAACAAAGCACAATGGTAGTCATTACTCAACGGAATGACACAGAACGGGGAAATTGAACATACATCAGAAAAACGGGAGAAAAAAACGGTCTTATAACAACCCATGCCTTTGTGGAGGTCTCCCCAAGCAAAAAGGGTGATATAGTAGGGTTTGTGATTGTTTTTTTCTGAGCCAAGTATCTCGTTACATTCAGAAATAACAACACACCTAACAACGAGGAGGAGGGGTTGTACAGCAGATGCTTCTTAAAGCAGGGACCACATGTTTGTGTTGATTGTTCCCCCTCCTGAAGGCAGGTCACTTTCCCCCACGGCTGGCGGCTTGTGGCTCATCCCTGCTTTGCTGCGCGCTTTCTCCTGACAGCCATTCCGAGTGAGGCGAACTGTGTGAACTTTGAGGCACACGGCATGTAGCTCTGACATGAGAGGAATTCCCCGAGCTAGCCGGATAACCTGAGCTTTCACTCCAGAGATCCAAGAGTTTTATTTAACAAATGCACAGCCAAACGCAGGATTGTTCTGAGCAATGTCATTCCTAACACAAGGCACGTTTCATCTTCGCAGTGAGGATAAAGTAGAATAAATACCCAATAAGAGTGAAAATGTAAAATACGAAAATATTTTTGTTAGTTATTTGAAAGCCCTCAAGCTAGCCGTTCTGTTTTGCAGGGGTTATGAGGGACAGGATGTCAAACGGAAAAGCTGCCTTAGCCTTAAGCTAACTATTATTCTCAATATTATTACACACAATTGAGAATTAATTGGAGACTCACGTCGGTCGACCTCTATTGGACGTGATGTTGAGACGGATTGCAAAGGGTTTCATCAACATTCGGTCGAGAGACATCCGTGTCACGTAAGCGTTGTGCATTTTGTCCTTCATTAAGCCACGACGCGCGTACCAGAGTTACGAAGTGCAAAAACTACCTGTCTCTGATGCTGCACGTGTCAAACTGCAGTGCATGGTAGCTCCCTAGGGTGCCCTGCTGGACGCGCAGCAGGTCCATCAGCACCCCGTTGATGTGGATGAGTCGCATGCACCCCTGGAAGGCGGGTGGCGTGGGGTGCCCACACCCCACAGAGGGACAACCTGGATGGGGGTGGAGCAGTAAGGGTGATGTCACACAAACCAAAGGGGCCTCTGGTTGTCGGTCGCACCTCCAGGGCCCTAACAGGTTGTATACTACGTACTGTAGAATCCTATTGCCACTTTTGACGCACTCAATAGAACGACTGCTTGAATGTTGCATTAAAGCCTCATTTATAGTCACTGTGTGCAAATTGTTGATCACCTCAATCATCTTTAAGTACAGACTTGAACTTACAAAGCTTCTCAGATATTAGCTTCTAAATCTTTCGATTTCTAAGAAAAGGCGGGGCAAGGATCAACGTTGGGATTTAATGGACTTCATCTGTTGAAGAAGGTGTTTGGACGATGGGCTGACCTCCAAGGTAGAAGTCTCCTTCTGCTTCCAGTTGTTGCCACGGCTCAATGGTGGATGCCGCCTCATCGTCCAGAGTCAGGCTGATCTGTTGATCCCGCGTGTCAAGGGTCACTGAATGCCAGAGGCCGTCGTTCACACTGTGACCTGAACGAAACACATCATGGACACATTGAAAGTCATTCAAATATGAAAAATGTTATGGAATTACAACTTGCAGTTTGATGAAAACCGTCTACTTCTGCATGAACTCAGTATGCTGGTTGAGTCACAAATGTTCCAGGATGTTCCAGGATGTTCCGGGATGGTTTCACGGTCATTCATTCAGATTTCCCATAGTAGAATCGACCGGTTGACCTAAGACGGCCTCTGCTCTGGCTTACTACACTGCACATGAGAGTCCAGACCGCCTCCGCCACGCCAACAACAACACCCCGCAATCAATTCAATTAGATCTCCTTAACACAGCAATATGCAAATCTACTGTGACACGCGCTGGCTCAGCCCAACACACCTCATAATTAATTCATTTCTTGAGCAAAAAAAAGTTGATTGTTGAGTTCATCATAACACGATGGCGCATCAAAATAACAAGCAGACACAAAGCACATAGGAGTCCTGCTGACGCTAACGCTCTCACGTTAAAGAAACGCAGGCGAGTGAAGGTGGCTCACACGTATCACACCGTGGAGAGAACCTCCCCTTTCCTCTGCCTCTAAATAAATAAAGAGGGGGATGTCACATCAGTCAGCGTTCGCTAAGCGCTCCCCAGAGAGCGCTAACAGCCACTAAACAGAGACTGTGTTTTTAACAGAGTCTCTCAGAAGCCAATGATGCTTGACATATAACCACGCGGGCGGGGCGCCCCCCCCCCACCCTCCCCAGAAGACCAGCTTGTGGTGCATACACACCACTCTCGGGGCAGACCTCTCTGTGGCGTTTTGATGTAGTAAGCGCCGCGGCTTAGCGTCCCCGGGGACTGAGTGTGGATTAGGACGCGTCCTCCTCTCCAATCACCAGTCGGGGTCATCCTTAGCAGACACAACACTGGAGCGGAGCGGAACTGGAGCAAAGCCTCGTGAATAAAACTATATTATACAACTTTTTGGCGGGTTTATATACTGTGTATATATATAGATATATACACCAAGAAGACATTGACAAATATACGTATGTATCTTGCGTAATGTCGAAATAATGAGGACAGCAGAATAGAGGCGGTCGCCGAGTCATTCTTGCCTCTGCTTTTATAACTCCCGGCTTATTTCCCCTGTGGTGCCATTATTGTGTTGGAGGGGCGATCATGTGACCTCCATGTGCCGACCTTTTGGAATTGTCCTCTCCTGCATGGCACGGGGTCTCATTATTTCACGCCTGCAATTGTGTATGGAATTACGTTCAATTCAATTAAACGAACAAGAAAAGTGCCACGACTGCAGATTACGGCTAATATGATAGAAAACAGCCGACTTGAGCCACGTCTACAGCAAGTGCAGCAATCAGCACTTCCCATACGTCCCTGTAATGCACCTAATTCCCTTTTTAGTCGTAGTATTCAAATCTTCCAATTAGCTAACGTTCACAAACAGCAGATCAATACACGTGGCATTTTCCAACCTAATCTAATCTTACACACTTGGCACTTTCTCTGTGTCACACTACTACTCTGACAATTGTAGTCTGTTGCAGTTTATGTTATTTGTTCATGTATGTTCAGGGATTTGTAATGTGTATCGCGCCCTGCTTCAAATTGAGTTTCCCTTGTGGGACAATAAAGTATAAAATAATCGGAACTGAACTGTACTTTAGTTGTTTCTGCAGATTTGACATCCCTATACCTAATATGTCCAGTAGTTTCATTTAATTGTGGGCAGATATATATCGAGAAACAGAATCAGAATCAAACAGAATCAACAGGTGTTGTGGAAATATTAATCATAACTATAATACACAATTATAAACCTTATATTAACCTTGTTTATATAATTACTAGTCAATCTAAAAGGAACTGTTTACATTCTCCTTGGACCTTCAGAGTTCAGATTTGCATTCCCACTGGAGCCACTGAGTCTGATACTGACTGCGGTTACATGGTCGGACTAGATCGACTTATCATGGATTAAGCCATATAACGATGGCCACTTTCCCCATAGTGTATTGCAAATCAACTTGGCCTCTCCCGCCAATCCTAAATGCTCCAGAATGGTCACTAGGGCTGGGCGATAAAATGATAACGATATGTATTGCGATAGACACGTAATCAATATCAATAGAAAATGCGTTCGATAGAAGGTTTCGATCATTTTTAATTTTTAATTTCGATAATCTGACCAATGCTCAGGCGCCGCGGCCAGCATTGGTCCATGACAGTACTGGACATATCTCCATGTCCCATTTCCCCCTTTGATGGCATTATCATTATTCTGTTTAATGTAGGCATTTTCATTATAACATGGATAGCAAGCATAACAACTAAATCACTAATAGGCGCTAATCGCTAGTTAGCGAACATGCTAACTAGCGATCTTTACAACATGGATGATGGTTCATGACAGTACTGGACATATCTCCATGTCCCAACAACAGTGACATCCATATGTTCCATGTTCTAGGGACTCCAGGTTGAAGATAAGCTTTAATCCACCTACCAAGTAATGCAATAGAGATCTCATGATCTCATCTCTTACGTTTACATTTAACACTGCAAATGTTTTTGAGCACTTTATAATTGATAATTGTTAAGTTTTCATTGTGATGTTCATTTTCATTCAGACTTATGTTTATATTTATTTGAGTTTTCCATGGTTGTGTTGACATTCCTTTTCCCTGTCTGCCTACAATCAGGGGAAGGTTAAGTTTAAAATAAAACTGTTTACGTTTATATTTTTCTCCTGGTCCTTAAATTTTTTTTTTTATCAATAATTATCGATATCGACCAATATGAAACACTTATATCGTGATACAGTTTTCAGCCATATCGCCCAGCCCTAATGGTCACTCCCACTTACCTTTGTTAACTGTATATTCCCTACCCACAATGCAAACATTTCCCTTTAGGAATCCTGTTCACCCATTGTCTCACTGAATGTATCCTTGGTAACTTTGCTGCCTGTACTTTCCCATGATCATGCTCTAATATTAAATCAAATATTTCGCTGGCCGACGTGTCCTAAAAAGAAGTTCCTCTTCATCAACAGGTCAATAGTCATGTTGTGCACTGGAAAACAATACAGACATGCGTGCTGAATTGCGCTGCGTGTATCACTGGCCGCTGTTTACCCTGGACGAGCTATGAATAGGAGTAGGATCCAAATCAATGTATCTTCCACACTGGTGCACCGAGACACTTAGCCGAGACATTTCATCAGGTCACGGCTCCTAAAACGAGTTAATTATTCAACAATGTCTTTTTTTTGGTATTTTTTCTTTACGGAATTGGAAAAAAGGGAATCGTTCATACAAAATAGTTAGAGCAACGGGCATAGGGGGGACACTGCTGAATCTGTTTGGGCTGCTGCTCATTAAAAGCCTGCAGTGTCATGTGTATGTGTTGGTGGACAAGCGCGGGTGGGGAGGCTGTGAGGATGTGACCCGGGGCTTGGGGAGGGGGCGGTGGGAGAGGTGGCGAGGCTGCTGACGGAAATCAACCATGCCGATTGGCTGTTCTTGTCATCCTTTCACTTGGAACTGTGAACAGGACTGAACTATTGAACCTCCGAGTGGTGTGTTCTCACTTGTAATAAATTTTGTTATGTAATTTGCGATTCTCACCATGCAATGGATGGGAATCGGTGGGATGGGAAAGGATGGGAAAGTATAGATATTTTGCTTCTTTCTTGGAAGCAATTAGGAAGATTCTACCAACGCAAATTAACTAAATAAAAGATGCTGACACAAAAACTGCTGTCATGACGACTGTAAATCATTTCTTAATGCAACTCTATTTCTATTTAATGATATGCAACATAATTGACTATATTTTCTTTATTTAAAGGTATATGCTGGAATGGGGGAGTTGAGTTGAGTTAGAGTAGCCTGTAGCTCCTGTTCATGTGAGGGGCAATATACTTTTAATTGCTTTCCAAAGATTTAGAATGTGTTCAGAAGAGTCAATTCAAAACGAGAACCAGTAACAAAACAACAACATTGCACTTTTCTACAAACACATTGGCCTTATAATTTGGCCTTATTTTAATGCAGAGACTATTCGGCTGCCTTTGATGTGTCGCTGACAGGTTACCCACCGCAAGGACTCCCCAGGCAAAAGCAGCTGATTTTACAAAAGCACAGTGCCAAAAACAGCACCATGTTTTCTGTGTGTTTGTTGACAAATACAATCTTGTTCTGTCGTTACTGGATCGTTTTGAAAAACAACTAACACATAGGAAATCTTTGGAAATTAAAAGTATATTCCCCTCATATAAACAGGAGCTAGGCTACTTTTATGCATGTTAATGGAAGCGGCTAACAGGAAGCAAATGCTAACCCAGTAAATTCCCCTTTGGACGCACAATGATTAATTTCATCTGAATCTGGGTAAAACAGGCAAGGGCCAATTTAGATATCTCGGCGTATCCCTTTAGGTAAACATTTAGATACCACAATTAACACGTTTAAAATAACCAAAAACTCTTCAGGGCAGGTGTGTGTGTGTGTGTGGTCCTTCGTACGTTGCCATGATTATTAAAGCACAACGTTCATTTTAGAGCAGTATTCAGCCGTTGAGACAAATCAGAACAGCATATGGGCATGTGTGTTGTTTATGAATGTTGATGAGGCAAGGCTGAGTTGAAGGGTTTTCTGGCTGTGATTGTCCTCTGCATCTTCATTTCCCTCTGTTCCTGCCTTCTGCTGTCCTTTCCATTCACAGTTGATTACATGTTTTATCTTTGGAAAAGCCAATTCCTTTGAAAGGCTGCCTACAGTGGATAACATATTTTTTCCACTAATCCCAATAGGATTATTATGATTGTTATTTCTTATTCTTGAGGTCAAAGGTGAATTACACTGCCAAGCAAAATGGTACACTCCCACGTTGAATGTGTCCTTTCACATTTGAGGTTGGATTGGGGGAATGGAGGGGGGCGGGGAAGGATGTGCAAAGTTGACCTTTCCTGCATGTTTCCTGTTTGGTTACCACGGTTCCTCAGACACAGAAGACAGACAGCCAGATGGACTTTATGCGGCCCATATTGCAGACAGGACATTTCCAGGTCATCAAGGGCAAGACGGGCATGTGTGTGGGCACATTTGTATTATGTGTTAATGGGTGTGTGTGTGTGTGTGTGTGTGTGTGTGTGTGTGTGTGTGTACGAGAGTGTGTGTTTGAGTTTGTATTTGTGTGTACGAGAGTCTTTGTGTCAGTTTGTATGTGTGTGTGTGTGTGTATGAGAGATTGTGTGTGAGTGTGAGTGTGTATGTGTGTGTATACGAGTGTGTGTGTGTGTGTGTGTGTGTGTGTGTGTGTACGAGAGTGTGTGTGTGTGTGTGTGTGTGTGTGTGTGTGTGTGTGTACGAGTGTGTGTGTGTGTGTGTGTACGAGAGTGTATGTGTGTGTGTGTGTGTGTGTGTGTGTGTGTGTGTGTGTGTGTGTGTGTGTGTGGCCTGGTTCCCCTCACCAGTAGAGACCTGGGACTTCTGCTGGGCAGAGGTGTGGAGGGTGAGACGCAGCCGGCTGCCGCTGATCTGCAGTTCCACTCTCTGGGGCTCCGGGGCCAGACGGACCGAGAGCAGCAGCCCGTCCGCGTTCCACGTCCGGAACTGAAAGCGCAGCGAGAAGCCCCCCTCCTCGCTGCCCGCCGCTGCCGCCGTTGCCGGGAGCGACAGGAAGCTGGCGCTGGAGCTCACGAAGGTGGTGGCCACCAGCTGGGGCTGGGAGCAGGAGAAGGTCACGTTTCCCTGGAGACCAGAAGGAGATGCGAGAGGTCCATGCTTTTGCTTATTTTACGCATACGCTCAGCAGAATCCTTAACAAGAGATGGCTGCTATCCGAAACCGGTGAAACAGTCGGTGACAGCAATAGGATTAAGATGTGATAGTCACATAGTTAGAATTTTCCATTGGGATGGGATGGGCCATGGGAGGCTGAGAGTACATGTTAATTAAAGGAAGGTGAATCGCAAGAATAAAAAAATAGAAAAAAGATTAGTTCAAGACAAGTCAAAAATCTGAAATTGTCATATTACTTACAACCAATCTCTTGGGGCAAAGAAAGCAACAAAAAAAACACCTTTAATTTTGAGTGAGACAAGGGTCATGCCAGGTACATGCGCCACAAAGACCAGCAATGTCAATTGAGGTCAGAATCCTATCAGCTGTCGTGCCTGCAAGGCAGTGAAGAGCAATCATGGCCCTTTTTTTTTACTCTCTCAATGTGATTCCCTATCCACTGCCTGGGGTTAGAATTCCACATTGAAATTCCATTACGGATTCCATCATTGCAGTCGGTGAGCAAAATTGGCCACTCTCGCCCCCACTCTCTCACTCTCTCTCTCTCCTTTCTCTTCTAAGTAGAGGCCTTTTAACATAGCAATCAGGGTTCTGGAGTGCAGAAGGGTGTCTGGGATGAAACGTGGCTCTTTGACCCTCTCTGATTCACGTGGACGGAAGAAGTAGCCACAAACAAAGCTCCCACACCAATAGGCCAGCACATAGCTGGCAAATTCTAATGACAACGTAGTTAGGATCAAATGCAATGTAATAACAAAGCCAAAATATTTTTTCCAGCCAATTTACCCTCCTTCCTAATTAGACAAAGCCCCCTCACACACACACACACACACTGCATCACGTGAGTAGTCTCATACACACCACCCCCCTAAATCCATTTAATTCTTGCTTCTGGTATAAATAGATATGTGCTAATGTGTGGGGACGGTCAAGGTTTTGGGGCAAAATGAGGAATCTGGAAAATGAGGACAATTAAAATAAGCTAGCTGTTCATAGCATTAAGAGGTAATTGACTCCCCTCCCGATTCCAAATGAGATGGCATGGCTTTCAGAAGCTAGGGGGATGTCTGGGGTAGAAGTGGGCTCTCACCACACTGTATATCTGGGGCTTGCGTCTCTTGGCCAGGTCGATGATGTTGATTCCGTTGTAGTACAGGTTCTCAATGCAGCCGTGGAAGTTCTTCCTGATGAAGGTGCCAGGCTTTCCGGGAAGGGGGATACCCCCGAAACTTAACTTGGGAAGAAAGGAGAATCAAGTGTTAATAATGCCGACTTTAACGCCGACTTCTTGTAGATCCACATCCGTCAAGCATACCATTGAGAAAACACTGCATACTACAGTGATGTTGATTTTTGTATTCTCATATAATATTTCTGAGCCATGTTATGCTAGAGTAAGTTGTTTAATTAAACAGCTTGGTTGAATACTCGATTTCCATTGGTAAATTACATAATTCTAAGGTCTATTATTTCTGAATCACAGACCTCTGCTATGAATAAATGACTGTCGCTATGTATGCAGTTATTGTACATTAGTAACAATTTTTTTTCCATGCAACTGCAAAGCAACGGCAAGAAGGACAACGTCACAGGACAGAAACATCTACATCAATATTCCCTGAGAACACATTCACCTTGTGTCACGTCACCATTAATAGAAATGTTCAGCTTAACGTGGATTATAAAACCCAGTAGGCAGATCTTAAGAAGACGAGAGTGTTAACCTTACAATGCACCCAAATCCAAACGTCGTCTTTTTACAGATTTAAAGAAATATACAAAAATAAAACTATTAATAATAAAAATAATAACAATCATTTTTCCTGGTTATATTTTGATTCAAATTGTTTAGTTATTTCTTAACTCTATGAAATAAGCATGACAAAGTGCAGTAATACTTGCATACTTTTCTTGCATACATTTCAAGCATACTTTAACAGCAATAATGGCTCACTGCACATTATCCCATACTTATAGCACAGGTAGGTATATCCTCATCGTCAAAGGTGTGATGTGTGTTTGCATCAGGGATCCACACCTCATAGTCGACCTCCAGGGAGTCCCCTTCTCCCTTGGTGCGGAAGTGCTGTGTGTGGGAGTCCACCGTGAGGTTGACCTGCTTGTTGAAGCGCTCGATGAGGACCGAGTGCCAGTGCTGGTCGTCCAGGAGGCTGCCCAGAGTGACTGCCACGCGCCCAGCGCTGGATCTCAGCCTCGTGTCGTCTGGAACGCGGCCGCGACAAAAGAAAGACGGATCATAAAGTCAACGTAACAATGTGTGAGGCCACCAAGTCAATGGAGCTCAGGTGCAGAGGTAATTGGAAAGGCAACAAAGAACATTGTATACAGACAAACACAGACAGACACACGTACACATAGACATAGACACACACACATACACATAGACATAGACAAAAAAATCACACATAGATTCTCAACCTTGGAATATTTATGTCACACACACACACATACAAACGTACAACAAATACACTCAGTGACTGCAGATGTACCCTGAAACATTTCAGTCACATAGCTATACACCATAGAGACATGTATAGTGAGATCTGTATTCCCTGCAGGAGATTGGAACGGCTGGAACAGATACTTAAAGACACATACACACACAGAAACACACAGAAGCACGCACAAACACAAACACATACAAACACACACACCAACAAAAAATGAACACACAGGGCTTATCCTCACACCACTTCGATGATAGTTGCCATAAAGGGGACTATCAATCAATCCTGTCATCCTACCGCTGGTCCCTGCTGGCCAGTTAACTGTGACCCCGCCTCCGCCCTCAGCCCTCCCAGGGTGCCCGCCCCCTCCCCAGCCCTCACCCCTCTCGTCCAGGTTGAGGTAGAGCGCCAGCCGGCCGCGGTGGAGCTCCAGGGTGATGTAGTCTCCCCTCTGGCCCTCCCCGTGCAGCAGCACCCCCTCGGCCTGCCGGCTCTTGAAGCGCAGGGAGACCACGTCCTTCACCGTGGACATGGACTTCTGGTTGAACCGGTAGAGCAGGGAGCTGCGGCCGTCAAAGCCCGCCACGTCCGACTCTGTAAGGTCAACCATGTTGTGATTTCCTGTTCAGCTGTGTTGAAAAGGAACATGAGCCTACAATAAAGATATACTTTTCATATTGATATGTTGACATCAGATGTAGAGCTTGAAGAGTTGTTCTTAACTATTTTCTTGTTTTTTTGTACGTATTGTAATACATTGTATTGTATTGCATTGTTTGTATTCTTGGCACCCCAAAACAAACCTCAATGTTTACTTGGGTCTCCTACAAGCTGAAAGGTTCTGGGTGCAATCTCCAATGTCCATAGTACGTAACCCGTAGGTATCCTGAAGCAATATGCCTTACGAATATTATGCTACGTAATCACTTGTATCTGAACTCATGTACTCACTGTAATTACCATTGGGTAAAACCATGTAAATAACTACAGATCAAATAGCATGGGTTCAGCACAGTATGTTTCAAGCACGTCCATGAGGGAACATTGTTGATAAATGCCACACTTGAGCTCTGGAGCCACCCAATGTTTATCTTCAGTATGCAAACAAGCGCCATGGAAAAAATGTGTAGAATGTCAAGCATACATCTTATTTATTTCCCTCCAAAAACATTTTTGACACATGACAGAGTCTATTGTTACATGATTGCAATACTTAGCATCCCCCGCCCCACCCAGTCTCTCCTTCAAACATTGCACCTATACACTTCCTGCTTGATTGCTTTGAGACTCAGTGATACGCCTTGACACAGAGCTGGGGACTGACATTTAAGTGTCATCGCAGGAAGCCGCAGACAGGATGCTACATTGACAGCGCAGGCATCCCTTGATCCTTCTCTTATTGTTTCACACAATGGAGGCTTACGCTTTATATCAGCTAATATATTAATAATAAACTGGATTTCATGAACAAATGCAGTTCCCTGTCGCTACAAGCACGTGGTACTGTCCCGGCCTTGGGGACAGTACATATTAAAAGGGTAATCGCACCGAGTTATTTCAGGTGCTGTGCCGTTTTGCACCCTAGTGGTTGGATTGTTTATTAACGGTATATTATGGTGGGCAAACAATGCAGGTGGTGGGGAATATTCAACCTAATGGATGACAATAATACATGTATTATGTATTAAGTCTCTGTGAAGGAATAACAGTTAGGTCTTATTTGAGTGTGAATAATATATGAAGAGAACACCTTGCTTGCCCTCGTTTATTTGTAGGTATCCAATCACCACAATGCTTTTATAAAATAATAATAGTAATTGTTTCCAAAACACCTTAGTTTCTGGTAGTTGCACCATGGTTTCCCCAAAAAGTTTTGCTCTCAATCTCTCAAGAACACCGAACACAAAACAAAAAGACACAAGAAATGGTTGTATTTTTCTTTCACACACACTCAGCTGTTGTGCTCAATCTGAACTCATCCCTGTATATCCCCAAGCAACGTGAGACCAGTTATCATTTTTGGAGATTTCTCCGTCTTGCCTACATATGATTCTGCCCTAGAGAGACACTCATACATAGATTCATGAATGTATGGATTGCTATTCTGTAATGCAACAGAATGAGAACTGCATATAAATTCTTCATCTTTCCCAGAGCATCTCTCTCCCTTCCACTCTGAACCCCCGGCCTTTTCCCCTTTTTTTCATCCCTAGCTGTGTCTCCATCTCTTTATCCCCTCTCTCAATCTCTTCCTCACTCACACACGTCTCTCTCGTTCCAGCTGTACTTTACCTCTGCACAGCTTGAGAAATGATTGAAGTCCCTATAGTATTACTACTCACTTGATGCCTGAATTCTATTCTATAGATAAAAAGATAACACAAATACAAATGTATCCCACTACTACAACTACTACTGCTACATTTATTACCAATACTATTAGTTATATTCATGTGCAATTCTATAATTAACTAAATTAAGACAATGTGGCTTTGATCAGATCCTTAATTTTGAACGGTAACATATGGTGTTTCTAAATGTGAGCCTTTTCTACTGTTTATCATTACATTAAAGGGAATTTAGTAGACGCTTTTATCCAAAGTGACTTACAACGGTTAATACACACCGACGGCGGAGTCAACCATGCAAGGCGACAGCCAGCTTGTCAGGAGCAGTTAGGGTTAAGTGTCTTGCTCAGAGACACATCGACACTAGGAGGAGCAGGAGATCTAACTAGCAACCTTCCGGTTACAAGTCAACCTGCTCTACCTCCTGAGCTAAGCCCCACCCACTCTGTTTATCATGCTACTCAAGCTATCAAGCAACTTAATGATATGTCTCCCATCGACGACTACTCTATACGTCAATCCTCTGCGGCTGTGTTCTTTCACTTGTCAATTAATGATGAAGCATGCAATGCCGAAAGGCCATTCGAGAGAGGTCTGGTGGGGTATTAAAAAGGCATCAAGGTAAAACGACCGCCGCCACCCTGCTAACTCAAGAAAGTGTCCTTCACAGGGCGGTAATTCTCCGGCCCATCCAGTTTAGTGCACTAGCACCTGCCATTAACCAGCTTGAATAATGACAGTCTTATCGCTTTTTTTTTTTTTTTTTTACCCCTCAGCTGTTCGCATAGGAAACAAAAAAGTTGTGTTATTGCTAGACTTAAGAACACCAATCTAAGCCATTTCTACTGTCAGTGTTGACCCTAACTCTAGCCCTAGGGGTACTTTGTAGTACTGCTAAGGGGCACGCTAACAAAATATTTTCTAAAAACATATATAGTATTTAAAAAATAAAGATTAATAGGTGAAGCACAAGCATCTGTTTCTTACTTATTTGCATTCATCTGTTGGTACCTCCTAAAAGTTTGTGCATATATTGGGGGTACTCCGATGAAAATACAATTAATTTGGAAGCCACTGTATATAGGCCTAGTAAAGCAAAGTACACCTTTATAAGACAGTAAGAATTATCATGCCTGAGGACAACTATGAAGAGCACAGATGGGAGGGACCCTTTACCGGCGTGAATGTCCTCAGTAAAAGTGCTAGGATACTACAACCGATGTCTGTGGGTCGTTCACAGGTGTTCTACGTAATTTAGTTTAAACATAAACTAGTTATAGCATAAGTTCTACTATGTCAGGGTTTACACATGAATTCAATCAAAATGGGTTAGGGAATTTTTGAAAAAAAATCTTACGTAGTGCTTGGTAGTAGTTACTTAATATTTACACCGACCCCTAAGCAGGTGTAAATGTTGTAAAAGGAGGTGGCTGGTGCCAAAACCAGTAGCACTGGGCCGTGGCGGTTAGAGCGTACTGCAGAAATCCTACTAGCTAATGTGGTTTTTAACAACACAAAGCTATTATAAAGTACACGAGTACAGCAGTACATCCTCTCTGCTCAAGCAAGTTGACCTCATCTTAGCTTGTTGTTAACAACTTGGTTGCCGTTAAGCTGAAGCGACAACAGCGGCTTCAGTTCAATTTAGCCATTCCTTTAACTTTTTTGTAGACAGAACTTTGGTATTGGAGGTACGACTGCATTCAGTAAACTGCAAGTTTGAGTGTAACTAGTGATAACTTGGGACTAAGTGCAAATAGCTGGTGCAACCCAGTAGAGACAGGCAAGGCAATGCATGGTGAAAACCTCGTTGTGCAGAGGTATGTGTGTGTTTGTGTGTGTGCTCCTACTAGTGTGGGTGCTGTAGCAGCTGTCAGGGCGGTGGAGACTCACTGTAGGCACAGCCGTACACCTCCACTCTGAGGCCCAGCCAGCCACTGGGGTTCCAGTCCAGAGGGAGCAGCCGCAGGAAACGTGTTCTGATGGAATGGGAGAGCTTGTTCTGCACCACAGCCTCAGAGTTCATGTTCCCAGGCAGCCTCTGCACAGAGAGAGAGAGAGAGAGAGAGAGAGAGAGAGAGAGAGAGAGAGAGAGAGAGAGAGAGAGAGAGAGAGAGAGAGAGAGAGAGACACACAAACACACACACAGAGACCAGAGAGAGAGATAAAGAGACAGAGAGAGGGGAATGGGAGAGAGCGAGAGAGATAAAACAACACAGATAGATTTACTAGCATTCCATGAACCCATTGGTGAGACCCACGATAAACAAGTTAAAAGCAAGCAACAAAAGCATGACAAATAAATTACATGGCAAAGGCTGACGTCATTCACACGTGTTCACCGTTTTATTTGATAAAAAGACATTAGAATCATTGAACGGTGCCAAAATATGACTCAATCTCCCCCTCAGTCCAGTAAAGGGAGGGATAATAAATAAATAAAAGTCCACTATGAGAGGAAGAAAGTGGAATACCCAAATAGAAAAAAAAGAAACAGGGTGGTTCAACATTCAGTCTCAGTCTTAGTGATGGAAATGACAAGCTCTGGGGGTGATATAGTGAGACGTCGTTATTCTTCTTCATCTGCCTCTCTCTGCATCGACATTCTGAACCGCAGTACCGGCCAGCGGATATAAATGTTGAGGAGTGGGAGAGAGAGAAGAGAAGAGAGAGAGAGACAGAGAGAGAGAGAGAGAGAGAGAGAGAGAGAGAGAGAGAGAGAGAGCGAGAGAGAGAGAGAGAGAGAGAGAGAGAGAGAGAGAGACGAAGGGAGCGATGGGAGAGATAGGAGGGAGGATGAGAACTGCTGGAGAATGAAAGAATGAGAGAAGCAGGAAAATAAAAAGATGCAGTGAGAGGGAGAGAGCGAGAGAGAGAAACAGAGAGAGAGAGAGAGACAAACCCCTCGATGACTGATGACCAGGGTCGTGTCATAACAGATCTCAGGGTGACGCGTCAAATCGATGAGGGCATGCATTAGAGAAAGTAACAGGAAGATAGATTGTGCAAGCAATACTGCTTTTGTAAATAGCTTCACAAAGTAAAGGAAGGACAATCATTTAAGCGCAGGCACTAGATGAGAAACCCCCCCCCCCCCCCCTCCAGACATACACACACACACACACACACACACCCACACACACATATTACAGGCAAACACACACACACACACACACACACACATAGACATACATGCAGTACAGTACTCAAAACAGTGGGATAAATTAATGAACGTCCTATATCTGAGCGGGAGCAACAAAACAGAAGGCGACGTTCCTATCCAAGGGAAAGGGAACTAGAAGGCACGGCGCAGCGTCTTTGCAGATAACGAAGGAGACAGACCCACACGCCGGCCATTATGGCTGTTACTGTGATTTATGCCCTGCGTTTTCCTATTTTGAGCCGTTTAAGTGGGGCCTGGTGGCTGAGCCTGTAAACGAGGTGCAAGCTAAGCACTTAGGGAAGGAGCTGGTTGGTACATACAGGCTGCAACGTGGGGGGGGGGGGGGGGGGTGGGTGCTGCCTTAGACATAGGGTAGGGGACTTTTGTTGCAGGCATGCATATTGCTTGAGTGTTTAGAGCCGCTAAGAGCATCGTCAATCAGGTGGGAAAAATAAGCCATACAAACAAAAGCAAAAAAAAAGTACTTAACTGTTAACCTCATCAAAAAACGGATATAACGGTTGAACCGTGTACACAGGTGCGTTTGATCTAAACAAGTCTGGGGGAATTAAACTCATAACAACTAGCCACAAGCTGTATATATTATACCTTATCCAACAACATCTCGGCCCTTGAATGTAATTAGTTTTAGACTAAGACAGAGGCTTTAACGAACACTGTCTGTGAACAAACATGTGTCTAATCCCTGGAAGAAAACGAACAAAACAAAGGTGTACAGACAACTGAAATTTGAACGCAGAAGGAACATGGGAAGTATAATTCAAATCGAACAGCGAGGGCTTCATGTCACGTCCGCCTGTTCGGCTAACCGAGCGAACATACTCCAGACTCCCAAATGTCATGAAGTGGCATGGCCACCGGCAATAGGCTACGCAGTCTAGTCAGTGGATCATCTCATTAGCTCACAGAGCGACAGAAGGCTCAGTAGCTGTCTGGGTCATTACCAGTACTGTGCGATATATATGCCTTCAGATTCTTCCTACCCAATCCCTGGATCCATGGCAAGGAAGACGCCGGGTGCTGCCACGTTTTAAACGCCATTTTCCCTGACTTGAGTAAAAAGACTGCAACAATACATCTCCTCAAATTACCTGGCTGGACTTGAGCCACAGGGCATCTGAGCTGCACCCCCCAGACCTCCCTCTGGGAACGGAGGGGGCCTGCAGGTTTGTCATTGTCCAGACAAACACTCCTAACCCCAAGGTGACATCATTATTTCCATTCGCCTATCTAGAATCTCACCCCCCTCCCTCTCCTACTCCCCCTTCATTAAGGCCTTTTTTTTGCACTTCCTCCCGCGTGGCGAGATCCCTTGAGCAAGCCTTGCATGCGTTGGTTTGTGACCTGCAATCAGCACATGCATCCGCAAATTAATTGGTGTATGAGTGTACAACGTCATGTGTTGCGTGGTATGCTAGGCGAGTAGGCAATGGAAGGAAAAAGCGAAACAACAAGGGGAACACAAACCAGTGGTGCAGTATATTCGGCATTGTCTTATGTGCTTGCCAATTAAATGGAGTCACTCACTGCTACGCCATATGCAGAAACTAGGCCAAAACATAGTTTAGCTATAGCCCGGCTGGAGCCCTAAAATCCTAGGTAGATGGAATGGAAGGTACAATTTGTTGAAGCAACTCAGTCTTTATTATTCTGACTATGTCTGCTTCTCTCATCAATAATTAATCTGTGAGAATAACCAAAATGATGAGAACAGCTCAAATGTTTCTCTCATTAGTGCTCATGCAAACAACGTTTATATTCATTGTTACTGGTCCCATAGCTATTAACCATGTCTAACATACCTGGAGAATTAACAAGCATCAAATCATGGATGTTTATTACAGCCAGAGGGGAATCAACACACTAGACAAACTGACATTGCATTACAATCTTATTAAACCTATCGTAGCAAGCAGCCAAAAGACCCCCTGCCTGGTCATTTTCCCTTGCCCTCCCTTTAAATGTGCAGGTTTTTACTCGTTATGAAGAGATGCCATGCCCACTAAATGTAATAGGGTAAATAAATCAGTGAAGCAGTTAGGTTCATGTTCAAAAGACTTTCAACATTTTTATTTGGGTTTTAAGTGTTTTCATAGCCTAAAAAAAAATCACACTGACAATAACATAATTCTATCTGAAGAAGAACAATGACAGGAAGGATTGGGGTTTAATCATGTTCTGGGTAGTCTTTCATTTCTCAAACAAAGTCCATATTTCATCATCTTACCAGCTATCCTTCAACAAGCTGCAGTATTTTTGGGGTCTTTTCTCTTTGGCTTTACATAATTAGGCCATTAACAGCTTACGAGGGAGTTTGTTGTTTCACACATCTCCCTGCAATCCCCCATTGTGCCTTTCTTGCAGATGCGTTGCCCATGGGTTCACAGACAACCAACCAAGTTCAGATTTGTAAAGGAAAAAATACTCATGTGCTCCCTACATAGATTAGAGACAGGGCACAATGGCAATATATATATATATATATATATATATATATATATATAGCAAATAGAGTAACTTCAGAAATTAAATAAAAGAACACTGTTGTGCATGTTCACATGCATTTGTGAAACCAGTACATTGATGTGCACACACGTACCAAAGACTGCATTCTTTTCATCTATCTACTTCCCCCCTCTATCCAATTTCCATTCTGCTACGCCTCCTGTCATGAAATAACAGTGAGGGCATATTTGCCATAACTGCGGGTTAGCATTCAAAGCGTCTAGCCGTCGTAGCAGCTGCTGTTCTCTCATTAGCCTCCTCAGTCCAGGTACAGGCGGAGAGCCATTACCTTTGAACTTCACTTGTTAGAATGCCAGACGGACGTCAATTAACATCTCCCAAAGGCCTGGGTTAAAGCTGTGGTTAGCCACCTTTGGAATGGGCTTCATCAGAAGTGTCTGGCTAATTAGCTGCCACTCATCCGACACCATCTTCCATGGGCCGCACTTTCAAACTGACAGCACAGTCAGTTTGGGTCTTGCAAGCATGTGTGTGCATATGTCCTCATTTATAACAACATCAAATAAACAGACAAGCCCTCTTACCTCCAATTAAATTGTTCAATCGAAGAAAGAGATGGTCTAGCTATCTATTTATCTATCTGACACAGACAGAAACAACAAACAACAAAGTTTTGTAATCTTGTAAAGCTACTGACAAACCACCCTTAAATTAGCTTTCAATACTTTAATTAAAAATGTTCCCTGGACCATATTATGTACAACATTTTCATTTTATTTTGCGACCAAAACATCTCAAGTTAATGTGCTGTGGCCGCATACAATTTGAAATAGATAATGGTATTCAGTAAAAGAAATTGTTAAAGGAAGTCTTTCACGTAAACCCAACACCTAGGGTAAATCAATCTACAATGTCATAGACATATCAATCAGTCTTCCACTTTTTAAAACATAAGATGGATGGAGGGTAAGATTGTGTCTTTTTGTTTGTTTTGATGGTGTTGAAATCCATTCCAATTTCAAATATTCTGTGTCTCTGGAGTTCTGTCTAACGCTCTCCTCCGGCCCTATCCAGGACTTCAGTTGGCTCTGAATGAACACATATAATAATGTGTAAAAGATAATGTTAAGAATAAAAAATAGTTGGCTCTTGTTGATGAAGAAATACATAAATAAATCCAACTCTCACGCTCCAGAAAGACAAGCAAATGTGCTTTGCTGTTGACAGAATGTTTGACTTGATCCACCATTCTTAACCTATGATGTACTGTAAATAATACATTTAAAAGATATGTGAAGGATAAATTAATAATTCAACATTTCACAAAGCACTGGATATCGCTGGATCACACACCCTTCTCTCAAGCACACTGCAAATGTTCTTAAAGGATGATCTAGCTCTACGTGTATAATCACTGCTTAGCAGGATTAATCCTGTGAAAAACCTAAAACAGTTTTCCAAATAATGACACCTACATTAGCATATTCCAATTTGAACTGATTCAAACCATTCCACAAACAATTTCTGACATAACTGGGGCGAACACAATAGGTCATAAAGAATTGATGGCACAAGCAACATCAGGCAGCGAAAGAAAAAACATGGTGTGTTTTTAGACATGGACTCAATTATGCACAGGCAGGCGAAAACACTACGACATCACACCAAAGAGACTGAAAGAGGCCTTTGCAGCAAAAGTGCCAGTCTTGCACTTAACAAATTCCACACCGAGAAATGTCAGACTCTGTGTGACATTGAGAGATGCTTTAACGGCTGAAGAAACAGATCTGAGTGTTACACGTCCAAAAAAACAAAAAGAAAAACACGTAAATGAGAAGCGGTGCCTAAGGACATCATAGAGAGCATTTATCTGTCATCACTACAGATAAGACCATATAGCAACAAAAAAAACAACTGATTTATTAAGGAAAAGTATGGCTGAGCTTAGGCCTGGGCAATAAAACAATTAATTACCGTATTGTGATAGACTTTTGATCAGTATCAATATAAAACATGTTCAATATATATCGATAAGAGACTGGACCACCAAATCTAGCAGCTGGGTTTGTTACACAAACACGGTTCCATACTTATTTACAATATTTGAGTGGAAGGTCATATTAAGTGTTAAACAGAAGTGTTTAAATCCAGCATGGTAATTCCTAGTCTTCTTAGGTCATTACAATGATCAATAGTTATCAATATCAATCAATATGATCAAGTTATATCGTGATATGTCTTTCAGCCATATCGCCCAGGCCTAGCTGAGCTACACCCGTCCCTACCGATATCATTATAGAAAGACAGGACTCACCCCGACGCCGTCCTCCTGCCGGTACTGTTTCCAGGCCCGGCCCGTGTCGCTGTAGAGGAGCATGTAGCTGCTGACCCAGTCCGAGCTGTCGTAGCGCCCCTGTGTGGCCACCGCCGTCACCTCCATCCTGTCCCTGAGGTCCAGCTGTAACCATGGCTGGCTGTCCGTGACCAAGGGAGACCAACCGCCGGCTCCTGGGGGGTCGAGAACAGGGAAATGTTCAATAAATAATCATTATTCAGTGATGGAGCTATTTCAATTCAAGGCAAAACTACCTGCGGCTGACAGACTAGTCCGTCAAGTCAAATTGTGGCTTATTGAATTACCATGATATTAAACAGTAAATGGAGCTTATGTTTTGTCATTTGTCACTTGAATTGACAGACTAGTCAGTAACCTTAACCCTGCCAGAATGAACTGCCTCGTCATAACGAGCACTGTCAAGAAATAAACAAAGGTAAACCCCAGGACCATCCTTACCTTGAAACTGAAGACAACTAATTGGCTACTAAATTAGTAGCCAATTACAATTTGACAAGACAAGCACACTTTTCGCAGATTAGGTTCGATTTGGAAACCTAATATGGCTAATTATGTAGCTCATTCTATATGATACGGCATATTGTTCTGGTCAGATTGTCAAAATAGTGTAAAACAACGTTTTAACAAGTCTCTTTTTTACGACAAAACTACAGCTAAATTTTAGCATGGCCCATGTAAATGTGAAGGGCTCCCAGGTATGTACACGAAAGGGAAAGCCATGTTTCACTGTGAAAGAGCTTAAAAATAATGGATGTATTTGATATGCAAAATGTAAGCATTTCGAGCAGAAGAAGCAAGGGCTGCACATGACATAGAAATTGGAATTGGGATGCACCGAAATGAAAATTCTTGGCCGAAACCAAAAACCAAAAATGAGGAAACCAAGGCCGAAAACCGAAACACTGAAATAAATTATTATGCCAATTATTAGTAGGCCTACCATTGCATTTATAGCTATGACTGTGTACTAACCTCACTAAAATCAAGGCATTGCAATTCAAAGAATAAATCAATTACAATTATTAAAAGTATAAAAATATTTATTTAGCACTGAAAAAACAACAACACCGTTTTCTGTTTTGCACTTTGCAGACGGTCCCTAAGCTCGTGGATGATAGCCGACAGCTCATAGAAGCTGTCGGCACTTTGCGGACGGTCCCTTAACTCGCGGCTGATAGCGGACAGCTCATAGAAGCTGTCTCATAGCGAGCCGTCGCTAAAGACGGCTCATTTGGATGAAAACAAGGTTGTAGCTGGTTCTCTAGATTACTACATTTAGCTAGAGGTGTCATTCGTTTGTTGGCGCAGAGGCGCTTATCCAGACAAGCGTGTAATGGCCGCGGTTTTTGTTTGCGTCATCACAATTTCCTGTTTCGGCCGTGTTGTTTCAGTGTTTCGGCCGAAAGACGAAAATGCGCTTTTGGGCCATTTTCGGTGGCCGAAATTTTCGGTGGCCGAAATTTTGGTGCATCCCTAATAGAAATAGGAATATTAATGTCCCTATTTGATGGCTGACATGTACGAATCATGCCATCATTTGAAAGCAAATATGAATTGCATTTCATTTTCATTAGCCATGTTCAAGTCTTTCATAAAGCCAAGTGTGCATATCAATGCATGTGTTTACATTGTCTACTGTCCTGCCAAGATTCAAGTAGAAGTTCAAGGTCCATTCTACATCTAACTGTCATGCAATGACACACATTTATGTCAAAATATAAATGTTGTGTTACAAATGGTAATTGCATTACCCATTTTGAAGAGTAAAATCTATTTTCAAATTACCAATCAACGTTTAATTCTCATGTTTTTCGTGGGACAAGGATGACATTCATGAGATCCCATGGAACCCGCCCTGTGTAAATGCCCTCCTGCCCTTCCTGTGTGACCACATCCAGCTAGGACAACATAAAAATATAGTCCTTCCATTGCATTTTCCTTAAAGTCTTAAAGTCAACAGTGCTGCCACTCAAACAGAGTAGTTGGCTGCGAAAGGAAGTGTTATAGTTATAGACAACAGTGAGACATAGTGTGTATGTTTGTGTGGGAGTGAGTGAGTGAGTGAGTGAGAGAGGGAGAGGGAGATAGTGCTAGAGTGAGCATGTGTCTAAGTTAGTCAGTAAATGAGTGAGTGAGTGAAGGAGTTAGAGAAACAGAGAGAGAGCAAGTGTGTTTGATGGTGACACATAGTGTGTATGGCAGAGTTAGAGAAAGTCAGTGAAAGTTAGAGACAGGAAAATAAAAGAGAAAAACAGAGAGAGTGAGAAAGAGATAATTATCATTAAATAATACAATTTATAAATATAATATCACTTATTTATTTGATTGATTTGTGTTCATGCATTTAATGATTCAATGATTTATATAATTTCCATTAATCCGTTTGGAATGCAAAAATGTGTGCAGGGCCAATAAAGCAAATACAATTGGAGATATATCAAGACAGAGTGATCGAGGGAGCGAGAGAGAGAGAGAGAGAGATAAAGAGGGAGAGAAGGCCCATAGAGAGAGCTGAAGATGAAGAAGGTTTGTAGCATTATAGACGGCGTGATGAAGGACAGGAAGCACAGCAGCACAGGTTGTTGGAGTGTTTTTATTACTGAGTGAATGCGCAGCACTATCCACAACCCATACTGTGGTAGTGCTCAAATCTTCTTTTAAAAACCAAACGTAACTGCTGAACTTCACTTGTTATCTTCACTCTGAAATCACTCTAAACTATACATACGCACAATTTCAAAAAATATACATCTTTATAAATAAATAGTTAGTAATAATAGTAATAAATAGTGAATTGTAAAATCAGATCATGTTATTGTTTTTACTCACAATTCCTATGACGGTAGGCTGTATCGTTGCCAGTGGGAACGCTTCTTTGAAGATTAGTATATCTTAAGTGTAATTGATTGTTATACTTTGCAGCCGCCTTAAAGTAGTGTGAGGAAATTAACATTTTCCATGTCAACAAGAATGAAGAAAAAAAAAAAAAAACACAATTTGATCAACGAGTCTGTTCAATTTGCGAATGTAGAAAAAAAAATACTTTTTCGGCTTGCCATAGTAACACTGCTATTCACTATTGTTTTTCATTATACATGCGTTCGTGCACTCCCACTGCCAGGAGAACCCAACGGGTTCACCGCCAGTCTGAGCAGAAGGGATATCCTCCCCTACAGCAACACCCCACCACCCCCACCTACCCTGAACAACATCTGCATATTTAAAATCGACATAGGGATGGCACAAGGGTCCGTCTTGGACACGGTGTACAACAACCAGCCAAATCGTCTGGGTTGGATCCCAAATGTCCCCAGTCTAAACGGTAATTATCTTAGGAGGACACAGGACAATAAGAAGCAGGCCAGAATTAGGAAGTCCTGCCCTGCTTCTTATTTATCTATCATACTGCATGTGTTGTAAATCGCCATGGATTAAAGCACCTTCTAAATGACAGGAAGAGATGGATGGCATTATGCTACATGTTGATCCTCAAAATGACATCCAAATGACAAACGTTCCCTTCTCTCCTGATTTAATTTGATTCATACCACATCTTGTGTGACTCTTTGGACGTGTTGAATGTCAAATGTAATCATCCGTAGCAAGTGGGATAATTATCCTTATCCTTCCCTTGAACTATCACAAATAATATTCAGTTTAGTTTTTTCCTAATGACAGGCATATATGATGGCATATCATACATCTCATCTATAGATAGATGAGATGTAATATGGAATAGTCCTTTTTAAATTGTAATATTTGCAGATAACATTATTTTTACTTTTGAATATATGAATATGAACGTGAGATTATATTTCAATCATGTCATGATTACTCTAACTAAAAAAACTAAAAAAACATGTATTGAAATAACAAAATAAGACATGCTTGCCGGTATGGCTGTGCCAATAATTGTCCTGCAAATACCATAATAATCAAAGCCATCACAACCCAAAGATTTCTTTGTCAAACTCCTTCTCTCTCCTTTCCTCAATGTAAGCACTATGTATTTACATGCTGCACTCACTGTTCCAAAGCAGGAGGGGGAGGGGAAAGGAGAGGAGAGGAGTGCTTGATTAGTACGTTTGTCTAGTTGATTAGGCCTATCTACATAGCTAGGAAAAAGCCACATTGTTGCTATACCTTCATAGCATATTTAAAAAACTCCAATCTGAATTCAGTCTATAAATGTGAACCTCAAAATGCTTTAATCAATCCTTAATAACGCCTATTTTAATCTATAGGATATTATTGACTAAATCAACAACTGGAGTGCCCACATTCTTTCTGTCTGTGCAGCTATAGCGGTGGGAGGTGAGGTTGCTACAATTCACCTGAACAGCGGACTTCTCCCCAACTTTGTGACCCTACTAACAGATAAGGCCTGGCCCTTAGACTTGACCTGGTTAGAGCTTCAGAGCTTCAGAGCTTCAAAGCAGCCTAAAAGCTTTCAAAGACCCACGGCTTCCATAGTATGAGAGTAGGCCTACTTTAACTCATCACAAGGCAAATAGTTGGTTTGAACATTTCACAGATTGCAATAAAAGGAAAAAACATCACTACATGTTATAAACATGTTTATAAATAACCATTTCATTATTAATAATATGTAGAGCATCTTGGTATATTTTGGCCTTGTTTAAACATTAAAATGCTTGCTCAATATGTTTTTTATTAAAAAACAGCCACTACAGCACATGGTTCAACCTGGTGACACGGTGATTTACGATGACGATCGTTCAGAGTCAGAATTTCGTGATCGGCACACATGCCAGCCTGTGCATTTTTATTTGAATGACGGCAGCATCATATTTCTACATATGCAATTGCTGTGAATCACAGCAATCGCATATGTAATACACCGATGCGCAAATTCACCAACGTTGACGTGTCATTTACACAGATCTTTTTTGCATACGGATAACCAAGCAGAGCCACTCTGACGAAAGTGGTATCCCCTAAAGGAGGTGTTTATTACACCATGGCTGCACACTGGGGACCGACGCCATGGGAGATGTCTCCGTCATGGAGGAAGCGACGCAGGCGGTGCCGAGGGCGAAGGGTTATACTGTTTGAATCAGCAGTGCACAGCAAAAAGCAGCAGGCTAAAAATTGCCCGAGGTCACAGCCGTCTTGCTATTCCCGCGTCTGTACCCACACATTAAATAGAGAGATCTTTACTTTCCCGTTTCCGATTAGGCACCAGATCTATATGACTCAAGGATATTTATTTGCCACTTGATGAGCACTTCATGTTTCAAGTGCTAGGAAATTGTCCCCCCCCCCTAAAAAAATACATTTTCATAGAGTTGGCGTTTCTTTGTTGATTATTGTCTTTCATTTGACTGCTGCTGTTTTTTGTAGTATTCATTTTAATTTTATTTTCTTTCCCCAGTATAGCTTACCATTCCCATGACCATATCTAAACACATTATCTGAAATAATCATAAGAGTGGTACCAAACCAGCCGATATACTTGTTTGTGTTAACCGTGCCTTGAGACCTTTGAACAACGTTATCTTTTAATGGCAGGATCAATTAGAATAATAATGAATAAAACCAAATGGAAATATATTTGTTAGATTTTCCATTGTCGCTAAAAAAATACATGAAATAGAACACTGATGTAACTTAGCTTCTTCAGCGTGTCTGGACTCTAAAGAGTGTTACTTGACAGATGAGGTGACTTCTGTAGTGGACTTACCTTCTCTTCTGTTGAGCTTGCCGTTGAAAGGTGCATTTCTGAGTGAGGACTGTGAAGAGCTCTGGAAGGAGGCTTGGGGTAACATGGACACCAGAGGACTGTTGCAATTATCTGTAATAAAGAAACAGGATGTTTATAATGGGTAAGATGTGAAATGAAAGACAGGGTGGCGGTGATGAAAGCCAAAATAAGCGATGCATGACTCGCATAGGCAATTTCCCTGCACAATTTTTTGGTGTGTAATTGTGCTATGTGATATAGAATTACTTAGTTGTATAATGCTGGGGACAAAATGTGCTCATTCTTTGGTCACCTTTTTTGTCTGCAAATGGTGCAATCTACAGAGCAGAGCTCTGAAGGGAGAGCTGTGGAGATAACAAGCCTGCCTCACTTAGCTACTTCGCAGGGTTCTCTAACAGTCCATTAGCTCGAGCAGAACACGGATGTCCTGCCGTGACTGTTTGTCAGTGCATGTATGGGTTCCGCACGCCTGTGTGTGTGTTTGTGTGTGTGTGTCCGCTAATATGTGTGTTCATTATTAATCCAGCGGTGGTGAGATTAGAGCACTTCCAGCACGCAAGAGGAGATTAAGAGGCCTGCAATCTCAGCCTGTCGCCCTCGCCCTCATATTCCCCTGATCCCGGCCCACCCGGCCCACAACAAGAGCAGTGGTTTCAGGGTGGACTTCTCCCTCCCTCCTCCCTCCACATCTTTCCCCCTGTTAGCCTCCGCAGAACATGCCACCTACTGCATGAGGGAGTGCTCCGCTCTGAAACGTCTCTTCCCCCACTTCATAATGAAAACTGGCATTGCCTTGATTTCAATTATGCTGGGGCTCTCTTCATCAGCACCGCTGCGCATTTCTCTCGGGTGCAGGAGAAGCATTTTGTTTTGGATGCATTCCACTTCAAGTCAAAGTTATTCAGAGCACATCTGTGGTGGCAATTGGCCATTCATCGAGGAGACAACAGCGCATTAGAATTGACAGCATAAGCTGATCTACTGTACTGAGCAAGCCTTCTTCCTGGGGCTCCCATCACATTCAAACCCTGTCCCTGTCCACCCTGTCCGATCAGTTGCTCTGAGATTTTTCTGATTTCCTGATTTTCAAGGGTGACTAAAGTGGATTGCGCTGTGTCTCTTAGGATTAAATCAGTGGTGGTAAATCTGTGGTGAAAATGCAGATTTTAAGGAATAAAAATCAAACACAATCAAACGGTTCACATCCGGTTTGCAGCATTGAAGTCTTGGTACACTCTCTCTCTCTCTCTCTCTCTCTCTCTCTCTCAGGACTGACCAATGTTCTTTTGAAATGGAGGTCAACAGCTGCCCCGTTGACCAATTGAACTTTTAACAGTTTCTCCCTAACTGCTTGCTGCTCCAGAATACCAGTAAATGTCAAAGCCTAGTCTACCATGGTGGCCAAAAAACAAAAAACACTAACAAATAACAAAAACTTGAGGCCTGGTTGATGGCTTCTCGGAGCTGTCTGAGGTTTACACCAATACTTGCGACAAATGAGACCTTGGATTGCCCTGAGAAGGAAAAACAAAGCCGTAACATTTTTTACGACAGGAGACATGTTCTAAAAGTGACGCGTGGATCATAACTCTCGATCCTTGTGAGCGCAAAAGACAATTTCTCCATGTGCCAAATGTGCATCTTATAAAACCGTGTTGTTGTTTACAGCCTCTATCTAGGCACTTGGTGGTGAGCCAAATGCTGGACTGTCAATCAGAAAGATTTATGGACGGGGAATGACTTGCCAGCAAAGCTGTGCTGCTCTGCTCAATGCCTCCTTGGCCTGCAGGATAATTGAAAATCCTCCCGAGCTATGAATGCAATCGGCCCATGGCGCCACTCTCTATGCAAAGTGCCAGCCCTTAAATCTGCCAAGTTACGCATGAGACTCAATGCATAGACCTACACACAAGAATACGAGTGAATGTCCGTGTTTAAACTTCTTTACTTATTTTAGAAAGGAAAAATCTGAAGCATGAGCATTGTTGAGGATTGAGCATTGTTTAAAAGATAAAAAACCCTCAGACTGAGTGACTTTGGAGAACATTCTGGGATGGCCTTCCCCTTAATGTGTTGCATCTCGGTAGCAAGTGTGAAGGCAGAATAGAACAATATCCTGAAACCCTTAGGAAGGCATAACACCGCCCGAGGTTATCAGTGATCCTGTTTGCGATAAAAATAAAAGTCACCCCCCATTCTGCTTTCTGCACCCTCCAAGGAGTGCCACCATGCAGTGATGCATAAAAAGATGGATGACCACAGGGTAATGTTTGGAACCAGGGCCAAGAACCCTTTTTAGCTGGTAAGATGCACATCGATTAAGAGTCGCAACGTGTTAAACAAGAAAAAAGACCTTCAACTTAGTCTGAAACAATTTACAATGTAGGAACAGAGTTTATTTTCCAATCCATCTGGACTGTGATTTGTTATTTGTTTTTAATAAAACAGGATTGTCTATATTTGTACATGCTAGTCACTACCACCACTACACCACCATGAGATGTCAGGTGTAAACATTCCACACTGACTTTTCTTGCATTCAAGCTTGAATATCAGCCACATAATATCCTTGTGTTTCAAGATATTTCCCATATGTGCTCCAATGCAACTGAAGGTACCTGATCTGTGAGTGTCAAGGATGTTAAGCTGTCTCCTGAGCCAACATCATGAGACATAAACAAGGCTCACCAGATAATAGGCTTGAAGTGGTTGATTGGTTATTTATTAGGGCGTCACCAGAAGCACAGAGTGACAATTTAATTGTATGCATACAGGGTGGCGCCAATTTATTTCACATTCAAATCAGAATAAAAAAAGCCACACCCAACGCTCTGTGTTGCGCTATCTGGTTGTCAGACAGCAGAGTGGATCAGACAGGTGTGATTAATATGTCTGGGAATCCAAGCTGCACAAGTAGAGCATGAAACTGCAGCATAGCTTAAATCTAAAGTACCTGCTGCAAAACCAACAAACCCTAATAGCACAAAAAACAACAAAAAAAAGACCTAGTTTACCAGTATGTTCTACCATTGAGTACCACCATGTTTGCTAAAAGGAATGCCTCCAACTGATCCCTTTTTGTTTTCTGATGAAATGGATGCGGATGTGTTCAGAGTGAACAATCATTTAAAGCAGCAATCCAGCAGACCCAGAGCTGAGTGCCAATAGTATGAAAGGGTGTAATGATAGCATTCAGCAACACGACGGCTCCAGACCTCCGGGTTATATTGATGAAAACTCATATGATACCTAGCATGGATAAATAGACCCTCTTTCTAGGGTCCAACAACTGCTGCTCAGCGATACCTAGAGAATATGCGAGGTATCAATTGACAATTAGCCCCAGATGCAGGCTAAATTCGAGGAAGCGCGGGTCAATACAAGTGATTGAGAAACACAGCCCGGTTACTGTAGCACTTCATTCCCAACAAGACCTCCAATTCAGTCAACAGGAAAGGAGAGCCTAGAGACTCCAGGTCTACAGAGTGAATGGGGTCTGATTTTAGGCCTTGTATATACTTTAACAACTACATATCGCAGTGAAGTTGTTCCATTTTAAATGTTCAATGTCAATTTAATCACGAGAGCGTTCTAAATCCGTCTGCAGTCTCCTCCCTCGGAAGTGAGGTGGCCCACATGTGAACCTTACCTTCACAAAGAGGGTGCCAATCACCCTATCACTATGCAAAAAAGCCAGGGGTTGAAAGCTTATTAGCCTTTGCTGAATATCAGGCCAGAGGACCGTGGCTCCTGTTAGTGGTGGAGTGACAGATTACTTTTAGCATCCAAGCCCAGATGGAGCTTCTGATACAGCTGTCCTCTCTGTTGCCCGAAGAAATGTCACACAAGTCAGTCACATTTAAATGCGGATAATTTCCCTGGCTGGCCTTTATTCAATTAGAGATAATCACTGGAGCACAATTCTGGCAACAGGTTGCAGACTATCATGCCGACCCGTGGGGTGGGGATAGATTCAAAGACAATGTGAGATCATCTTTACACGTCGCACGGTTATGGAACACGGGTAACCACGATCAATATGTGTTAAAGGACATTAGGATGTGTGGATCTTCCCTTTCATATGTCTGAGTTCCTGTTTTTATTACTTTCTCTTTTTCCTTGTACTTTTTTATTATGTGGCCATTTTTGAGAAGAATAATCTGTCTCAGTTGTTTGTATATGACTTAATGAGCTATAGATTATTAAAATCTTAATATATGACAAAGCATTATTAACTGTCCTGGTTAATAATACCACTAATTAGCTATTTTGAGGAAATCATCGCACTGCCATGCATCATATTGCTGTTTTCTCCCTGGCACGGTCAATAGACTGTGGGTGTTTTGAAATCCTTTAAAACCATTGCCAGTAACACCAAAAATAAACAGAGGATGAAACTTACGGACTACATTGCTATTTGAAGCATATTCATTGCATGGTATGGATCGGGAAGGGGTACCGCATTAGTTTGTGAGCTGTGCAATTGAAAATGGAAGGCCTATACCGGCGCCACATTCATCATAATAGATTTTTTTTGCCCTCCCAGGAGGTCCAGAATAAATTATTCCTCTAAATAGCCTTATATCGGGTGTCCATTATATTTTCTCCCATCTCCATGTTTTGGCACTCATTAGAACCGAGAAGTGATTTGTAAGCAGCACATCAAACCCACTGATTAACAGTAAGGTGATGAACTCTAATCGCTTGTCTTATTTCTCAAAGCAATTTACTTGGAAAATATATCAGAGCACATTATATGCCTACGCCTGAATGTGCTCGAGACTAGTGCCAAAACTAACTTGATGAATGTATCATTTGATTGACAATAAATTGATAACAATTAAATGACAATCAATGAATTTCTTTAGTAATGTATGAACAAACACAGTGGTCAATTTATAAGAATCAATGTGCTTGAGACTAGTGCGGAAACTAACTCGATGAATCGATCAGTGGATTGAAAATGAATTGGTTACAATTAATTGATCATCAATTAATGTTTTTAGTCATTTATTAAGACACACACTCACACACTACACATATTTTATCAGCTTATAGCCTTAGAAACACAAGAGTTTGTTTTTGGTTTATGTTCTGTTTCAGATAATTAAAACATGAATACTTTATTTTTTCTTGAACAGTCATCAGATAAGGCAAACTAATTTAAGTCATCCCTTTGAGCACTGTTAAATGGACATTGCCATTTGCTATTATTTATGTAGTTTAGGTGATTATTAATAATAGATGAACAATGTAAGTAATTGTTAGAGCCGATCAAATAATGAGGTTAGTCCATCCATCAGTAAGCCTGTTTGTCTGTCTATCTACCTAAATATTTATTTAAAGTAGATACAAGATACCAGATACAAGCACAATGTATTCTCACAGAAGGGGAACCATCCATTCACATTGCTTCTCTTTGCAGAACCTGTATTCCTCAGCTTATCTTCCAAAATACATGGCCTTGGAATTCGGTGCCTCCGGATCTTTGGATCAGACCCCATGTGTCTTAGTGGAGGAGATGTGTGCTGTGTGTTTAAAAGATAGGGATGGCGATATCTAAAGTGCCATCCAGCCCGCGGCTCTCTGCCTCATTTATTCCTTGATGAATGAATCAAGCCGCTATATCCCATGAATATGTCTGACAACAGTTGGAGTTTCTTAAGGGCCTACTTTACATTCATTAGCAGCATGAGAGAGAGCACCGTGGCCGACGACCTCCTAGGCACGTAGTGTGCTGTCGGCGGACAAGGGATGCCGGTGCAATACTCGCAAACCCGTGCTGCCGCTCCTATATGCATGCCAAAGCAGGGGATGGAGGGGGTCTGCTCTTACTGTGTCTGTTCACCGATCTAATGCGGACCATGAACATTTCACATGAATAAAACAAGCAATGGAAGAAGAAGACGCAGAAGGTTGCCCCCGGCCCGGCCCCGCTACAGCCCTCTACGCACACACACACCAACCTGTCAGGTTCTCACTTATGAAAGATAAATGCTCTGTGCGCCTCCTGTGAGGGAAATCACTGGTAGAGCAATATTCTTCCTGCAGACCCTGGGTGAAGTCCTGTCATATCAGGGAGTACCTGGATAATGAAAACCCCCTGCAGTTTTTACCCACTTAAGGCAGGTAACAAAAAATATGCCTTGTAGGGTAAGTACTTTTTAATGGTAAACCTGAAGTTGGTGCTGATTAAAATATGAAAGGGGAAGGCAAAACCCTTGCTGTTTTAGTACGACCTGACTCACTCCCAATCAGATGCAATTAAAACAAGACAGCGTGTTAAGGGGTATTCATTGCTGTACATCAATGAATAACTTCTGAAAGGCACTTAGAGTTCTTTTTAAAACGGGGATGGAAGAACAATAATGGAAGCTTTGCTGTCACTTAATATATATTGTTTTTTAAAGGTCTGTGACATGATTTGTTTGAGGCGTTGTAGTAGCTGCAGTTATATTTGCCACATGACACAGAAGCCACACACACCAGCCCTTGTTACATCTCCAGTATCTCTCACGTTCTTGCCCTCTCCCTGCTGTTTCTCTATGGTAAATATGAGAGCAGCCTCTTGCTCATCCTGGAGGAGCATCTTGCCATTTCATCTCAGCACAGCATTTCAATTCTGATCACTAGATACATTTGAGAACCACAGGAATGTCATAAATGAGTAATGCAGCTGTCAGTTTGGCTCACTTCATCTGCTTACAGCATGGGCATAAACTGTGTATAGCCCAACGTACCATAACAGTGTCATGCCCCCCCCCAGAGAAAGGTGTCAGCACAAACGTGGTTTAATGTTGTTATTCCATTAGGATAATGTCGGCCCACCAGTCCTGTATGAAGTTTTAAATACATTGCTGACTTCTGGCTGACTATGTGGTGTTCTTATCTTTTGAGTGGCTGGTGAATTCCAATGATGTATGATGTAAGTATACAGTCTGAAGGGAACACTTGAAAAGGAAAACAAAAATAAAGCTTTAATGTAACTAAGGAAAATGTGTAATTTGATGATAGAATAAGTTGATGTCTATAAAATCACATAATTAACACAAATACAAAAATTGGAGGAATATTGACTAACGAATATTGACTAACGTTAACATGGTTTCAGAAAAAGCAACAGACCTATGGCACGTAAATAGTTTGCAAAGGGGAAGTTTTGTTTTGAATGACATGAATTGAAGAAATGCGACCTCTAGTGATTGCGTGGGGGACATTATAGGAGGTACATTGAATATTATAGGTTCTAATATTATTGTAGCGCGCTGTAGACTACCTGCGCCCCAATATCGTATTCAGCACACCAGCGCAAAACAAATACTTCCCTCATTGAAACTGTCGACTCTGACACGACGACCAAAAAAGCTAAAGAAAAGGCTGTAGCCATGATATTGGAACCACGCGTTCCTCGCAAGTTGTTTTGAACGTAGCCAATATTGCCATTTTTATTTTTGTTAAATTAGTAATTGGGTTCATTGTTTTTCTCACCTCACCCCTCGACCATATTTATTTTTCCTTTTTTTGATATTTTATCTTTTTAGGTTTAGTCACATTCTCAACGCACACCTGTTTTTTTTTTCTTCCGGCACAATTAGCCGAGCAACATCGCCTGGAAGCTAACATGTGTAAGCATTTTTTAACTTTTTCCCCGCCAAAGAATAGCTAGCTACATCCTCGTTTTTATTGTTTTTAAAATAACATCCCAAGCGTGTTCGATTGTGCAGGCTAAACAATCTCTTCGTTTGAAATCCTATAACCGCCAACGTGTGATTAGATGACGTAAACAGTCCTCTACCGTTAATTTGAATGATTTGATTATACAAGCGGCTGGTGGTGGTGCGTACCGCGTGTAACTTCTGATCGGACTACCGCGTTACTTACAGCTGCTGGCGGCAGACGCCGTGCTGGCGACGCTCAGGAACAAAGCACCCAAGGTAATAACGATATTCAGCGGAATCCTTTTTCGCATATCCATCTTCACGCATAGGGTATTATGTCCCAGCAAGTGTATCAATCTCATGAATCAGGTTCCTCCTTGCGTCTTCAGCAAGGAGGGAACCTAGCACTAGGAGCCCACAGTGCACTACAGGAGTGAACCGCTCCGACGCCAACACGCTCCCTCTCTGGCGATGATGCACATGGCAACATCTCTTGCGCTCTTGCTCTCTCCTCCCCCCCCCCCCCCTCTCTCTCTCTCTCTCTCTCTCTCTCTCTCTCTCTCTCTCTCTCTCTCTCTCTCTCTCTCTCTCTCTCTCTCTCTCTCTCTCAAACACACAGACACACAGACACACACTCCTACTCACTGTTTCTCTCCCACTCACTCTCTCTCTCTCTCTCTCTCTCTCTCTCTTTCTCCCACCCACTCGCTCTCTCTTTCTCTCTCTCTCTCTCTCTCTCTCTCTCTCTCTCTCTCTCTCTCTCTCTCTCTCTCTCTCTCTCTCTCTCTCTCTCTCTCTCTCTCTCTCTCACACACACACACACACACACACACACACACACACACACACACACACACACACACACACACACACTGTCTCTCTTACACGCCCTCACCCCCCTTCCCCATCCCCTCATTTTCTCTCCCTCTACCTTTTTTCCCTTCTTTCGTGCGAGGCGATTTGGCAAACATTTAGTAACAGACAGGCTTCTGTGGATCGTTTCAGCACCATTTGTGTGCGGACAGCTCCCTACACTAATGGTGGTATTTATCAAGGCTCATTCGATATTTTCTCATTTTCACTTGTGAAGGTTAGGTTGTTTCTTGTAAACAACCAAACATTTACAAATGGAAAACATGGAAGGATGTCAAATATGTATTCTTTTTTTTTATTATCGATCCTGCTGATTGTGTAAATTGCAATAACATAATGTTTCCTACTCCTTTCTCTTTTATCTGAGTGGAAGCTTCGAGGTACTATGATTATGCCGTTGGCCGGTGATGGTCGTACAGGTTCGCTGGGTTCATATTTTCAGGAGGCTTTAGCAACAGCATTGGCACATACTATTTGAACCATAGGAGGTAAAGCAAATATGAAAGGTGAACACAACTTCAATTTGATTTCAGATCTCCCTGAAGTCCACGGATAAGACAATACATATGAGCATGAGTTATTGATCCAAAGTACACAGCAAATGATGAAATATAAAATAATAAAACATACATACAGCATACATACAGAGCAATCACTGGTTCAAATAAAAAAAAAAGATGGTTTATATAACTATTGCTTATACACTATTTCTGCTGTTCATGATTACATTTTAATATAAATTGAGTATAGTACTATAAATATCGTACTTAAAGCTGGTACTATATAGTATATTGAAATATACAGTATATATATATATATATATATATATATATATATATAAAATCACACGTTTAGTACATACTTTGGGGAATAAGGGTCATTATGATTTTATATTATTAGCCTGTACTAACAACATAATAGTTTGGTTAAAGAGCTGTGTGGTTCATTGGGTTATTTTTGGCTAACAAGGCAAGGCAAGGCAAGGCCATAAAGTTGAAGTGTTCCAGTACTTCGCTCTAGTCTAAGATATAATGCTTTATTTTTCTGGTTACATGCCCACTGTGATTGCATGAAGGAGACCAATCCCTCAAAGGGGTGCCCTTCTCAGAGCTGCTGGGGCCGGTAAACCTGAGATTTCTTTGCATTCGAGAGCCACAGCTCATCTATCATCCACCTGAGAGGAGCCCTCAGCGTTGTCTCTCTTGTTTCCACAGATGAAATTCGCCACAGCGACTGCATCTGAGTTTGGTTCAGGCAGGCCTTTATGTGCTAGATCGGAGATGGCGAGAAAGCAGCAATCAGGGAAGTGTCACGGATGCAGGTGATATGTGAGTCCCCACCGCCACCACCATCACCGCCACCACCAAAGCAAAGGCCGCTTTTGAGTTCCTTTTGCCCCAGACAGACAGCTTCCACACTGCGATAACACAGCTGACGAGGTGACAAAAGCCTCTAATGTTCTTAGTTTTTGTAGTTTGGTGACATTTTTCTTCTCTTTATCTTCTCTCTCAACGTCTCTCTCTGTCTCTCTCCATCTGTCTCTCTGTCTCTCTGTCTCTCTCTGTCTCTCTCTCTCTCTCTCTCTCTCTCTCTCTCTCTCTCTCTCTCTCTCATCTTTTCCTGCAACCGCCCCCCAACCCCCACACAGCTGTGGTGGAAGTGTGAATTTAATACATTTTGATAATTTGAAGCACTCTTTCTGATCACTAAATGGGCCATAACATAGCACTTCTCTCCACTGCAGAAGTTCACAAAGAGATCAAAGGAATGCATTGGCGAGATGAGTCGAACATGGACAGTGCCGGGTTAGCCCCGCGCACAAGGCTAACTGTCATTGTCAGCCATTTTATTTTAATTGCAAGGATTATGGAGCTCGTTTCCAAAGATAATGTTTCTTGTTTCATTGCCTTTTCAAGTCCCACCCAGCTTTATATTGCTCTCTCGGAGCCTTTCTCTCCAATGAAAAGCCCATTCATTTCAGTCTAGCTTTCATTTGATCAAATATCTCTTTTCATTTACTCCAAGGCAAAAGCCCAAATGGGAAATCCGGAAGTGCTTATCATTGCTGACTAGAATGTAGCATGATGACGAGGCTGGGAATTAACCACGGCAATGCCATTTTGAAAGCAGGCCCTATAAATGTCTACATAAGGGTATTATTATAGAAACTATGAGGGTGTACCAAATTATTCCTTGTGTTGTAGACTACAGAATGTTGCAAATGCTAAAATGAGTAAGAAAATGAGGCCATGTGATATCAGGTGATTTAGCTTTTTTCATTAAAGCCCTTGCAAATTTTCTGCATGAGACTCAACATTCACTGTGTTGTTGTCAGCAGTATGACATTGCTTCTGCGGTTTTCCCAATTAGAGGCACATGTACTGTCTACCATATGCAGCAGCCACAGATAGTTCTCTCATTATATTCCAGCAAATAAAAACAAGCAAATGGACAGTTGATGTAAAATTCTCACACCTTTATGGTAGCCCTAGTAGCAAAAAACGAATGAGAAACTACACCACAACACTTTTGTGTTGCTGTTATGTTGCGGTTCTCACGTGGTGTTTTCTGAGCTGCTGTTGTGTGTTGCTATCTGTTGTTTTGCTGTTAGTTTTTTACCTCAGGACTTTCTATTTAGGACAATGAAATCATGACCAAATAAATTAAGTACAAAAAGGTTATATAACTGGGCTGTCTGCATGTTGATGGCCAATTTATGAACAAGAACAAAGTTTCCATTGAAGGTTTGATGGAATAGTAGGCGGAATAAGTATACAAAAATGTAATTTATAATAGACATGTAAGTCGATACGCAGAACGTATTCAATACCCCGGCTTAACACTGTCACTGACATATTCGATCAATCTCGCCTGGATAAAGTGAAAGATTGATTTTTGATTTGTGAAACTAAATTCAAAAACAAAAAGTCCTATTTACCTTCCTTTTTATTTAAAGAATACACATTTACATTATAGTCTTGTTTCTCCTGCTGTATATACCAGTGATGAATACGAATGTGTCATGGCCTTCAGATTCACAAACACTTGGATTATTATCCATTATTATTCTAAAAAACGAAAAGTAGAACATGTAAATATTGGCATTTAGTTGGTCCCTTCTGTCATTGGACTCAACTGGTTTCAGATTGATTAACTCTGTGGTCCAAGATTTAGAGGTCAGAGCATGTGCTTCCGTCTGTAGCTGTCCTTTGATTGGTCAAATGCCACACTGATAACCAACCCTATCTTTGTATTTGTAAAGATAGCTTTTAGCCCTATAAAACAAATGCACATTTATAATTGTTTGTCATAGCTGCATGTACTGGATGTATTGGATACTTGCATACCTATATGCATGACATAGGCTACTACATAAATAGAATAACTTCCTACGTGGCAACATCCAACTATTTCTCACTCAGATGTTTTCATGGTTTCATATAAGGCTTCATGATCATTAGCAAAAGCAAATAATCCCCATCTCATCTTATCTTGATTGGAGCTGGGAACGAACCATTCCACAGCTCATGTGATTATAATTCTACAACCACTAAAGTCCTTACATGCAGCGTTAAGGATAAACACATTTTTGCACTCCATTTCACACAATATCGGAAAGACAAAAGCCTTTTGTAACTGGAATGGGGAATGTCGAGAGTTGCTCTGACATTTAATTTAGTTTATTTTTTTCATGTCTGTGGAAAAATTGCTGTAAAAAATATCCCTTTTCTCTGTAAAGCCAATTCTGTTCCTCAGAGATCCGTCACTGTACAGACAGCATTCTGCTGGTGTTCCTTACAACATAATTCAATTTGTTTGGGATTTTGCTGCATTAAGCGAGTGCCAGGTGGTCTTATGTATACGTAGAAAGCCAAGGTTCAGGATTATATTGCTCTTATTAAACCACGTTGTGAGCCTAAGTGAAAACAACCTTGCTGAGCAATTAACTCTGACTTCCCTCCTTTGACAATACTGGAGCTGGTTAATAACTCACAGGGTAACAATTTATTTTTTCGAAGCATGTTGCTGATTGGACAGCCGGTGTTGCACCTGTGCGTTGTTGCAACAGAGGAAGATGGAGTGTTTACTGTGGTTATGATGCATGCTGTCAAATGTTCCATGTCGTTATTTCCATGCTTTGACGCTGTGGGAGACCACTGTCGTCATTAGCGACTCTCATGGGGTCCGCTACACTCCTGCAGCCACGATCCTGTCTATCTTGTTCCATATGCCCCACCTGGTTGTTTTGCTCCACTTTTACATATGACATAGTTCATGTGCCATTTTGTACCCAGTTTGGCAACGGTTAATCACTTTCAGAAATTCAGTACAGTAATATTATCCAAGATAGGGTCAAAAATAGAAAGTAAAGCGTCTTACATTTTACAGCTATGAGAGAGCCATGCAATACATACATACCTATCTTGCATAGAGCCTGAGAAGCAGCAGTTTTAAGCCTGTAACGAGATAACATCAGTCCTTTTGCAGAATACACCTGAATGAAATGCTATCACACTGAAAGTGTAAATATATATATATATATATATATATATATATATATGCTGTATGCTTATAATTCCACCAATGTGCATCCTAGGTTTTTCATGGCAAAATCCCCCTGATGGGATGAAGGCCATTCGAGGGTAGGGGGAGGTAGGGTTCTGACATTTATACAAGGAACTGAAGACATCTTCTTTAACTCAAATAGAGAGGAAATATAATATCAGCATGTTATTGGGTTAGTCTCAGTTTCCTTCTTCTAAATGTAAATCACCAAGAGTGGACCATTGTGGAATTTAAATGTGTTCAGTGAATGCATTTAGGGCGAATACTTAAATATTGCACATATTGCACATTGAGAATATTGTGAGGGGCTAAAGTTTCTCCACAAGTGGGCAGAATATGCAGAACACATTCTGATTCACTGCTTTATTTCCCTATAATGTGATGTATAGTCTGAGTTGTTGTTTTTCACTACAACCAGTCATCTCTGTCAGCAGCGACCAGCTGGTGAGCATGAATTAACAACCACAACAACAACCATAAACAAACTAATAAGACCTCACTATGGCAGCAAAGTTTGCTTTATAAATTAGGCATATTTATATTTGTCAGTTGATGTTATTTCTGACAGACGGTTGGTCTACACAGTAAACTGCAATAGCTCTCATACTGCCGAGCTATGAATCAGCGACCACTCCAAAATCACCTCTGAAGAGTGGTCATCATATCTAGTGTCCCTCTTCAAAGATTATTTAAAACAATTATAGACTTTGTAGGCAATAAGGAAATCTGCATAATTATTTAATGGAATTTAATGGAAGAGATTTATGACAACTTAGAAGGTTATAATTATACTTCCTTAGGCCCACTCCTTAAAATCTTAAATCTAAATTATTTGCTGCTTCTGTCCTAAGTCAGAAATCCACAATTTCACAATGTACGGTAGCTTCTTTTAGAAATCAATAGAGTCATTCCGATTTCTATTTCATGGCTGCAGGCCATTCGTGGCGGAGAATGTCTACATTTACTCTTACTGAAACTAGGTGAGGCTAGCAAATAAGTGAACGTCATAATCCAAAATTGTTTACACTTCTCCCCGAAAATCGTTGGAAAGTTAACTTTTGTACTTACTTCCTAGCCCTGAGAATGCTCCGTCCTATTCAAACTATGGCTCTACTTTGAATACATTATCGTACAAAAAAGACAATGTGGCACGTTATTAGTATGTGATGACAGTCGTTTACTCTGTGGTATAATAATATTAGTTTTATTCCATCCTACCTTCACCGAGGCAGGAAATAATTAAAGAACTGACTTCAATAATGCGGCTATGACTTTGCATTCACAGACTTTGCATAAACCGCTTTATTAAATTTTAATTTTCCTTATTAAAAAAAGAATAACGGAGATTGCTGCAGTATTTAAAAGACAAGCCATATAGAAAGGACACTGAAACTGGAAAAAAAAACAAAAAACAAATTTACTCAATAGGTCACAGGTGAACACTGCATAGGGATTTATTTGTATGCGACTGTGTGTGTGTGTGTGTGTGTGTGTGTGTGTGTGTGTGTGTGTGTGTGTGTGTGTGTGTGTGTGTGTGTGTGTGTGTGTGTGTGATGATTATAGTAACAGCCTAGAAATAGTAAGGAGCAGCTGGAGCAGCGCCACTGTGGGGGATACCAGGCTAGACACTCTGAGCAGATATCCACTGGCCTGTTTGTTATAAAGGCTGTGGCAGCACACAGCCCTCAACGATGCCCATTCATGCACGATGCGAGAGCGTCAGTCAGGATTACCGGTAAAACCTTTAAACATGTAGAACATTTGAAGAAACCAAGGACAAAACCTGGTACATTCATTGGAATAATTAATGTTATGCGCATTTGGATAAAAAACATTAATGAATGGTAATAGATGTCTCTAACAAGTAATTAGTAGATAAAGAGTCTTAAATCAGATTTAAGATTAATAATCTGAAATCTGATTAATAATATCATGGCAGACAAGCTCAAATCGGGGCAAATGAGGCGTTTCGATCATGTTGCTGGAGGCGGGGATCTGTAAGAGTGTAATTGGCGAACACAACCGTGGCCAGCTACAACAACAAGTGTCTTTTAAGGGTTCAGATCAACATTTATAGACTGGGCGATGTTGAAATACACATTGAAAAAAATCCCATTCTGAATGCTTCATCTTCTCATGCGGATGACTTTCTCTTCCGTAGAACTCTTCTTAAAGCAGGAAACAAGGCGTAACC